>NC_059192.1:21186351-21540517 GCF_020615455.1 Coregonus clupeaformis
CATGTAGGGACACATTAAAAAGTAGATGCTGTAATTCAATGCAGAATCAGACCCCAACTTAATAGCACTTTCTGTGGCCTGATAAAAGAAAGGTGCTCAAGTTGAAGTAGAATTCAGCATGTTCTGGAAAGCAGAGAGCTAAGGAAATGACCTCTAAGTAAAACTGTTAGGACTACTGCAAAGAGAAGCACTTATGCGCTATGGATTCAAATAACGCTTCTGTTTGAAATAATGAGTGTGTTTCAATCAAAAGAAGAAGGATAGTATTATCAGGAGATGTTGCATAAGTCACGGCAAACTACCCCAACAAGTAGCACTTACTGAATTATGTAGACAAGTCAATGCTAGTGTTAGGGTACCAATTGTGACAGGTTTGGTAGGGAAAAGGCCACAGTTGGAGATCTCTGGTAAAGACTACTTACTGGTTTGGCAGACAACAGGCCACAGTCGTAGAGATCTGGTAAAGACTGCTTACTGCTTACTCCTTGAATTCTGAACCCCTTTATTGAGTTGGCAGTCCTCCAAGGAGTCCAACTAAAGTGATTTTCTATCCTGGGACGTGCTCATTTTAAATATTATTGGACACCAACTGATAGCTGTGCCATTTGCGGCCAAGCCCCTTCCACACCTATTGTGAAATAAGTATTGGTCTTCATGCTAATGTGAGTATGCAGCTTACGACTGAGGTGCTCAAGGTTGATGAGTCGTATTCCACATGGTCAGCTAATTGTTGATATGAAAAATAAGTGTGTGATTAGGAGAAAACAATGCACACAACACATAAAAGCAGCATATGTGGTCATTCTTGGCACTCAAGAGCAGAGCCTAGTGGCAAAACACAGTTAAGGCTACCCCAAAGAGAAGCACTTATTCTTCCAGCAAAAAATGTATGCTTCCATTTAAGGTAACTGTAATGTGAAGCTAGGAGAAAACCCTTGTTCAGAAAAGCAACACAAAATGCTTGTAGTCGAGTGGCTATTAACAGCTACTCCAACAAAAAGGTTGCTGTTGTGACATGTAGGGACACATTAAAAAGTAGATGCTGTAATTCAATGCAGAATCAGACCCCAACTTAATAGCACTTTCTGTGGCCTGATAAAAGAAAGGTGCTCAAGTTGAAGTAGAATTCAGCATGTTCTGGAAAGCAGAGAGCTAAGGAAATGACCTCTAAGTAAAACTGTTAGGACTACTGCAAAGAGAAGCACTTATGCGCTATGGATTCAAATAACGCTTCTGTTTGAAATAATGAGTGTGTTTCAATCAAAAGAAGAAGGATAGTATTATCAGGAGATGTTGCATAAGTCACGTCAAACTACCCCAACAAGTAGCACTTACTGAATTATGTAGACAAGTCAATGCTAGTGTTAGGGTACCAAGTGTGACAGGTTTGGTAGGGAAAAGGCCACAGATGGAAATCTCTGGTAAAGACTACTTACTGGTTTGGCAGACAACAGGCCACAGTCGTAGAGCTCTGGCAAAGACTGCTTACTGCTTACTCCTTGAATACTTTCTGAACAACCCTTTATTGAGTTGGCAGTCCTCCAAGGAGTCCAACTAAAGTGATTTTCTATCCTGGGACATGCTCATTTTAAATATTCTTGGACACCAACTGATAGCTGTACCATTTGCGGCCAAGCCCCTTCCACACCTATTGTGAAATAAGTATTGGTCTTCATGCTAATGTGAGTATGCAGCTTACGACTGAGGTGCTCAAGGTTGATGAGTCGTATTCCACATTGTCAGCTAATTGTTGATATGAAAAAGAAGTGTGTGATTAGGTACAAACAAAGCACACAACACATAAAAAGCAGCTTAGTGGCAAAACACAGTTAAGGCTACCCCAAAGAGAAGCACTTATTCTTCCAGCAAAAAATGTATGCTTCCATTTAAGGTAACTGTAATGTGAAGCTAGTATAAAACCCTTGTTCAGAAAAGCAACACAAAATGCTTGTAGTCGAGTGGCTATTAACAGCTACCCCAACAAAAAGCACTTACTGCACACAAAACCGGTCAATGCTTTTGTTACGGTTGCTGTTGTGACATGTAGGGACACATTAAAAAGTAGATGCTGTAATTCAATGCAGAATCAGACCCCAACTTAATAGCACTTTCTGTGGCCTGATAAAAGAAAGGTGCTCAAGTTGAAGTAGAATTCAGCATGTTCTGGAAAGCAGAGAGCTAAGGAAATGACCTCTAAGTAAAACTGTTAGGACTACTGCAAAGAGAAGCACTTATGCGCTATGGATTCAAATAACGCTTCTGTTTGAAATAATGAGTGTGTTTCAATCAAAAGAAGAAGGATAGTATTATCAGGAGATGTTGCATAAGTCACGGCAAACTACCCCAACAAGTAGCACTTACTGAATTATGTAGACAAGTCAATGCTAGTGTTAGGGTACCAATTGTGACAGGTTTGGTAGGGAAAAGGCCACAGTTGGAGATCTCTGGTAAAGACTACTTACTGGTTTGGTAGACAACAGGCCACAGTCGTAGAGATCTGGTAAAGACTGCTTACTGCTTACTCCTTGAATCCTATCTTTACTGGAACCCCTTTATTGAGTTGGCAGTCCTCCAAGGAGTCCAACTAAAGTGATTTTCTATCCTGGGACGTGCTCATTTTAAATATTATTGGACACCAACTGATAGCTGTGCCATTTGCGGCCAAGCCCCTTCCACACCTATTGTGAAATAAGTATTGGTCTTCATGCTAATGTGAGTATGCAGCTTACGACTGAGGTGCTCAAGGTTGATGAGTCGTATTCCACATGGTCAGCTAATTGTTGATATGAAAAATAAGTGTGTGATTAGGTACAAACAAAGCACACAACACATAAAAGCAGCTTATGTGGTCGTTCTTGGCACTCAAGAGCAGAGCCTAGTGGCAAAACACAGTTAAGGCTACCCCAAAGAGAAGCACTTATTCTTCCAGCAAAAAATGTATGCTTCCATTTAAGGTAACTGTAATGTGAAGCTAGGAGAAAACACTTGTTCAGAAAAGCAACACAAAATGCTTGTAGTCGAGTGGCCATTAACAGCTACTCCAACAAAAAGCACTTACTGCACACAAAACCGGTCAATGCTTTTGTTACGGTTGCTGTTGTGACATGTAGGGACACATTAAAAAGTAGATGCTGTAATTCAATGCAGAATCAGACCCCAACTTAATAGCACTTTCTGTGGCCTGATAAAAGAAAGGTGCTCAAGTTGAAGTAGAATTCAGCATGTTCTGGAAAGCAGAGAGCTAAGGAAATGACCTCTAAGTAAAACTGTTAGGACTACTGCAAAGAGAAGCACTTCTGTGCTATGGATTCAAATAACGCTTCTGTTTGAAATAATGAGTGTGTTTCAATCAAAAGAAGAAGGATAGTATTATCAGGAGATGTTGCATAAGTCACGGCAAAATACCCCAACAAGTAGCACTTACTGAATTATGTAGACAAGTCAATGCTAGTGTTAGGGTACCAATTGTGACAGGTTTGGTAGGGAAAAGGCCACAGTTGGAGATCTCTGGTAAAGACTACTTACTGGTTTGGTAGACAACAGGCCACAGTCGTAGAGATCTGGTAAAGACTGCTTACTGCTTACTCCTTGAATTCACCCTTTATTGAGTTGGCAGTCCTCCAAGGAGTCCAACTAAAGTGATTTTCTATCCTGGGACGTGCTCATTTTAAATATTATTGGACACCAACTGATAGCTGTGCCATTTGCGGCCAAGCCCCTTCCACACCTATTGTGAAATAAGTATTGGTCTTCATGCTAATGTGAGTATGCAGCTTACGACTGAGGTGCTCAAGGTTGATGAGTCGTATTCCACATGGTCAGCTAATTGTTGATATGAAAAAGAAGTGTGTGATTAGGTACAAACAAAGCACACAACACATAAAAGCAGCTTATGTGGTCGTTCTTGGCACTCAAGAGCAGAGCCTAGTGGCAAAACACAGTTAAGGCTACCCCAAAGAGAAGCACTTATTCTTCCAGCAAAAAATGTATGCTTCCATTTAAGGTAACTGTAATGTGAAGCTAGGAGAAAACCCTTGTTCAGTTCAGCAACACAAAATGCTTGTGGCTATTAACAACTACCCCAACAAAAAGGTTGCTGTTGTGACATGTAGGGACACATTAAAAAGTAGTTGCTGTAATTCAATGCAGAATCGGACCCCAACTTAATAGCACTTTCTGTGGCCTGATAAATGAAAGGTGCTCAAGTTGAAGTAGAATTCAGCATGTTCTGGAAAGCAGAGAGCTAAGGAAATGACCTCTAAGTAAAACAGTTACGACTACCGCAAAGAGAAGCACTTATGCGCTATGGATTCAAATAACGCTTCTGTTTGAAATAATGAGTGTGTTTCAATCAAAAGAAGAAGGATAGTATTATCAGGAGATGTTGCATAAGTCACGTCAAACTACCCCAACAAGTAGCACTTACTGAATTATGTAGACAAGTCAATGCTAGTGTTAGGGTACCAAGTGTGACAGGTTTGGTAGGGAAAAGGCCACAGATGGAAATCTCTGGTAAAGACTACTTACTGGTTTGGCAGACAACAGGCCACAGTCGTAGAGCTCTGGTAAAGACTGCTTACTGCTTACTCCTTGAATCCCCTTTATTGAGTTGGCAGTCCTCCAAGGAGTCCAACTAAAGTGATTTTCTATCCTGGGACGTGCTCATTTTAAATATTCTTGGACACCAACTGATAGCTGTGCCATTTGCAGCCAAGCCCCTTCCACACCTATTGTGAATTTAGTATTGGTCTTCATGCTAATGTGAGTATGCAGCTTACGACTGAGGTGCTCAAGGTTGATGAGTCGTATTCCACATTGTCAGCTAATTGTTGATATGAAAAAGAAGTGTGTGATTAGGGTACAAACAAAGCACACAACACATAAAAGAGCAGCTTAGTGGCAAAACACAGTTAAGGCTACCCCAAAGAGAAGCACTTATTCTTCCAGCAAAAAATGTATGCTTCCATTTAAGGTAACTGTAATGTGAAGCTAGGAGAAAACACTTGTTCAGAAAAGCAACACAAAATGCTTGTAGTCGAGTGGCCATTAACAGCTACTCCAACAAAAAGCACTTACTGCACACAAAACCGGTCAATGCTTTTGTTACGGTTGCTGTTGTGACATGTAGGGACACATTAAAAAGTAGTTGCTGTAATTCAATGCAGAATCAGACCCCAACTTAATAGCACTTTCTGTGGCCTGATAAAAGAAAGGTGCTCAAGTTGAAGTAGAATTCAGCATGTTCTGGAAAGCAGAGAGCTAAGGAAATGACCTCTAAGTAAAACTGTTAGGACTACTGCAAAGAGAAGCACTTATGCGCTATGGATTCAAATAACGCTTCTGTTTGAAATAATGAGTGTGTTTCAATCAAAAGAAGAAGGATAGTATTATCAGGAGATGTTGCATAAGTCACTGCAAACTACCCCAACAAGTAGCACTTACTGAATTATGTAGACAAGTCAATGCTAGTGTTAGGGTACCAATTGTGACAGGTTTGGTAGGTAAAAGGCCACCGTTGGAGATCTCTGGTAAAGACTACTTACTGGTTTGGCAGACAACAGGCCACAGTCGTAGAGCTCTGGTAAATACTGCTTACTGCTTACTCCTTGAATCCCCTTTATTGAGTTGGCAGTCCTCCAAGGAGTCCAACTAAAGTGATTTTCTATCCTGGGACGTGCTCATTTTAAATATTCTTGGACACCAACTGATAGCTGTGCCATTTGCGGCCAAGCCCCTTCCACACCTATTGTGAAATAAGTATTGGTCTTCATGCTAATGTGAGTATGCAGCTTACGACTGAGGTGCTCAAGGTTGATGAGTCGTATTCCACATTGTCAGCTAATTGTTGATATGAAAAATAAGTGTGTGATTAGGTAGAAACAATGCACACAACACATAAAAGCAGCATATGTGGTCATTCTTGGCACTCAAGAGCAGAGCCTAGTGGCAAAACACAGTTAAGGCTACCCCAAAGAGAAGCACTTATTCTTCCAGCAAAAAATGTATGCTTCCATTTAAGGTAACTGTAATATGAAGCTAGTATAAAACACTTGTTCAGAAAAGCAACACAAAATGCTTGTAGTCGAGTGGCTATTAACAGCTACCCCAACAAAAACAACTGCACAAAAAAACGGTCTGCTGTTGTGACATGTAGGGACACATTAAAAAGTAGTTGCTGTAATTCAATGCAGAATCAGACCCCAACTTAATAGCACTTTCTGTGGCCTGATAAAAGAAAGGTGCTCAAGTTGAAGTAGAATTCAGCATGTTCTGGAAAGCAGATAGCTAAGGAAATGACCTCTAAGTAAAACAGTTACGACTACCGCAAAGAGAAGCACTTATGCGCTATGGATTCAAATAACGCTTCTGTTTGAAATAATGAGTGTGTTTCAATCAAAAGAAGAAGGATAGTATTATCAGGAGATGTTGCATAAGTCACGTCAAACTACCCCAACAAGTAGCACTTACTGAATTATGTAGACAAGTCAATGCTAGTGTTAGGGTACCAAGTGTGACAGGTTTGGTAGGGAAAAGGCCACAGATGGAAATCTCTGGTAAAGACTACTTACTGGTTTGGCAGACAACAGGCCACAGTCGTAGAGCTCTGGCAAAGACTGCTTACTGCTTACTCCTTGAATCCCCTTTATTGAGTTGGCAGTCCTCCAAGGAGTCCAACTAAAGTGATTTTCTATCCTGGGACATGCTCATTTTAAATATTCTTGGACACCAACTGATAGCTGTACCATTTGCGGCCAAGCCCCTTCCACACCTATTGTGAAATAAGTATTGGTCTTCATGCTAATGTGAGTATGCAGCTTACGACTGAGGTGCTCAAGGTTGATGAGTCGTATTCCACATTGTCAGCTAATTGTTGATATGAAAAAGAAGTGTGTGATTAGGTACAAACAAAGCACACAACACATAAAAGAGCAGCTTAGTGGCAAAACACAGTTAAAGGCTACCCCAAAGAGAAGCACTTATTCTTCCAGCAAAAAATGTATGCTTCCATTTAAGGTAACTGTAATGTGAAGCTAGTATAAAACACTTGTTCAGAAAAGCAACACAAAATGCTTGTAGTCGAGTGGCCATTAACAGCTACTCCAACAAAAAGCACTTACTGCACACAAAACCGGTCAATGCTTTTGTTACGGTTGCTGTTGTGACATGTAGGGACACATTAAAAAGTAGATGCTGTAATTCAATGCAGAATCAGACCCCAACTTAATAGCACTTTCTGTGGCCTGATAAAAGAAAGGTGCTCAAGTTGAAGTAGAATTCAGCATGTTCTGGAAAGCAGAGAGCTAAGGAAATGACCTCTAAGTAAAACTGTTAGGACTACTGCAAAGAGAAGCACTTATGCGCTATGGATTCAAATAACGCTTCTGTTTGAAATAATGAGTGTGTTTCAATCAAAAGAAGAAGGATAGTATTATCAGGAGATGTTGCATAAGTCACGGCAAACTACCCCAACAAGTAGCACTTACTGAATTATGTAGACAAGTCAATGCTAGTGTTAGGGTACCAATTGTGACAGGTTTGGTAGGGAAAAGGCCACAGTTGGAGATCTCTGGTAAAGACTACTTACTGGTTTGGTAGACAACAGGCCACAGTCGTAGAGATCTGGTAAATACTGCTTACTGCTTACTCCTTGAATCCTATCTTTACTGGAACCCCTTTATTGAGTTGGCAGTCCTCCAAGGAGTCCAACTAAAGTGATTTTCTATCATGGGACGTGCTCATTTTAAATATTATTGGACACCAACTGATAGCTGTGCCATTTGCGGCCAAGCCCCTTCCACACCTATTGTGAAATAAGTATTGGTCTTCATGCTAATGTGAGTATGCAGCTTACGACTGAGGTGCTCAAGGTTGATGAGTCGTATTCCACATTGTCAGCTAATTGTTGATATGAAAAAGAAGTGTGTGATTAGGTACAAACAAAGCACACAACACATAAAAGCAGCATATGTGGTCATTCTTGGCACTCAAGAGCAGAGCCTAGTGGCAAAACACAGTTAAGGCTACCACAAAGAGAAGCACTTATTCTTCCAGCAAAAAATGTATGCTTCCATTTAAGGTAACTGTAATGTGAAGCTAGTATAAAACACTTGTTCAGAAAAGCAACACAAAATGCTTGTAGTCGAGTGGCTATTAACAGCTACCCCAACAAAAAGCACTTACTGCACACAAAACCGGTCAATGCTTTTGTTACGGTTGCTGTTGTGACATGTAGGGACACATTAAAAAGTAGATGCTGTAATTCAATGCAGAATCAGACCCCAACTTAATAGCACTTTCTGTGGCCTGATAAAAGAAAGGTGCTCAAGTTGAAGTAGAATTCAGCATGTTCTGGAAAGCAGAGAGCTAAGGAAATGACCTCTAAGTAAAACTGTTAGGACTACTGCAAAGAGAAGCACTTATGCGCTATGGATTCAAATAACGCTTCTGTTTGAAATAATGAGTGTGTTTCAATCAAAAGAAGAAGGATAGTATTATCAGGAGATGTTGCATAAGTCACGTCAAACTACCCCAACAAGTAGCACTTACTGAATTATGTAGACAAGTCAATGCTAGTGTTAGGGTACCAATTGTGACAGGTTTGGTAGGTAAAAGGCCACCGTTGGAGATCTCTGGTAAAGACTACTTATGGTTTGGCAGACAACAGGCCACAGTCGTAGAGCTCTGGCAAAGACTGCTTACTGCTTACTCCTTGAATCCCCTTTATTGAGTTGGCAGTCCTCCAAGGAGTCCAACTAAAGTGATTTTCTATCCTGGGACATGCTCATTTTAAATATTCTTGGACACCAACTGATAGCTGTACCATTTGCAGCCAAGCCCCTTCCACACCTATTGTGAAATAAGTATTGGTCTTCATGCTAATGTGAGTATGCAGCTTACGACTGAGGTGCTCAAGGTTGATGAGTCGTATTCCACATTGTCAGCTAATTGTTGATATGAAAAAGAAGTGTGTGATTAGGTAGAAACAATGCACACAACACATAAAAGCAGCTAGTTTCTAGTGGCAAAACACAGTTAAGGCTACCCCAAAGAGAAGCACTTATTCTTCCAGCAAAAAATGTATGCTTCCATTTAAGGTAACTGTAATGTGAAGCTAGGAGAAAACACTTGTTCAGAAAAGCAACACAAAATGCTTGTAGTCGAGTGGCTATTAACAGCTACCCCAACAAAAAGCACTTACTGCACACAAAACCGGTCAATGCTTTTGTTACGGTTGCTGTTGTGACATGTAGGGACACATTAAAAAGTAGATGCTGTAATTCAATGCAGAATCAGACCCCAACTTAATAGCACTTTCTGTGGCCTGATAAAAGAAAGGTGCTCAAGTTGAAGTAGAATTCAGCATGTTCTGGAAAGCAGAGAGCTAAGGAAATGACCTCTAAGTAAAACTGTTAGGACTACTGCAAAGAGAAGCACTTATGCGCTATGGATTCAAATAACGCTTCTGTTTGAAATAATGAGTGTGTTTCAATCAAAAGAAGAAGGATAGTATTATCAGGAGATGTTGCATAAGTCACGGCAAACTACCCCAACAAGTAGCACTTACTGAATTATGTAGACAAGTCAATGCTAGTGTTAGGGTACCAATTGTGACAGGTTTGGTAGGGAAAAGGCCACAGTTGGAGATCTCTGGTAAAGACTACTTACTGGTTTGGTAGACAACAGGCCACAGTCGTAGAGATCTGGTAAAGACTGCTTACTGCTTACTCCTTGAATCCTATCTTTACTGGAACCCCTTTATTGAGTTGGCAGTCCTCCAAGGAGTCCAACTAAAGTGATTTTCTATCATGGGACGTGCTCATTTTAAATATTATTGGACACCAACTGATAGCTGTGCCATTTGCAGCCAAGCCCCTTCCACACCTATTGTGAAATAAGTATTGGTCTTCATGCTAATGTGAGTATGCAGCTTACGACTGAGGTGCTCAAGGTTGATGAGTCGTATTCCACATTGTCAGCTAATTGTTGATATGAAAAAGAAGTGTGTGATTAGGGAGAAACAATGCACACAACACATAAAAGCAGCATATGTGGTCATTCTTGGCACTCAAGAGCAGAGCCTAGTGGCAAAACACAGTTAAGGCTACCACAAAGAGAAGCACTTATTCTTCCAGCAAAAAATGTATGCTTCCATTTAAGGTAACTGTAATGTGAAGCTAGTATAAAACCCTTGTTCAGAAAAGCAACACAAAATGCTTGTGGCTATTAACAGCTACCCCAACAAAAAGCACTTACTGCACACAAAACCGGTCAATGCTTTTGTTACGGTTGCTGTTGTGACATGTAGGGACACATTAAAAAGTAGATGCTGTAATTCAATGCAGAATCAGACCCCAACTTAATAGCACTTTCTGTGGCCTGATAAAAGAAAGGTGCTCAAGTTGAAGTAGAATTCAGCATGTTCTGGAAAGCAGAGAGCTAAGGAAATGACCTCTAAGTAAAACTGTTAGGACTACTGCAAAGAGAAGCACTTCTGTGCTATGGATTCAAATAACGCTTCTGTTTGAAATAATGAGTGTGTTTCAATCAAAAGAAGAAGGATAGTATTATCAGGAGATGTTGCATAAGTCACGGCAAACTACCCCAACAAGTAGCACTTACTGAATTATGTAGACAAGTCAATGCTAGTGTTAGGGTACCAATTGTGACAGGTTTGGTAGGGAAAAGGCCACAGTTGGAGATCTCTGGTAAAGACTACTTACTGGTTTGGTAGACAACAGGCCACAGTCGTAGAGATCTGGTAAAGACTGCTTACTGCTTACTCCTTGAATCCCCTTTATTGAGTTGGCAGTCCTCCAAGGAGTCCAACTAAAGTGATTTTCTATCCTGGGACGTGCTCATTTTAAATATTATTGGACACCAACTGATAGCTGTGCCATTTGCGGCCAAGCCCCTTCCACACCTATTGTGAAATAAGTATTGGTCTTCATGCTAATGTGAGTATGCAGCTTACGACTGAGGTGCTCAAGGTTGATGAGTCGTATTCCACATTGTCAGCTAATTGTTGATATGAAAAAGAAGTGTGTGATTAGGTACAAACAAAGCACACAACACATAAAAGCAGCTTAGTGGCAAAACACAGTTAAAAACTACCCCAAACAGAAGCACTTATTCATCCAGCAAAAAATGTATGCTTCAATTTAAGGTACATTTAATGTGAAGCTAGTATAAAACCCCAGTTCAGCAACACAAAATGCTTGTGGCTATTAACAGCTACCCCAACAAAAAGCACTTACTGCACAATACCGGTCAATGCATTTGTTACGGTTGCTGTTGTGACATGTAGGGACACATTAAAAAGTAGTTGCTGTAATTCAATGCAGAATCAGACCCCAACTTAATAGCACTTTCTGTGGCCTGATAAAAGAAAGGTGCTCAAGTTGAAGTAGAATTCAGCATGTTCTGGAAAGCAGAGAGCTAAGGAAATGACCTCTAAGTAAAACAGTTACGACTACCGCAAAGAGAAGCACTTATGTGCTATGGATTCAAATAACGCTTCTGTTTGAAATAATGAGTGTGTTTCAATCAAAAGAAGAAGGATAGTATTATCAGGAGATGTTGCATAAGTCACGTCAAACTACCCCAACAAGTAGCACTTACTGCATTATGTAGACAAGTCAATGCTAGTGTTAGGGTACCAATTGTGACAGGTTTGGTAGGTAAAAGGCCACCGTTGGAGATCTCTGGTAAAGACTACTTATGGTTTGGTAGACAACAGGCCACAGTCGTAGAGATCTGGTAAAGACTGCTTACTGCTTACTCCTTGAATTTCCCCTTTATTGAGTTGGCAGTCCTCCAAGGAGTCCAACTAAAGTGATTTTCTATCCTGGGACGTGCTCATTTTAAATATTATTGGACACCAACTGATAGCTGTGCCATTTGCGGCCAAGCCCCTTCCACACCTATTGTGAATTTAGTATTGGTCTTCATGCTAATGTGAGTATGCAGCTTACGACTGAGGTGCTCAAGGTTGATGAGTCGTATTCCACATTGTCAGCTAATTGTTGATATGAAAAATAAGTGTGTGATTAGGTAAAAACAATGCACACAACTAATGAAAGCAGCATATGTGGTCCTTCTTGGCACTCAAGAGCAGAGCCTAGTGGCAAAACACAGTTAAGGCTACCCCAAAGAGAAGCACTTATTCTTCCAGCAAAAAATGTATGCTTCCATTTAAGGTAACTTTAATGTGAAGCTAGGAGAAAACACTTGTTCAGAAAAGCAACACAAAATGCTTTAGTCGAGTGGCTATTAACAGCTACTCCAACAAAAACTAATTTCACAAAAAAGGTTGCTGTTGTGACATGTAGGGACACATTAAAAAGTAGATGCTGTAATTCAATGCAGAATCAGACCCCAACTTAATAGCACTTTCTGTGGCCTGATAAAAGAAAGGTGCTCAAGTTGAAGTAGAATTCAGCATGTTCTGGAAAGCAGAGAGCTAAGGAAATGACCTCTAAGTAAAACAGTTACGACTACCGCAAAGAGAAGCACTTATGCGCTATGGATTCAAATAACGCTTCTGTTTGAAATAATGAGTGTGTTTCAATCAAAAGAAGAAGGATAGTATTATCAGGAGATGTTGCATAAGTCACGGCAAACTACCCCAACAAGTAGCACTTACTGAATTATGTAGACAAGTCAATGCTAGTGTTAGGGTACCAATTGTGACAGGTTTGGTAGGGAAAAGGCCACAGTTGGAGATCTCTGGTAAAGACTACTTACTGGTTTGGTAGACAACAGGCCACAGTCGTAGAGATCTGGTAAAGACTGCTTACTGCTTACTCCTTGAATCCCCTTTATTGAGTTGGCAGTCCTCCAAGGAGTCCAACTAAAGTGATTTTCTATCCTGGGACATGCTCATTTTAAATATTCTTGGACACCAACTGATAGCTGTACCATTTGCAGCCAAGCCCCTTCCACACCTATTGTGAAATAAGTATTGGTCTTCATGCTAATGTGAGTATGCAGCTTACGACTGAGGTGCTCAAGGTTGATGAGTCGTATTCCACATTGTCAGCTAATTGTTGATATGAAAAAGAAGTGTGTGATTAGGTACAAACAAAGCACACAACACATAAAAGCAGCTTAGTGGCAAAACACAGTTAAAAACTACCCCAAACAGAAGCACTTATTCATCCAGCAAAAAATGTATGCTTCAATTTAAGGTAACTGTAATGTGAAGCTAGTATAAAACCCTTGTTCAGCAACACAAAATGCTTGTGGCTATTAACAGCTACCCCAACAAAAAGCACTTACTGCACACAAAACCGGTCAATGCTTTTGTTACGGTTGCTGTTGTGACATGTAGGGACACATTAAAAAGTAGATGCTGTAATTCAATGCAGAATCAGACCCCAACTTAATAGCACTTTCTGTGGCCTGATAAAAGAAAGGTGCTCAAGTTGAAGTAGAATTCAGCATGTTCTGGAAAGCAGAGAGCTAAGGAAATGACCTCTAAGTAAAACTGTTAGGACTACTGCAAAGAGAAGCACTTATGCGCTATGGATTCAAATAACGCTTCTGTTTGAAATAATGAGTGTGTTTCAATCAAAAGAAGAAGGATAGTATTATCAGGAGATGTTGCATAAGTCACGGCAAACTACCCCAACAAGTAGCACTTACTGAATTATGTAGACAAGTCAATGCTAGTGTTAGGGTACCAATTGTGACAGGTTTGGTAGGGAAAAGGCCACAGTTGGAGATCTCTGGTAAAGACTACTTACTGGTTTGGTAGACAACAGGCCACAGTCGTAGAGATCTGGTAAAGACTGCTTACTGCTTACTCCTTGAATCCTATCTTTACTGGAACCCCTTTATTGAGTTGGCAGTCCTCCAAGGAGTCCAACTAAAGTGATTTTCTATCCTGGGACGTGCTCATTTTAAATATTATTGGACACCAACTGATAGCTGTGCCATTTGCGGCCAAGCCCCTTCCACACCTATTGTGAAATAAGTATTGGTCTTCATGCTAATGTGAGTATGCAGCTTACGACTGAGGTGCTCAAGGTTGATGAGTCGTATTCCACATTGTCAGCTAATTGTTGATATGAAAAATATGTGTGTGATTAGGGAGAAACAAAGCACACAACACATAAAAGCAGCTTATGTGGTCATTCTTGGCACTCAAGAGCAGAGCCTAGTGGCAAAACACAGTTAAGGCTACCACAAAGAGAAGCACTTATTCTTCTAGCAAAAAATGTATGCTTCCATTTAAGGTAACTGTAATGTGAAGCTAGTATAAAACACTTGTTCAGAAAAGCAACACAAAATGCTTGTGGCTATTAACAGCTACCCCAACAAAAAGCACTTACTGCACACAAAACCGGTCAATGCTTTTGTTACGGTTGCTGTTGTGACATGTAGGGACACATTAAAAAGTAGTTGCTGTAATTCAATGCAGAATCAGACCCCAACTTAATAGCACTTTCTGTGGCCTGATAAAAGAAAGGTGCTCAAGTTGAAGTAGAATTCAGCATGTTCTGGAAAGCAGAGAGCTAAGGAAATGACCTCTAAGTAAAACTGTTAGGACTACTGCAAAGAGAAGCACTTATGCGCTATGGATTCAAATAACGCTTCTGTTTGAAATAATGAGTGTGTTTCAATCAAAAGAAGAAGGATAGTATTATCAGGAGATGTTGCATAAGTCACTGCAAACTACCCCAACAAGTAGCACTTACTGAATTATGTAGACAAGTCAATGCTAGTGTTAGGGTACCAATTGTGACAGGTTTGGTATGTAAAAGGCCACCGTTGGAGATCTCTGGTAAAGACTACTTACTGGTTTGGCAGACAACAGGCCACAGTCGTAGAGATCTGGTAAAGACTGCTTACTGCTTACTCCTTGAATCCCCTTTATTGAGTTGGCAGTCCTCCAAGGAGTCCAACTAAAGTGATTTTCTATCCTGGGACATGCTCATTTTAAATATTCTTGGACACCAACTGATAGCTGTACCATTTGCGGCCAAGCCCCTTCCACACCTATTGTGAAATAAGTATTGGTCTTCATGCTAATGTGAGTATGCAGCTTACGACTGAGGTGCTCAAGGTTGATGAGTCGTATTCCACATTGTCAGCTAATTGTTGATATGAAAAATAAGTGTGTGATTAGGTACAAACAAAGCACACAACACATAAAAGCAGCTTAGTGGCAAAACACAGTTAAGGCTACCCCAAAGAGAAGCACTTATTCTTCCAGCAAAAAATGTATGCTTCCATTTAAGGTAACTTTAATGTGAAGCTAGTATAAAACCCTTGTTCAGAAAAGCAACACAAAATGCTTGTAGTCGAGTGGCCATTAACAGCTACTCCAACAAAAAGCACTTACTGCACACAAAACCGGTCAATGCTTTTGTTACGGTTGCTGTTGTGACATGTAGGGACACATTAAAAAGTAGATGCTGTAATTCAATGCAGAATCAGACCCCAACTTAATAGCACTTTCTGTGGCCTGATAAAAGAAAGGTGCTCAAGTTGAAGTAGAATTCAGCATGTTCTGGAAAGCAGAGAGCTAAGGAAATGACCTCTAAGTAAAACAGTTACGACTACTGCAAAGAGAAGCACTTATGCGCTGTGGATTCAAATAACACTTCTGTTTGAAGTAATGAGTGTGTTTCAATCAAAAGAAGAAGGATAGTATTATCAGGAGATGTTGCATAAGTCACATCAAACTACCCCAACAAGTAGCACTTACTGAATTATGTAGACAAGTCAATGCTAGTGTTAGGGTACCAATTGTGACAGGTTTGGTAGGGAAAAGGCCACAGTTGGAGATCTCTGGTAAAGACTACTTACTGGTTTGGCAGACAACAGGCCACAGTCGTAGAGATCTGGTAAAGACTGCTTACTGCTTACTCCTTGAATCCTATCTTTACTGGAACCCCTTTATTGAGTTGGCAGTCCTCCAAGGAGTCCAACTAAAGTGATTTTCTATCCTGGGACGTGCTCATTTTAAATATTATTGGACACCAACTGATAGCTGTGCCATTTGCGGCCAAGCCCCTTCCACACCTATTGTGAAATAAGTATTGGTCTTCATGCTAATGTGAGTATGCAGCTTACGACTGAGGTGCTCAAGGTTGATGAGTCGTATTCCACATTGTCAGCTAATTGTTGATATGAAAAAGAAGTGTGTGATTAGGGTAGAAAACAATGCACACAACACATAAAAGCAGCATATGTGGTCATTCTTGGCACTCAAGAGCAGAGCCTAGTGGCAAAACACAGTTAAGGCTACCCCAAAGAGAAGCACTTATTCTTCCAGCAAAAAATGTATGCTTCCATTTAAGGTAACTGTAATGTGAAGCTAGTATAAAACCCCTTGTTCAGAAAAGCAACACAAAATGCTTTAGTCGAGTGGCTATTAACAGCTACCCCAACAAAAAGCTCTTGCAGCAAAAAAGGTTGCTGTTGTGACATGTAGGGACACATTAAAAAGTAGTTGCTGTAATTCAATGCAGAATCGGACCCCAACTTAATAGCACTTTCTGTGGCCTGATAAATGAAAGGTGCTCAAGTTGAAGTAGAATTCAGCATGTTCTGGAAAGCAGAGAGCTAAGGAAATGACCTCTAAGTAAAACAGTTACGACTACCGCAAAGAGAAGCACTTATGCTCTATGGATTCAAATAACGCCTCTGTTTGAAATAATGAGTGTGTTTCAATCAAAAGAAGAAGGATAGTATTATCAGGAGATGTTGCATAAGTCACGTCAAACTACCCCAACAAGTAGCACTTACTGAATTATGTAGACAAGTCAATGCTAGTGTTAGGGTACCAAGTGTGACAGGTTTGGTAGGGAAAAGGCCACAGATGGAGATCTCTGGTAAAGACTACTTACTGGTTTGGCAGACAACAGGCCACAGTCGTAGAGCTCTGGCAAAGACTGCTTACTGCTTACTCCTTGAATCCCCTTTATTGAGTTGGCAGTCCTCCAAGGAGTCCAACTAAAGTGATTTTCTATCCTGGGACATGCTCATTTTAAATATTATTGGACACCAACTGATAGCTGTACCATTTGCAGCCAAGCCCCTTCCACACCTATTGTGAAATAAGTATTGGTCTTCATGCTAATGTGAGTATGCAGCTTACGACTGAGGTGCTCAAGGTTGATGAGTCGTATTCCACATTGTCAGCTAATTGTTGATATGAAAAAGAAGTGTGTGATTAGGGAGAAACAATGCACACAACACATAAAAGCAGCATATGTGGTCATTCTTGGCACTCAAGAGCAGAGCCTAGTGGCAAAACACAGTTAAGGCTACCCCAAAGAGAAGCACTTATTCTTCCAGCAAAAAATGTATGCTTCCATTTAAGGTAACTGTAATGTGAAGCTAGGAGAAAACCCTTGTTCAGAAAAGCAACACAAAATGCTTGTAGTCGAGTGGCCATTAACAGCTACTCCAACAAAAAGCACTTACTGCACACAAAACCGGTCAATGCTTTTGTTACGGTTGCTGTTGTGACATGTAGGGACACATTAAAAAGTAGTTGCTGTAATTCAATGCAGAATCAGACCCCAACTTAATAGCACTTTCTGTGGCCTGATAAAAGAAAGGTGCTCAAGTTGAAGTAGAATTCAGCATGTTCTGGAAAGCAGAGAGCTAAGGAAATGACCTCTAAGTAAAACAGTTACGACTACCGCAAAGAGAAGCACTTATGCGCTATGGATTCAAATAACGCTTCTGTTTGAAATAATGAGTGTGTTTCAATCAAAAGAAGAAGGATAGTATTATCAGGAGATGTTGCATAAGTCACGTCAAACTACCCCAACAAGTAGCACTTACTGCATTATGTAGACAAGTCAATGCTAGTGTTAGGGTACCAATTGTGACAGGTTTGGTAGGTAAAAGGCCACCGTTGGAGATCTCTGGTAAAGACTACTTATGGTTTGGCAGACAACAGGCCACAGTCGTAGAGCTCTGGTAAAGACTGCTTACTGCTTACTCCTTGAATCCCCTTTATTGAGTTGGCAGTCCTCCAAGGAGTCCAACTAAAGTGATGTTCTATCCTGGGACGTGCTCATTTTAAATATTCTTGGACACCAACTGATAGCTGTGCCATTTGCGGCCAAGCCCCTTCCACACATATTGTGATATAAGTATTGGTCTTCATGCTAATGTAAGTATGCAGCTTACGACTGAGGTGCTCAAGGTTGATGAGTTGTATTCCACATTGTCAGCTAATTGTTGATATGAAAAATAAGTGTGTGATTAGGTAAAAACAATGCACACAACTAATGAAAGCAGCATATGTGGTCCTTCTTGACACTCAAGAGCAGATCCTAGTGGCAAAACACAGTTAAGGCTACCCCAAAGAGAAGCACTTATTCATCCAGCAAAAAATGTATGCTTCCATTTAAGGTAACTTTAATATGAAGCTAGTATAAAACCCTTGTTCAGAAAAGCAACACAAAATGCTTGTAGTCGAGTGGCTATTAACAGCTACTCCAACAAAAACCTATTGCACAAAAAAAGGTTGCTGTTGTGACATGTAGGGACACATTAAAAAGTAGTTGCTGTAATTCAATGCAGAATCAGACCCCAACTTAATAGCACTTTCTGTGGCCTGATAAAAGAAAGGTGCTCAAGTTGAAGTAGAATTCAGCATGTTCTGGAAAGCAGAGAGCTAAGGAAATGACCTCTAAGTAAAACTGTTAGGACTACTGCAAAGAGAAGCACTTATGCGCTATGGATTCAAATAACGCTTCTGTTTGAAATAATGAGTGTGTTTCAATCAAAAGAAGAAGGATAGTATTATCAGGAGATGTTGCATAAGTCACGGCAAACTACCCCAACAAGTAGCACTTACTGAATTATGTAGACAAGTCAATGCTAGTGTTAGGGTACCAATTGTGACAGGTTTGGTAGGGAAAAGGCCACAGTTGGAGATCTCTGGTAAAGACTACTTACTGGTTTGGTAGACAACAGGCCACAGTCGTAGAGATCTGGTAAAGACTGCTTACTGCTTACTCCTTGAATTTTCTCCCCTTTATTGAGTTGGCAGTCCTCCAAGGAGTCCAACTAAAGTGATTTTCTATCCTGGGACATGCTCATTTTAAATATTCTTGGACACCAACTGATAGCTGTACCATTTGCGGCCAAGCCCCTTCCACACCTATTGTGAAATAAGTATTGGTCTTCATGCTAATGTGAGTATGCAGCTTACGACTGAGGTGCTCAAGGTTGATGAGTCGTATTCCACATTGTCAGCTAATTGTTGATATGAAAAAGAAGTGTGTGATTAGGTACAAACAAAGCACACAACACATAAAAAGCGAGCTTAGTGGCAAAACACAGTTAAGGCTACCCCAAAGAGAAGCACTTATTCTTCCAGCAAAAAATGTATGCTTCCATTTAAGGTAACTGTAATGTGAAGCTAGTATAAAACCCTTGTTCAGAAAAGCAACACAAAATGCTTTAGTCGAGTGGCTATTAACAGCTACTCCAACAAAAAGCACTTACTGCACACAAAACCGGTCAATGCTTTTGTTACGGTTGCTGTTGTGACATGTAGGGACACATTAAAAAGTAGATGCTGTAATTCAATGCAGAATCAGACCCCAACTTAATAGCACTTTCTGTGGCCTGATAAAAGAAAGGTGCTCAAGTTGAAGTAGAATTCAGCATGTTCTGGAAAGCAGAGAGCTAAGGAAATGACCTCTAAGTAAAACAGTTACGACTACTGCAAAGAGAAGCACTTATGCGCTATGGATTCAAATAACGCTTCTGTTTGAAATAATGAGTGTGTTTCAATCAAAAGAAGAAGGATAGTATTATCAGGAGATGTTGCATAAGTCACGGCAAACTACCCCAACAAGTAGCACTTACTGAATTATGTAGACAAGTCAATGCTAGTGTTAGGGTACCAATTGTGACAGGTTTGGTAGGGAAAAGGCCACAGTTGGAGATCTCTGGTAAAGACTACTTACTGGTTTGGTAGACAACAGGCCACAGTCGTAGAGATCTGGTAAAGACTGCTTACTGCTTACTCCTTGAATACTCTGAACCCCTTTATTGAGTTGGCAGTCCTCCAAGGAGTCCAACTAAAGTGATTTTCTATCCTGGGACGTGCTCATTTTAAATATTATTGGACACCAACTGATAGCTGTGCCATTTGCGGCCAAGCCCCTTCCACACCTATTGTGAAATAAGTATTGGTCTTCATGCTAATGTGAGTATGCAGCTTACGACTGAGGTGCTCAAGGTTGATGAGTCGTATTCCACATGGTCAGCTAATTGTTGATATGAAAAATAAGTGTGTGATTAGGTACAAACAAAGCACACAACACATAAAAGCAAGCTTAGTGGCAAAACACAGTTAAGGCTACCCCAAAGAGAAGCACTTATTCATCCAGCAAAAAATGTATGCTTCCATTTAAGGTAACTGTAATGTGAAGCTAGTATAAAACACTTGTTCAGAAAAGCAACACAAAATGCTTGTAGTCGAGTGGCTATTAACAGCTACCCCAACAAAAAGCACTTACTGCACACAAAACCGGTCAATGCTTTTGTTACGGTTGCTGTTGTGACATGTAGGGACACATTAAAAAGTAGTTGCTGTAATTCAATGCAGAATCAGACCCCAACTTAATAGCACTTTCTGTGGCCTGATAAAAGAAAGGTGCTCAAGTTGAAGTAGAATTCAGCATGTTCTGGAAAGCAGAGAGCTAAGGAAATGACCTCTAAGTAAAACAGTTACGACTACCGCAAAGAGAAGCACTTATGCGCTATGGATTCAAATAACGCTTCTGTTTGAAGTAATGAGTGTGTTTCAATCAAAAGAAGAAGGATAGTATTATCAGGAGATGTTGCATAAGTCACGTCAAACTACCCCAACAAGTAGCACTTACTGAATTATGTAGACAAGTCAATGCTAGTGTTAGGGTACCAATTGTGACAGGTTTGGTAGGGAAAAGGCCACAGTTGGAGATCTCTGGTAAAGACTACTTACTGGTTTGGCAGACAACAGGCCACAGTCGTAGAGCTCTGGTAAAGACTGCTTACTGGTTTGGTAGAGAACAGGCCACAGTTGTTAACCTAACCCTAACCCTAACCCTAACACTTGAAAGCAGTTCATGTGGTCGTTTTTGGATCTCAAGAGCAGAGCCTCGTGGCAAAACACAGTTAAGGCTACCCCAAAGAGAAGCACTTATTCATCCAGCAAAAAATGTATGCTTCCATTTAAGGTAACTTTAATGTGAGGCTATGATAAAACCCCTGTTCAGAAAAGCAACACAAAATGCTTGTAGTCGAGTGGCCATTAACAGCTACCCCAACAAAAAGCACTTACTGCACACAAAACCGGTCAATGCTTTTGTTAGGGTTGTTGTTGTGACATGTAGGCACATGTAGGGACTCATTAAAAAGTAGTTGCTGTAATTCAATGCAGAACCAGACCCCCAACTTAACAAGAACACAACACATGAAAGCAGTTCATGTGGTCGTTCTTGGCACTCAATAGCAGATCCTAGTGGCAAAAAACTGTTAAGGCTACCCCAAAGAGAAGCACTTATTCTTCCAGCAAAAACTGTATGCTTCCATTTAAGGTACATTTAATGTGAACCTAGTATAACACCCCAGTTCAGCTAAAGTCCAAAGCGACTTACAGCCATGTGTGCATACATTTTTACGTATGGGTGGTCCCGGGGATTTCATGAAGCTGGTTGAGAGAATGCCAAGAGTGTGCAACGCTGTCATCAAGGCAAAGGGTGGCTACTTTGAAGAATCTCAAATATAAAATATATTTTCATTTGTGTATCACTTTTTTGGTTACTATATGATTCCATATGTGTTATTTCATAGATGGTAGCGGGTGAACCGGACGTGGCTCGGGTGGCTGAGGAATTTGATGATCTTCTTGGACTTCCTGTGACACCGGGTGCTGAAGATGTCCTGGAGGGCAGGCAGTGTGCCCCTTGTGATGCGTTAGATTGACCGCACCACCCTCAAACAGTCTCTTCTATTTGGGAAGACTTAATTTTGGCAATGGGTTGAATTGATTGATGCTGATAATTGTCTGTCTTTTGTGCTTCTGTTTTTTTTTTTCGTACTAGGATATGTCATGGGGAAAAAAATATGTATTCAAAATCATCGGCGCTAAACTGAATTATGAAGACAAGCTATCAAAAGGACTTATTCAAAAGAGGAGGAAATAGCCTACTGTCAATCATTAATGTATATATTTCTGTAATTAACTGATAATAAAAACATGGTGATATGAAAGAAATCAAGTTCATCACTTGTAATATACAATAAGTAGGCCTACTCTAGATGACGTGTATAAATGTGATAGCGACTGAAAATAATTATAGTAGTAATAGAGTAGTAATGCTGCAGAAGGTAATACGTGCAACATGAAACCCAAAACTAAATGGTAAATGCACCAATACAATTTCAATTCAAGGGGCTTTATTGGCATGGGAAACATATGTTTACTTTGCCAAAGCAAGTGAAATAGATAATAAACAAAAGTAAAATAAACAATAAATACATACATTACACAATACATTACACTCACAAAAGTTCCAAAAGAATAAAGACATTTCACATGTCATTTATTTCAATGGATTGCATAACATTAGGATAGTAAAAATATATTCCTGTTTTAATATATTACAGTAGAAAACAAACATTATTTCACGCGAGGTGCATGATGGGTACGCATGCGCACTTTAATTTTCACTTGCGAAACGGCAGGTGGCACTCTTGTGCTGATTTCGCCGTGCATTAGAGGCTGTCAGAGGTTCTGAAATCCACCATGTCATTGAAATCCAGCTTCAGTTCCAAAGAGAAAAAAGGATAATGTGTCGTAGTAAATATATTATGTTATACCTTGGTCTGACTAAAATCATGTGCATGACCCATCTTGTGTTGGGGCTTCGTATTTAATACAATGCACAAAGACTTCTATCTTGTCGGCCTTATCAGCAGGTGGCTATGGACAACACCCACGCCATAGGTCTCTCAGTTCACCCAAACTCACGAGTTATTGCTCTGAGGACATACACACACACACCCCCCCACACACACACACATACACACACACACACACATCATCATTGTTAAACATACACACATACACACATACACACATACACACACACACACACATACACACACATACACACACACACACATACACACACACACACATACACACACATACACACACATACACACACATATCATTGTTAAGCACACACACACAAAAACCCCCTTCTTTTAGGCTGAACATCTGAAGACAGACAACCCGACTCAGAGCCAATGCAATGGAAGTGACCTCGACCAACTCATCAGGACCAATCAGAAGATCAGAACTACTAGAATCAACCTACTTTATTTTATTGTATAAAATGTCAGCACACAATGTTTAGAGGCGCGCTCTCAGATATCTCCCTACGAGGTTGACGAACGGGTCCGTGCACGCTATTTACAGATATCTTTACCTCTGAATAAACTGCCTCATATTATACAATTATCCACCTTGTCCGAAAGTCTCTACTTGGTCTCCGTTCTCCAGTAAACTTGTGATCATCAACAAATGTAAAATGAAATTAACAACAACTGGGTCATTTTATCTCATGCAAAGTAGAATTATCCCCATTAGATCTTGGAATGTTTAGCATAATAACTTTTAATAGTGACAGAGATTATGGAGGAATTTATTTCTCTACCTGTCTGAACATGATTCCGTGCAGCACATATTTACTCTGAACAAAAATATAAACGCAACATGTAACAATTTCAAAGATTTGACTGAGTTACAGTTCATATAAGGAAATCAGTCAATTGAAATAAATAAATTAGGCTCTAATTTATGGATTTGCCCAGTACAGTTGAAACCTTGATTCATCCGAGAAGAGCACACTTCTCCAGCGTGCCAATGGACATCGAAGGGAAGCATTTGCCCACTGAAGTCGGTTACGCCGCCTAACAGCAGTCAGGTCAAGACCCTGGTGAGGACGTTGAGCACGCAGATGAGCTTCCCTGAGACGGTTTCTGACAGTTTGTGCAGAAATTATTTGGTTGTGAAAACCCCCTTTCATTAGCTGTCCAGGTGGCTGGTCTCAGACGATCCTGCAGGTGAAGAAGCTAGATGTGGAGGTCCTGGGCTGGCGTGGTTACACGTGGTCTGCTGTTGTGATGCTGGTTGGATGTACTGCCAAATTCTTTAAAATGATGTTGAGGCGGAATGGTAGAGAAATGTACATTACATTCTCTGGCAACAGCTCTGATGGACATTCCTGCAGTCAGCATGGAATGCTACATTAAACTGTCTACTAATTTAGCATGGAACCCTCTGCTAATCTGAGCAAAATACACAATTAATATCCACATAAGTAGGCAACAAATATCAGCAGAAACCATGTTTATGGATATCTGTCACACACATTATCATTGTGTATGCTGTGCAGTGAGAGCACCTATGTTTTGCCTGGTTAAAAAAATGTATAATGTAATGTGGTAACATTCCTTATTTTGTAATTAACAGCGTTCCACAACAGGCCTGAGGTGAGACACTTCACCTGTCCCAGTTGAGGAAATTAAGGTAGACCGGAGACAGACATGAGCTTCTGGGTTTGGTGCAAGGCTGTGAGCTGGACTTGTCCTGACAGAGCAGAAAACAGATCTGTGAAAGTGGGCAACAAGATACATTCCACAAGCTCTCAAGTAGTGGGATCACTTTAATAAGTCACAAAGATGGTCGGAAAATGGCAGATGCTACACTGAGCAGTGGTACAACCAGACAAACATTGTACAGTATTTTGTAACAAAACTGGCAAATACAGGCATCTCTGCTGTAAGGCTGTCTTGTAAGATATAACCTATGCTTTCCTTCTGGCCAATGAACTCAAATCATATTGTGCTGAAACGGCAATTCCTGAGTCACTCTAAAACACTTCCATGAAGGTGTCTTCAATATTTGACAAATTACAAGAATAGTTTTGTTTAGATAAATCAATTGATATGATGGAATCTCAGACTCCTTAACACTCAAGACAATTCATGTAGAACAGCATGTAGCAGCAGTATTAAAACTAACTTTGAAAAAGTATGGAATGTATTCTTCTCCATGATTATCATATATCGGGTCATCATGGCACAACAGTTTCATGTTCAGTCAAATCTGTTTCTCAATCCTCTTCATGGTCTATAAAAATGCATTTATTTCCTGACCTGGGGTACAAATGTAAACAGAGGATGTGAAGGGCCTTGTTTTGTTATAGCCACTGAAATGCTTTCACATATCAGGTTAAAACATAATGCGCGAGAAAACATTTTGGAGTTGGCAGTTATTTTAGTAGAAGTAGTCTCTAGTCAAAGTAAAATAAAATGTAAAAATATTTTTCACTTTTGAAAATGCAGATTAGTACTAGAAGTACTTAATGAAGACACAATAGCATGGTGATGGTCACAAACCTTATTGCAATTTTAAGAGCAACGTCTAGATGTTATGCTCATGTGCACACACGTTTTTAGTACTTAATATTTCTCTACACACATCAGAAAGATGAGTAATTACCTAGCTATGCAGCCTCTCGCTTTGGTTAACCACACTGTAATAGCAAGGTTGGTGACAATTTGTGTTCCTTTGGGGATGGAAATGCATTCCAAGCTGCGCCTCAACCTAGGATGATCGTCTACTCGCTGGATAAATGGGAGGCTTCACCTTTTCCCTACCCCAGAGAGGGGCATGAGCTTCTTATTCTTTGATTGACTCTGCTGTATCATTTGGTCATCAGTTCATACATAAATATAGTCTTTGTCCTCTTAATATCAAAATAAGGCAAGTTTCACACCCCAAAAATATTTTTGTCCCTGACTAGACAGTGGGATTTCATCAGTCATCAGTTCTCCAGTCTATGTTCCTCGCTGCTGACCCCAATGGCAGACTGTGGTATAGGATCATGCAGTTGAGTGAAGGTGCGGACGAGCTGGCCTCATATCAGATGGCCTTGACGTCCATGAGGTGGCTGTGCTGGGCTCCCTGCCTCTGGGCCTTGACGCCCTGCAGTCTGCGGCCGTGGAGGGTGAAGCGGGACCAGGCCATTAGCTGCAGCAGGGCGCAGGAGATGGGCACAAACACCAGCAGGTAGAAACAGCCCTGGCGCAATGGAACAGTGGAGACCGCTTGGCCCGAGACGGGGGGCGCTGCCGCAGAGTCCTGTACGGCGTTTCTCTCAAAGATATCGTAGCCTGGAAAGAGATAGGCAGATTAGAATAAATAACAGGCATGAATGTGTGGGAATCCGCCTAGAGTAAGGTTAGTGAAATTGGTTTGATTCTAGTTCATTCACAGTGACTGATTTCTGCATCTCTTCCATCTTCAAGGAGCTTTCATCAAAACAGACTTTTGTGCTTTCGCCCCCCTGTCCATATACAGTATACCTGTGTAGACACACAGCAGCCAGGTGCCGATGAGAGGGGCGAAGGTCTGGCCTGGCTTGGTTACCAGGGCCACCATGCCGAAGAGCAGCGCTGATGCCGCCTGCTGGCGCCGGTTCACCACAAAGTCCTCGTCCACCAGGTCCGTGATGACCAGGTTCAACAGCTTGCAGGTGCCCTCCGTAAACACTCGGTTACTGAGGGGGGAGAAGGATATTTCAGAGTTGTTACTGAAGAGTTGTCAACACTGTTTCCAACTGCTAATATACAATGATGTGGATTATACATCAGATTTTCCTGAGCGGGAGTTTAAAAGTAAGGGGAAAAAAAAAAAAAACTGGTCAAGGCATTTATATGAAGTCCAAAACCAATAGAGCAAAGCCTCTCCCCCACTCTGACTTTATCTCATTGTGCTCTATGATCAAATCAAATCAAATCAAATTTTATTGGTCACATGCGCCGAATACAACAGGTGCAGACATTACAGTGAAATGCTTACTTACAGCCCTTAACCAACAGTGCATTTATTTTAAACAAAAAAGTAAGAATAAAACAACAACAAAAAAGTGTTGAGAAAAAAAGAGCAGAAGTAAAAATAAAGTGACAGTAGGGAGGCTATATATACAATAGAATAAAGTGACAGTAGGGAGGCTATATATACAGGGGGGTACCGTTGCATAGTCAATGTGCGGGGGCACCGGCTAGTTGAGGTAGTTGAGGTAATATGTACATGTGGGTAGAGTTAAAGTGACTATGCATAAATACTTAACAGAGTAGCAGCAGCGTAAAAAGTATGGGGTGGGGGGGCAGTGCAAATAGTCCGGGTAGCCATGATTAGCTGTTCAGGAGTCTTATGGCTTGGGGGTAGAAGCTGTTGAGAAGTCTTTTGGACCTAGACTTGGCACTCCGGTACCGCTTGCCGTGCGGTAGCAGAGAGAACAGTCTATGACTAGGGTGACTGGAGTCTTTGACAATTTTGAGGGCCTTCCTCTGACACCGCCTGGTATAGAGGTCCTGGATGGCAGGGAGCTTTGCCCCTGTGATGTACTGGGCCGTACGCACTACCCTCTGTAGTGCCTTGCGGTCAGAGGCCAAGCAGTTGCCATACCAGGCGGTGATGCAACCAGTCAGGATGCTCTCGATGGTGCAGCTGTAGAATTTTTTGAGGATCTGAGGACCCATGCCAAATCTTTTTAGTCTCCTGAGGGGGAATAGGCTTTGTCGTGCCCTCTTCACGACTGTCTTGGTGTGTTTGGACCATGATAGTTCGTTGGTGATGTGGACACCAAGGAACTTGAAGCTCTCAACCTGTTCCACTACAGCCCCGTCGATGAGAATGGGGGCGTGCTCAGTCCTCTTTTTTTTTCCTGTAGTCCACAATCATCTCCTTTGTCTTGGTCACGTTGAGGGAGAGGTTGTTGTCCTGGCACCACACGGCCAGATCTCTGACCTCCTCCCTATAGGCTGTCTCATCGTTGTCGGTGATCAGGCCTACCACTGTTGTGTCGTCGGCAAACTTAATGATGGTGTTGGAGTCGTGCCTGGCCATGCAGTCATGGGTGAACAGAGAGTACAGGAGGGGACTGAGCACGCACCCCTGAGGGGCCCCCGTGTTGAGGATCAGTGTGGCAGATGTGTTGTTACCTACCCTTACCACCTGGGGGCGGCCCGTCAGGAAGTCCAGGATCCAGTTGCAGAGGGAGGTGTTTAGTCCCAGGATCCTTAGCTTAGTGATGAGCTTTGAGGGCACTATGGTGTTGAATGCTGAGCTGTAGTCAATGAATAGCATTCTCACGTAGGTGTTCCTCTTGTCCAGGTGGGAAAGGGCAGTGTGGAGTGCGATAGAGATTGCATCATCTGTGGATCTGTTGGGGCGGTATGCAAATTGGAGTGGGTCTAGGGTTTCTGGGATTATGCTGTTGATGTGAGCCATGACCAGTCTTTCAAAGCACTTCATGGCTACAGACGTCAGTGCCACAGGTCGGTAGTCATTTAGGCAGGTTATCTTAGAGTTCTTGGGCACGGGGACTATGGTGGTCTGCTTGAAACATGTTGGTATTACAGACTCAGTCAGGGACATGTTGAAAATGTCAGTGAAGACACTTGCCAGTTGGTCAGCACATGCTCGGAGTACACGTCCTGGTAATCCGTCTGGCCCTGCGGCCTTGTGAATGTTGACCTGCTTAAAAGTCTTACTCACATCGGCTACAGAGAGCGTGATCACATAGTCGTCCGGAACAGCTGGTGCTATCATGCATGCTTCAGTGTTGCTTGCCTCGAGCGAGCATAGAAGTGGTTTAGCTCGTCTGGTAGGCTTGTGTCACTGGGCAGCTCGCGGCTGTGCTTCCCTTTGTAGTCTGTAATAGTTTTCAAGCCCTGCCACATCCGACGAGCGTCAGAGCCAGTGTAGTATGATTCAATCTTAGACCTGTATTGACTCTTTGCCTGTTTGATGGTTCGTCGGAGGTCATAGCGGGATTTCTTATAAGCGTCCGGGTTAGAGTCCCGTTCCTTGAAAGCGGCAGCTCTACCCTTTAGCTCAGTGCGGATGTTTCCTGTAATCCATGGCTTCTGGTTGGGGTATGTACGTACGGTCACTGTGGGGACGACATCATCGATGCACTTATTGATGAAGCCAGTGACTGATGTGGTGTACTCCTCAATGCTGTCTGAAGAATCCCGGAACATGTTCCAGTCTGTGCTAGCAAAACAGTCCTGTAGCTTAGCATCTGCGTCATCTGACCACTTTTTATTAGCCGAATCACTGGTGCTTCCTGCTTCAGTTTTTGCTTATAAGCAGGAATCAGGAGGATAGAGTTATGGTCAGATTTGCCAAATGGAGGGCGAGGGAGAGCTTTGTATGCGTCTCTGTGTGTGGAGTAAAGGTGGTCTAGAGTTTTTTCCCCTCTGGTTGCACATTTAACATGCTGGTAGAAATTAGGTAGAACGGATTTAAGTTTCCCTGCATTAAAGTCCCCTGCTACTAGGAGCGCTGCATCTGGATGAGCGTTTTCCTGTTGATTAATGGCCTTGTACAACTCATTCAGTGCAATCTTAATGCCAGCATTGGTTTGTGGTGGTAAATAGACAGCTATGAAAAATATAGATGAAAACTCTCTTGGTAAATAGTGTGGTCTACAGCTTATCATAAGATACTCTACCTCAGGCGAGCAAAACCTTGAGACTTCCTTAGTATTTGATTTTGTGCACCAGCTGTTGTTTACAAATATACAGAGACCGCCACCCCTCGTCTTACCCGAGTCTGCCGTTCTGTCCTGCCGATGTAGCGTATAGCCTGCTAGCTGAATGTTATCATTGTCGTCGTTCAGCCACGACTCCGTGAAACATAAGATATTACAGTTTTTAATGTCCCGTTGGTAGGATAACCGTAATCTTAAATCGTCCATTTTATTCTCCAAAGCTTGAACGTTGGCTAATAGGATTGATGGGAGAGGCAGTTTACTCGTTCGCCGTCGGATCCTTACAAGGCACCCGGATCTGCGTCCACGATATCTCCGTCTCTTCCTCACGCGAATGACGGGGATCTGGGCCTTGTCGGGAGTCTGTAGAATATCCTTCGCAAACGCCTCGTTGAAGAAAAAGTGTTCGTCCAACGCGAGGTGAGTAATCGCTGTCCTGATATCCAGAAGCTCTCTTTGGTTATAAGAGACGATGGCAGAAACATTATGTACAAAATAAATTACAAATAACGCGGAAAAACACACATAATAGTACAATTGGTTAGAGGGCTGTAAAACGGCAGCCATCTTCTTCCGGCGCTGTTCTGTACTCTATGATAACAATGGCACTGTGCCAAGAGGACAAGTGGTAGGCTGAGCCCAGCCAATGGCCAGCCCCATATTGATAAAGGGATTGGTTGTTTTGCCTGACACACAACACCAAGCGAGACCCAATGCAAACAGAGCCACACAAAACTTTGCTCAGCTTTGGCAAGTATTGGAAAAACACATCACACTGGGTCCTTGATATGAAAATAACTTATATTACTTGAGTACATGACCTTGATCTCTAAAATGTGTGTGTCAGTACCTGGCGATGAAGATGCACAGCAGGGAGACCTGGTCGGCCCCGGCCAGCAGCATGGCCACACTGAGGGCTAACTTGACCAGGAACAGCCAGCGGATGACCGTGTAGACCCCGTAGCGCTGACACAGGGTCAGGAAATACAGGTTGTTCAGGTGGGGCGCTATGTAAGAGATCCCTGTCAGGAATTGAGAGCAAGTGTTAGTGGACTGAAAATACATTTGTTAATGTATGTAGACAAATAATAATAATATTAATTATTGATAATAATAGTAATTATAATAATAATTTCCTCACATTCTAAGAACTAATCTTCCCAAAAAGAAAAACAGACCAAAACTAATAGCCTGGGCCCAGATCTGTTTGTGCAGTTTTGCCAACTCCTATGGTCATTGTCAGACCAAATGTGGAATAGGCAAGACAGCACAAATCGATCTGGGACCAGGCTATGAAACTAAGCCCATTCCATGAATGACGCCTTTCCCTGGTCATGAAGCAAAACCAGCAGTAGTACTCTTGCGTCTTACCCAGCAGAATGGAGCCAGTGGAGGCAGAGATGCTGTCAGAGAGGAGGTGCTCCAGAAACAGAGGGAAGAAGTTGCTGTTGAAGTGGCAGTGAAACACCTGGACCAGGTTCATAGAGGCGAACCACATAAAGTTTCTGTGCTTGGAGAGCTGCCTTAGATACTCTCCTAGAGTGACTGGCTTCTCCTGCTGGGTCAGAGGGCTCTGGCCAATACTCAACCTGAGAGGGGGGGGATTAGTGAAAGGACAATCAGTGTAACAACACACACTACCGAGGGGATTGAGTCTGTAACCTGAGCAAGTGTTACGTTCATCTCCCTGCCAGATAGACTGTATGAGTGTGTGCAGAATGTGCATCAATGTTATTAGCTCACAATTCCACTACAGTCTCTTTAAAAATCCCATTAGCAAGCAATATCCCTCCCTGGCCAAGGCTGGCATAGACACCACAGGGTAGAAAGATGAAAGGCTTGAATTGAAGCCATAAAGTGAGTTGTTGGAAGCAAACCCACAAACAATGGGTGTTGTTCTGGTACCACTTGCTTGTCAGTGCATAATGTAAACCGAGTGTTTCTCAAGGGCATACACGATGAATGATTATGTCACCTACTCTTTGAGCGCCAGCGCCTCGTCCTGCCTCAGACGTGCCTCTTTCTCAAAGCGGCTCTTCAACAGGCGCGACACGGCGGCGAAGCCCAGTGCCGAGACGGCGGCCAGCGTCACGCAGAAGAGCCGGAACGAGTAGAAGTCGCCCTTGTCCCAGACGCTGTAGGACAGGAAGACGGAGAGCGAGCCCAGGGCGCTGAACAGCGAGCAGTGGAAGTTGAGGCGTGTGCGGTCGTCGGCCGACACGGCCAGGTCGGCCAGCAGGGCGTTGTGGTTGAGGTCCACCACGGTGAGGAAGCCGTCGTACAGGCACAGACACACCAGGAACTGGATGCCCGGCCGCGCCCACGACACCCAGAAGGCCAGGAAAGAGAGGGCGAACAGAGGGCCATTCCGGGAGAGGGCCGCCAACCGCTTTAGTACAACCTCTGGGCTGGAGATCTGGGAGCCAAACCTACAATCGAGGGGAGAGGGAAAAAAGGTTAATGCAACGGCAAAGATAAACTTCTCCCACTTTTCACTAACTGTGGTGTTCAACCGTGCTTTCAAGATAGAGAGAGGGAGAGTGAGAGAAAGAGAGAGACAAAGAGTTAAAAATAGGGAGGGAGCGAGAGAGGCACCATTGATTTGCGAAAGAGAGGAAAGAAAACGAGGTGTTACTGTGACGAGCTGAGGAAGGAGCGGTCACTCAGCCAGCCAAAGAGAGGGTCGTTCAAGCTGTTCCATATCAGGAACACTGCCTGTGTGGGCAGAGAGAGGGAGGAGTTAGTATAACAGACTAGGGTTAAACACCCTAACCCAGAAAAAAACCAGGGTATCAGTCTTTCTGCTTAAGCCAACACCGTTGTCATTGTCACACCGTCTAAAGCAGAAAGCTTCCAAACTACAGCTATTATAATAACCCATGGAAAGCAGGAACTGTCACTCACCTCTCCCACCCAGAAGGAGAGCTTGTCGATCTTGTAAACGGAGACAAAGGTCTCCACGTAGTAGAGCAGGAAGACGTTGTGCAAGATGGAGCCAAACAGGGCCAGGGAGCCGTAGAGGACTGCAGTGGAGACACCAGCGGAGACAGCTAGCCTCCTACCCATTCTCATCACTCAGCTGCTCCGTTCCCCGCCGCCACAACACGCTCATACAGTCATCCCACAGACCAGCCGGGGGCTAGGGGCACCACCGTACCCACTCCTGCCAGAGCAAACAACAAACATGTCAATAACCATTTGGAGGGCAGACTAAATGTGGATGTGTGAAGCAGTGGAGGCTGCTGAGGGGAGGACGGCCCATAATAATGGCTGGAACGGAGCGAATGGAATGGCATCTAACACCTGGAAACCATGTGTTTGATACCATTCGACTATTCTGCTCCAGCCATTACCACGAGTCCGTCCTCCCCAATTAAGGTGCCACCAACCACCTGTGGTGTAAAGTATGAGGTGGGTTAGGTTGCCCTACAGAGTGGGAGAAGAGACAGCTTGAGAAAATAGACATGAAGGAACAAGAGTAACACATAGCCTACTTACACACACAAAAAACAGACAATGGGCCATGTCTGAACAGGGAAGTTTCCATGACAGAGATCAGAGTAATTTCACACACTGAGGGCCATTCAATGCATTATAAACACAGTCTGGATCGCAGGGCTGTGTAAGCAGGTGGGGGGGGAGCAGGCTGTTTCCATGGTGACCCCATACTCTATTCATTAGGTGAGAGTGAAGTTATTGTGAGCAGTAACTGAGCCTTAGACTGTGTCCCAAATGGCACCCTATTCTCTACATAGTGCACTACTTTTGATCAAAGCCCTATGGGCCCTGGTCAAAAGTAGTGTGCTATATAGAGAACAGGGTGCCATTTAGGACAGCATTCGTTTATCCTGTGTCTCCTCTGGCCTGGCAAAGCTGGATGACAGGGGAGGGTGTAATCCTATCCTCTGATCACTGTGATTATGGGGTCCGTCTCAAGATACTAACTACACCATTCTCATAAAAGCCATTGGCTGGCCTCTTTCACACAGGAAGAGAGACACAATTTAAAAGGCACCAAATCTCTTCATGCTCATATTCTAGCTTTTGGTCCTTATTTGTTCTATGGTTGGTTTTGTAGGTAGGCCCTCTTTTTGCCTGAGGCAAACTAAGGTGTAGCCTTGCTTTGTCCTCTGTCAAATGTCAATTAAGGAAAGTTGCCTTACTTCAATATTGTTATGTTATGTTGAATCACTTCAGCAAATAATTAGCTCATCTGCTATTTGTTAACTGGGTGGAGCATTGCATTTAGCTTTGCAGCCTAAGAATAATGTTTTTCCATATCCTCCTTTTGTGGCCTGGTGGTTTACTGCTGTAGTTTTGCCAACTGTAAAGTGAAGCCTAGAGGCAGTTATTCCCCACAATTATCCAGCATGACTCTCCCTTCAGGCACAAGTCTCACACGTGGCATCCAATGGGAAAAATATATAGCCTAGGCTCTGGCTTCTAGCTCCACATCTGCCTGTTAGTTGCTACACCACACAAGCCATGGCCCTGTTCTACCACTATGCCATTTGACAGAAAACAGTGAAATCAGTCAACTTGCAAAAACAAATTCTAAACAATTACATTTTCTTCAGTTCTCACTAGAGAAACTGCACACAGAGTTCTGGTTAGACTAAATGTCAACAAATACAAGTACAGCAAGTGCCAGCTGTGTCTGATCTCATCAGATCCATGTGGTGGAGCAGAACGACTTCGCTGCATTGTACTGTATCACATCTCAAAATGTGATTCACATCCCACTCGACTCAACTTATCTAATCTTCTGTGAACAGGTAGCAGAGTAGTTTGTGTACAGTATAGTTCAGTGCACCTCTAAATAGGGTAGAACCTAGTTCTAATGGATGCCAGGGCAGCTCTCACCTGCCTATAGAGACTGGAGAGGCTTCTTGGCAGAGACAGTAGGTCGTGATTATCAGCCAGTCAAGACATTGGGTTGGTAGCTAGTTAGTACCTATCTAAATTATTTAAATCTAGTTAGTGAGATATCTGTACACATATAGCTAGTTAGCTAAACAATACGGTTGCTGCCCCGTATTAGAGACATTTGTCCAGTCCTTCCACAGGTTACAGTAGCTAGCTGCATCCGCTGACGAGTGTAGGGTTGATAGCTGGTAGCTAGGCTAACCAGTAACCAACGAGTTAAGTAGCTAGACCTGTGGTTAGACCAAGCGCCTAACCACAAAGAACATGTACTTACCATCATCATTGAATGAAGCCTCTGAAACGAGTGGGAAACCTTGCTAATCAATACAATTACAACAGGCAGCTGCTAGCAAGCCACAGTTTACATTAGTATACGTCACATCAACCGTTTATCAGCCACGCCCACTGGGCTGATCACGAATCGGATTTCAGAAGGGTTTCCCCACCATAGAGATAGATAGAGGACTCATCTTTGTATTTGTGCTATTAAGTGTATTTGACAGCATGGGCAGCGCCATTGAGGCAATCGCCATTTTGAAGTTGTCAAGTTTCTTCTTCACGATTGGCTGATCCCTCCTGATGACCCATTTGGACATTACTCCAACAGGGTCACCAGGAGGAATCAGCCAATGAAGTTGAAAGTCCCACCCAGTTGATTAAATTAAGATTAACTTAAATTAAATACAATTAAATTTAAAAAATGAGGATGGTAGAAGCCCTCAATGGCTCTACCCACGCTAATAAGGCATTTTGGCCACTAGTGCCATCTATCATTGGGGTCGTTGGAGTGGATCACTTTTATCAAGTCGGTGACCACCGCCTTTCAACGTTTATTGCATTATGGGTATAAAAATTGTCCAACTTGCGCCTACAGGTCAACTGCATGAACTTTAGAACAACCATGTGATCAAAGGTCATGAAGTTTCGACTGCAGTCGACTTACATTTTCTGCAGTTGCTCCTCACCAGCTGCAACTTGAAGCCATCACCTGCAATGTGGGAGGCACTATTTGTCAACCAATCATTTGAGTTTTTTTTGTTTGACCCACGCTAACCTAACGTAGCATGCATAAAATAAACTACATACTGGTCTTGAGGAGAAAAACTGTTGGGGGAGGTTCTCTTCTGCACTGTTTAAACTATTTGTACGTCGCTCTGGATAAGAGCGACGTACAAATTGTAAAATTGACTGTGTCCATAAAATGTATATAGTATGTATAAGCTGGAAGTAGAGACCTAAGCGTTGTTGTTCACTAGTTTACTCCAATTAGGGAAGGGGTGGTGGGGTTGGAAAGTAATAAAGGGAAATATATTTTTTAAAAGGATATGTATGTATGTGTATATGTATATATTTGCAAGAAAAAAAAACATATGGGGGATTGGAAGTGATGCAATTACATTGATGGAAGTTACAATCTATTTGCAATATTAAAGCTGACCCCCCCAAAAAAAACAAAAAACAAAAAAACATTGTTGCAATATCTTACCAATGTCAAATAAACATAATGATTCTTTCCTTTTCTCTGTTGTCCTTGATAGGTGATGGGTTGCTGTTTGTAGCTGCCAGGCAAGAAGAACTGAGTCCATAGATGTCTATCTGAGCAACTACCATCTATGGAATTCAGTTCTCATGGCCAAACGCTCATTTGCAGCATCAGGTAGGCTTGTTGTTTTCCAAAATTACATTTTATTAGTAGACCAGAAAGTAGTACACCAGAAAGGCCAGAAGCAAATGTTTTCATAATGAATTGTTGTTTTATTTGGTAGACATCTTAATAAGAAATGACATAGCACTGACAACATTTAAAACCATACATACCTCTATCTTTGACAGCACATCTTGGTGCTTATGCCCTGTGAGAGTCCATTGAAAGTACAGCGCTAGGGCTGGTTCAAAACCCTCCAAAATCCCCAGCTGGAATGACAGTGAAATGTCCATTAACTGGAAAAAGAGTAGCCACGGTATTTCATGATAGATTTGCAGAGAAAACATTTTACATTTTAGTCATTTAGCAGACACTCTTATCCAGAGCGCCTTACAGTTAGTGAGTGCATACATTAAAAAAAAATATCCACAACCCTGGCGTTGCAAGCGCCATGCTCTACCAACTGAGCTACCCACATGAGAATGAATGAGTCAGGGTTATCTCTAGGCCACTCTCTGAGTCATGGCATACAGACATGTGTGATCAGACAGTCTGTGTGAGTCAGATGAGGCCCAGGGTGGGCACTTGAGTGTGTAGGCCCTACATGGAATAAGACACGTACAACACATACCGTAGGTAGGCTATAGCCTGTCGTGATATGCATGTTGTGGACCAGTGTAAAGTGAATAATTGATCTTTGTCTTTCATTGAGTCTGATTTAAGTCACAACTGTTTAATCTCTCTCTCTCTCTCTCTCTCTCTCTCTCTCTCTCTCTCTCTCTCTCTCTCTCTCTCTCTCTCTCTCTTTCTCTCTAGCAGTACAAGTATGGGGATAAACCACAATAAATGATCAAAACGATCCACTTTACTAAGGTTTTATTTCACTGAATAAAATTAGATAGAGATCAGTCACAAGCAACTGTTAGGGAGACTAGTACAACAATCTTGAACAGCATTGCCATAATAATACAATAGAGAGAATCACTAACTTACCCCTTTACATTTCTCACTGACATTGAAGTTACACTGGTCCCCGGTTGACATTGTCACTGTTACCATGTTGTACAACAGATCCCTGTTGAATGAAAAAGCCTACTTTCATCCAAAGAAAACTATGTTCTGTCTTCAGTTTGACTTCGATTATTGCAAGGCTTTCTGATACATACTAGCATTAGTGTAGGACGAGCTCTCTACATACCCTCTGTGCCATATGTGTCTCTGTGTCTGTCTTTCTACATGTTGAGCCAAGCAGTCACTTCCAATTATGAAGGGAAGGGGTGGGAGGGAGCCTCTGAATCAATACAAATATACAAAGCAGTTCTGAGAATAGAGAAACAGCTGACTGGCTGCCCGGCCCTTGGTTCCCATACAAATACAAAGGGGATTGCTTGGAGGAGGAACTAGGAATTCCCCCAGTTGAGATTAAACTGTAACATAGTCCAGAGAGATGGGAACTAAAGATGGACTATGGACTGGAGGAAGAAAAACTTGGGATACAATGAGATGTTTTCAGATCATGTCACCCTGTAACCTTTGTGGGTTTTTAAAAAAAGAATTTATTTTTTGTATGTTTTATTAGATTGGATAGAGATAAAGAGGTAGAGATGAAAGGAAGGGGGAGAGCCATGCTTGCAGCTGTACACAGTACATGTGATTCTAGAGGCAGCAGCTTAGACCGCTAGATCACCCCAGGGCCCATGCCATTGTTTGGCTTTTTTTATTAGGAGTGTTTTATTGTATTGTTGTAGGCTATAAAATGCTACTGTATGTCTCAGTATGAGGTGAATCCCTGAAAAGGGAGCTATTTGGGCTTTTCTGTCTCTATCTGGGTCTTGTGTGACATTCATTTACTTCCTGAAAACCTATCTATTTTAATTGTATAGCCTCCAAAAACAGGTAATTGCCTCTGGGATCTTAAGTCTCAAGCTTATCAGAGTAGGAGAGCTGATTTATTATTTTGCGGTTTGATCAGAATGAATAAGATTTCATGGATGGGGACCTGATCCTAGATCTACATTTTAGCAGATGCTCTTATCCAGAGCGACTTACAGTTAGTGAGTGCATACATTTTTCATACTGGCCCCCCGTGGGAAACAAACCCACAACCCTGGCGTTGCAAGCGCCATGCTCTACCAACTGAGCTACAGGGGACCTGATCTACACTCTTACTCTGAGAGCTTGATACATAGGAGAAACACTCTTTTCACACCACTTCGATTCAGCTACAACCGGAAGTGACTTTTTCGTAGACTTTTCTCTCCAAACTTGCTACGAAAATCTCTTCCAGTCATAGCTGCATCGAAGTGGCGTGAAAAGAGTGTCCCTGATACATACAGTCCCTCTCACTTCAACTCCCATGGTCCCCCAATAGGTGGCGCTCAGTCGATATGTGTGCATCTTTATCATGATAAAGAAATGAATGAAACATGTAAACTGTGAAAACATGACTAAGAGCGCCTGATGCAATTTCCAGCATAACCTGTGTAAAATCTATTTAACCTGTCAGAAATCAATCACACACACACATGAATTTATATGAGGGATAATAACATTTATTATATGGATTTGAATATAGTTTAATCGAAGGAGGCTATTAGAATTATATATGCTGTAGGCTTTCCAAATCAGGCACACACATTAAGTTTGACCAATTAGTTGCATGTTATCATGTCAGAAGTAGCAAGGATATGAGCATAGAGAGAATTGTTTACAATGGCAAAAGGGGATTCAAATTCTGATTTGAAACCATTTGCGCATGTTTTGAGAGAGAGAGAGAGAGTGCGAGCGACACCGGTGTACGGTCTAGAATACACATGTGCATGCAGAATACGCTGGTTTTGACAGAGCAGAGGCTGGCATCTGCGCGCGGGACTACGCACCACTCTACCACGCGGGGACTCAACAAATAATTATTATTCAGAAGAGAATTCCCTAGTTTCGTAGAACATTTGCAAGGTAAGATTAACAACATTGTAACTACAGTAGGCTTACTGTACTGTACACTACTCTACCGTAGTCTACTGCTCTATATTGTATTTCGTTCAGTTTACCTATTCAGCCTTGAATGGGGTGTGAGAGGTATGAGACAAATTACAGGCAGGTGAAGGTGACTGAGAATGCGCTCTGCGAGGTGTTCTTTAAAATGCTGCAGTGTTCGTCAGACAGGTTACATTGTGGAAATGTGTATTGCATCGGTGGTGTACTCGGCTAGGATAATTTATTTTAGACGGAGCACATCGCACGGTTATTATTAATATCTGAAAATGTGTGATAACATGGGACAACACCTGCGCGCGTGGAAGAATCGTCAGAAGTTATGTTGGAATGTGTACATTGGGGCGCTGGAATGCACATTAAGCATATGGTTTTGTCTGATCTCGGTAATAATACAAAAAATGTAGCCTACAAAATTGCTATGATATTGAGAACCAGCCTGGTCTCATAGACTAGACCTAACATAGTCAATGTAAATCCGGGACACTCAAATTAGTATGATATGTTATGTTTGATATGGTTACATAAGACAGAAGGTTAATGCCCAAATCAAACAAAAAGCATATTTTTGATGCTCGTGAACGAGCATGTACACGCTGGAATTAGAATGCACGGTAGTGAATGAGCGAAAACAGATGGACTGCGAGCATCAACTTCAAATTAGAAAGCATGCAAACAACAAATGCTGAGCCTTTATATTCATGCATAATGGTCCAAATAATGAAAGATACTGTAGTTTTGAGTTCCACAAAGTGGGTGTGGAAGAGGTGAAAAAAGTGTTGCTATCTATAAATAAGGACAAAACACCTGGTACCGTCAACCTGGATGGTAAATTGCTGAGGTTGGTAGCAGAATACATTGTGACTCCTGTTTGCCACATAATTTTCATGTACATTTTAGTCATTTAGCAGACTCTCTATCATCAATTGAAGCCTAGAAGAGGGTGTGTGCCCTCAGACATGGAGGGAGGCAAAGGTCATTCCGCTACCCAAGAATAGCAGGTCACCTTTTAATGGTTCAAACAGCCGACCAATCAGCTTGTTACAAGTGCTTAGCAAACTTATGGGAAAAATGGTGTTTGATCAAATACAAAGTTATTTTACAGAAAACTAATTAACAACAGACTTTCAGCATGCTTAGAGGGAAGGGAACTCAACATGCTCGGCACAGACACAAATGACTGATGATGGCTGAAAGAAATTGATAGTGAGAAGATTGTGGGAGCTGTTTTGTTAGACTTCAGTGCAGCTTTTGATGTACAGTGGGGGAAAAAAATATTTAGTCAGCCACCAATTGTGCAAGTTCTCCCACTTAAAAAGATGAGAGAGGCCTGTAATTTTCATCATAGGTACACGTTAACTATGACAGACAAAATGAGAAAAAAAATCCAGAAAATCACATTGTAGGATTTTTAATGAATTTATTTGCAAATTATGGTGGAAAATAAGTATTTGGTCACATACAAACAAGCAAGATTTCTGGCTCTCACAGACCTGTAACTTCTTCTTTAAGAGGCTCCTCTGTCCTCCACTCGTTACCTGTATTAATGGTACCTGTTTGAACTTGTTATCAGTATAAAATACACCTGTCCACAACCTCAAACAGTCACACTCCAAACTCCACTATGGCCAAGACCAAAGAGCTGTCAAAGGACACCAGAAACAAAATTGTAGACCTGCACCAGGCTGGGAAGACTGAATCTGCAATAGGTAAGCAGCTTGGTTTGAAGAAATCAACCGTGGGAGCAATTATTAGGAAATGGAAGACATACAAGACCACTGATAATCTCCCTCGATCTGGGGGCTCCACGCAAGATCTCACCCTGTGGGGGTCAAAATGATCACAAGAACGGTGAGCAAAAATCCCAGAACCACACAGGGGGGACCTAGTGAATGACCTGCAGAGAGCTGGGACCAAAGTAACAAAGCCTACCATCAGTAACACACTACGCCGCCAGGGACTCAAATCCTGCAGTGCCAGACATGTCCCCCTGCTTAAGCCAGTACATGTCCAGGCCCTTCTGAAGTTTGCTAGAGTGCATTTGGATGATCCAGAAGAGGATTGGGAGAATGTCATATGGTCAGATGAAACCAAAATATAACTTTTTGGTAAAAACTAAACTCGTCGTGTTTGGATGACAAAGAATGCTGAGTTGCATCCAAAGAACACCATACCTACTGTGAAGCATGGGGGTGGAAACATCATGCTTTGGGGCTGTTTTTCTGCAAAGAGACCAGGACGACTGATCCATGTAAAGGAAAGAATGAATGGGGCCATGTATCGTGAGATTTTGAGTGAAAACCTCCTTCCATCAGCAAGGGCATTGAAGATGAAACGTGGCTGGGTCTTTCAGCATGACAATGATCCCAAACACACCGCCCGGGCAACGAAGGAGTGGCTTCGTAAGAAGCATTTCAAGGTCCTGGAGTGGCCTAGCCAGTCTCCAGATCTCAACCCCATAGAAAATCTATGGAGGGAGTTGAATGTTGCCCAGCGACAGCCCCAAAACATCACTGCTCTAGAGGAGATCTGCATGGAGGAATGGGCCAAAATACCAGCAACAGTGTGTGAAAACCTTGTGAAGACTTACAGAAAACGTTTGACCTGTGTCATTGCCAACAAAGGGTATATAACAAAGTATTGAGAAACTTTTGTTATTGACCAAATACTTATTTTCCACCATAATTTGCAAATAAATTCATTAAAAATCCTACAATGTGATTTTCTGGAATTTTTTTCTCATTTTGTCTGTCATAGTTGACGTGTACCTATGATGAAAATTACAGGCCTCTCTCATCTTTTTAAGTGGGAGAACTTGCACAATTGGTGGCTGACTAAATACTTTTTTCCCCCACTGTAATTGATTATAACCTATTACTGAAAAAAACGTAGGTGTTATGGATTTGCATTCTCTGCTTTATTATGGATTGAGAGTTACCTATCTAATAGAACAGAGGGTTTTCATTAATGGAAGCCTCTCGCATGCAAATTCAGTTGAGTGTGGTGTACCGCAGGGCAGCCGGCTAGGGCCATTATTGTTTTCACAAATGACCTTCCACTGACCTTAAATTAAGCCTGTGTGTCTATGCACGCTGACGACTCAACAGTATACACGTCGGCTGTAACAGTAAAATAAATAACTGAGACACTTAACATAGAGCTCCAGTCAGTTTTAGAATGGGTAACTAGCAATGGGCTGGTGCTAAATATAAAAAAAACCCGAAAAGCATACTTTTTGGGACAAATCACTCGCTCAATGCTAAACCTTATTTAGATCTATTATTGAATAATGTGGGTATTGAGCAAGTTCAGGAGACTAAATTACTGGTTGAAACCGTAGATAGCAAGCTGTCATGGTCAAAACATATAGACTTAATGGTTGCTAAAATGGGAAGAGGTCTGTCCATGATAGGACCAGTTGACCAGTCAGTTGACTAGGTTTGTCGCACCTGGACTACTGCCCAGCTGTATGGTCATGTGCGGCAAAGAAGGACATAGGTAAATTGCAGTTGGTCCAGAACAAAGCAGCACGTACAGTATCACACTTTGATGTACACGGAGGGAAAGTGTCAGTAACATGCATGTCAGTCTCTCCTGGCTCAAAGTGGAGGAGAGATTGACTGCATCACTATTGGTCTTTGTGCGAGGGATTGATGTGTTGAAGGTACCGAACTGTCTGTTCAAGCAGTTGGCACACAGTTCGGACACTCATCGGTACAAAACAAGACATGCAACCAGAGGTCTCTTCCCCAGGTCCAGAACAGAGGCTGGGAAATGCACAGTATTAAATAGAGCCATGACTACATGGAACTCTCTGCCACCCCAGGTAACTCAAGCTAGCAATAAAACCAGCAAAGCACCCCCACAGCATGATGCTGCCACCCCCGTGCATCACGGTTGGGATAGTGTTCTTCGGCTTGCAAGCGCCCCCCTTTTTCCTCCTAACATAACAATGGTCATTATGGCCAAACAGTTCTATTTTTGTTTCATCAGACCAGAGGACATTTCTCCAAAAATACGATCTTTGTCCCCATGTGCAGTTGCAAACCGTAGTCTGGCTTTTTTATGGCGGTTTTGGAGCAGTGGCTTCTTCCTTGCTGAGAGGCCTTTCAGGTTATGTCAATATAGGACTCGTTTTACTGTGGATATAGATACTTTTGTACCTGTTTCCTCCAGCATCTTCACAAGGTCCTTTGCTGTTGTTCAGGGATTGATTTGCACTTTTCGCACCAAAGTACATTCATCTCTAGGAGACAGAACGCTTCTCCTTCCTGAGCGGTATGACGGCTGCGTGGTCCCATGGTGTTTATACTTGCGTACTATTGTTTGTACAGATGAACGTGGTACCTTCAGGCGTTTGGAAATTGCTCCCAAGGATGAACTAGACTTGTGGAGGTCTACAATGTATTTTCTGAGGTCTTGGCTGATTTCTTTTGATTTCCCCATGATGTCAAGCAAAGAGGCACTGAGTTTGAAGGCAGGCCTTGAAATACATCCACAGGTACACCTGCAATTGACTCAAATTATGTTAATTAGCCTATCAGAAGCTTCTAAAGCCATGACATCATTTTCTGGAATTTTCCAAGCTGTTTAAAGGCACAGTCAACTTAGTGTATGTAAACTTCTGACCCACTGGAATTGTGATACAGTGAATTATAAGTGAAATAATCTGTCTGTAAACAATTGCTGGAAAAATTACTTGTGTCATGCACAAAGTAGATGTCCTAACCGACTTGCCAAAACTATAGTTAGCTAAAAAGAAATTAGTGGAGTGTTTGAAAAACAAGTTTTAATGACTCCAACCTAAGTGTATGTAAACTTCCGACTTCAACTGTATATCTTGTATTGTAATTTGCACTGTACTATGTATTAGACCTAGATATTGCGTGGATGTACTGATACAGTGAGGGGAAAAAGTATTTGATCCCCTACTGATTTTGATGGTACATGGCCCCATCCATCGTCCCTTTGATGCGGTGAAGTTGTCCTGTCCCCTTAGCAGAAAAACACCCCCAAAGCATAATGTTTCCACCTCCATGTTTGACGGTGGGGATGGTGTTCTTGGGGTCATATGCAGCATTCCTCCTCCTCCAAACATGGCGAGTTGAGTTGATGCCAAAGAGCTCAATTTTGGTCTCATCTGACAACAACACTTTCACCCAGTTCTCCTCTGAATCATTCAGATGTTCATTGGCAAACTTCAGACGGCCCTGTATATGTGCTTTCTTGAGCAGGGGGACCTTGCGGGCACTCCAGGATTTCAGTCCTTCACGGCGTAGTGTGTTACCAATTATTTTCTTGGTGACTATGGTCCCAGCTGCCTTGAGATCATTGACAAGATCCTCCCGTGTAGTTCTGGGCTGATTCCTCACCGTTCTCATGATCATTGCAACTCCACGAGGTGAGATCTTGCATGGAGCCCCAGGCCGAGGGAGATTGACAGTTTGTGTTTCTTCCATTTGCGAATAATCGCAACTGTTGTCACCTTCTCACCAAGCTGCTTGGCGATGGTCTTGTAGCCCATTCCAGCCTTGTGTAGGTCTACAATCTTGTCCCTGACATCCTTGGAGAGCTCTTTGGTCTTGGCCATGGTGGAGAGTTTGGAATCTGATTGATTGCTTCTGTGGACAGGTGTCTTTTATACAGGTAATAAACTGAGATTAGGAGCACTCCCTTTAAGAGTGTGCTCCTAATCTCAGCTCGTTACCTGTATAAAAGACACCTGGGAGCCAGAAATCTTTCTGATTGAGAGGGGGTCAAATACTTATTTCCCTCATTAAAATGCAAATCAATTTATAATATTTTTGAAATGCGTTTTTCTGGATTTTGTTGTTGTTATTCTGTCTCTCACTGTTCAAATAAACCTACCATTAAAATCATAGACTGATCATTTCTTTGTCAGTGGGCAAACTTACAAAATCAGCAGGGGATCAAATACTTTTTTCCCTCACTGTATGTAGGCTGTGTGACGTTTTAAATTGATGTGTTTCAGTCCTTGACTAATAATGTTCTGTACTATGTATTATGTTATGTTTCATGTGGACCCCAGGAAGAGTAGCTGATGCTTTTGCAGCGGCTAATGGCGATCCTAATAAATACCAATACCAAGTCTATTTTTCTTGCATCTACGCAAAGTAATGCTGGTAAAGTGAGCAGATAAATTGCCAGAAAATAGACTGTGCATTGTTACGTCTGGAATTGTGACATGTATAGTTAAAAAGTGTGAAACTCGAGGAACTCCGTTCAAGAGAGAATACTGTTATGTAGAAAGAACAAGAGTAGCTAAATTCTTCATAAACTGCTAGTGTGTATTAGCTACAACTCTCCTCACCTTCATGAGCTAACATTACAGGAGGCCGGTACGTTGGCTCCCGTAGGATATATAAGGGGAGTCAAAAGGAACACACAACAATAATTCACAAGGGCTACATCGCGAACAGAACAAATACAACTGTTTATTATCGATTTTCATGACAATTAAGTTGGCATACGCTACGCAGTGTATGTGAGTTGACGCTCTCTACTCTTGCACTCAAATTTTGAAGTTGTTGACGGCGTGTGGTTTCAGCTTAAGGCAAAATCGAAAGGAGGGTGGTTGGTCGGGATGAATTGGTGGTCGTATAACGTGAACGTCTAGCAACCCAAAGGTTGCGTGTTCGAATCTCATCACGAACAACTTTAGTGTTTTAGATAATTAGCTACTTTTCAACTACTTACTTTTTAGTTACTTTGAAATTACTAAGCATGTTAGCTAACCCTTCCCCTAACCTTAACACTTTACCCTAACCCTAAACCCAACCCCTAGCCTAGCTAACATTAGCTACAAATTGGAACTCGTAATATATCATATGTTTAGCAAATTCGTAACATATTGTACATTTTAGCAAATTCGTAAAATATCATACGGATTGTAATTCAGAACATATCAGACGAAATGGATGATGGACATCCACAAATTAATGCACATCATACTTAAGTAACATACTAAGTATCATACTAAATGGAGTGTCTCGGATCTACATACAGATTTATATGAAATGCTCTGAGACCAGGTTGTGAGAACATATAGCATTCAAGTTTATAGGGAACATTTTCCTGGCCATAGGCTACATTGCTGGGGGGGTGGGGGGATGGTTTAAATAACATCAACATCATGGGTGTAAGGGTTGGTGTGAGGTGTGACCCTGGTGCGGTGCAGGATAGACAGTAGGCAAGGATGGTGAAACAAGGATCTTTACTTGTGGTCCAAAAACCAGGATACAAAACAACGGACTATACACGAAAACAAATGAGGAGCACATAGGTCTCCAAAAAACAGGCTGACAGCAAACAATACGAAATACTAACTCTGACTGGAAAAACACAATGACACAGGGAGAACACTTCTCGAGTACCTGTAACTCTGTCACTGTGATGAGGTGTGAATGAAGGAGTCAGGCGCAGGAGGTAAAACACCAAAGTCCAGAGTTTATTCCGTTTACATAAATAAAACGCACCAAGCGTCAAAACGAAACTATCACAAGGGAAATATTCCACCATGGCAATAACAAATGGAAGAGTAGCTCAACCGAGCTACTTGCTCTCACAAAGAAACAATCACTCACAAAGACAAGGGGAACAGAGGGAACACTTATACACATACTAATTAGGGGAATGAGCACCAGGTGTGTGTGATTGACAAGACAAGACATGACAGGTGGAGTGATGAGAATGGGATCGGCAGTAGCTAGTAAGCCGGTGACAACGAACACCGAAACCTGCACGAACAAGGAGGGGAGGCAGCCTCGGCAGAAGTCGTGACAGTCACGTGATCCGACATTGATACGTACTGCTTGACATCAAGGAACTAGCAGAGAAAACTGAGCAAGGGAACACAGGGAAGTGAGGGCATAAATACACAGGTGAATCAGATAGCCACAGGTGACACCAATATGCAGATAATTAGTCCCGACTGTGAGTGAGGAGGTGCCTAAGGTTGTCGGAGGATGACACCTAGTGGGTCGCTCCGGAACTGCGACCCACTCCTGTAACACATGGGCATCCAGTGCCATCCTCTTCATGTTTGTGTATCACCAACCAATTGTTCAGTACTTTGCCATCAGTGTTAAAATGAAAGAGCGTAGCTACTTTTCCATCGCTAAGAAGGAAATGAATGCCCTAATATGGATTGGCATTTTTTTATTTATTTTTTCGTATCTCTATCAATGTGACAGCATTGTTAATATGCCTCTAATTACTATGTTGTGGTAATGTTGTGACAATGTTGTGCCAATGTAGTTTGTTATTGGGTGCAATGTGTCAGATAAGGCTAAAGACATTGGCACAACATTCTCACAACATAGTAATAGAGGCATATTAACAATGCTGTCACATGTTAAATTGTCATCCGGTTCAAAGGATATGCTTGATACCCAAATAAGATTGACATAGACATCTCAATAATTCTGTATACAGTTCTTTAGACTTATCCAGAATAGAATGACAGATTATTGGAAACACAATCCCATTTTCATGCTACTTTGCCTTGCTGTCTCCGAGTGGATATGGTCTCTGCTTAGAGCAGGGTGATTTCATTCATCCATCCTCATTCATTTGATTAATCTCTTCAATTATAGGTATTTATTTCATGCTTGCCAAACAAGTATCCGACAGCAGTAAAGGCAGAACTCTTTCCCCCCTGCTATGTGGGACAGAAAAAGTAGGTCTAAACCAATCACTTGAAAGACTTAAAGGTGCAATATGCAGAAATTGCTCCACCATTTCCTGGTAGCTAAAATTATATTATTGTGCCTAATTTCAGTTTATGTGAGAAAACAAGCAGTCATTGTGTAGAGATTCATAGTACCATCTAAACCGCTCTGAAATATATTGACCATAACCAAAAACATTGTATTTTCAACTGTTTGAAGCTGGTGTACAAAACCGAAAGTAAATTCAAAAACGAAACGTAAGAAGGGGAAGTATGGAAATAGCGCACATAGAACAGATCTACCGCTTCTTAGACTTGCTTTCAATTAGAATTTTGGTGAGATTTTCTTCTCATAGCTAAAGTAAAGCGAGGAAGAGAAGAGACAATTGGAGCGTATCACTTGGCCATCTGTAGAAATGTCAGACTGGATCAAATCTCGCATATTATTATGTCTTGCCTGACAGATGGCCATATCCAGAGAGACTATAACTCCATTTTATATCTTTGCACATTCTGTAGGCCATCAATCAATATAACTGGGCTTTCTGAACAGGGAGGCAACTGAGGTCAGTTTGTCAGAAACTGGTCAGAAACGCTCAGGGGAAGTAGCCTACAGCAGTAGTGCTGAAAAAGTAACACTCAACCCAGTACTTCTTCTGTCCCAGATAAAACCCTTAAAAATAGTTTCATTCCATGTCAACAATGAATACATGTAATATATTTGAGCTAAAAATAGACGTGAAAATATGTTTTGGCCAGATTTGAACTGTTTTCCAAAGCGTTTCAGGGGACATCCTGCTCGTGCTGTTTTGTTCGACCCCTTTGTTCGTGTGTGTTATGATCCAGGTGTGATACAGCTCAGGCAGATGTCTTTACCTTTCCATATGCAGTTTCCATGTTGTCGTCACGGTGACAACAGATAGGCAGTCATCGCCGGGCCACCTTCCACAAACAACACTATCAACACAATAGTGGCAGATGGGTGAGACCCTGGTGTGTTTACACTGTAGGCTGTGTGTGTGTGTGTGTGTGTGCGTGTGCAGTAGTGCTTCTCAACTCTGATCCTCAGATATCCCCAAGGTTGCTCATTTGTGTTCCAGCCTAGCACCAGGACACCTCATTCAACTCCTCAACTAATCATCAAGCCTGTTTGAATTAGGTATACCTTGGAGGTAGCCTACCTACAAAAGGACTGGAGTTGAGAAACACACAGACATACAACAGACTCAACCTTCCAGAAAGAGTTGCCTCCCTCTCTCTTTTCTCTCTCCGTGTGGGATCCTATAGAGAGGTTTGAGTGCCCTTTCAACTACTACAGAGTTCATTAGCCACATCATGTCTTCTACTGTGAAACATTATCAGAGATGCAGCCGGGGAGATCAAGGCTATGGGAATTATCCTGTGTCACTGTGCGGAGGAGAGGAGAACAGGATTCATGGCAGAGGCATTTAAAAATATATATTATTATTTTTACCCCTTTTTCTCCCCAATTGGTAGTTACAGTCTTGTCCCATCGCTGCAACTCCCGTACGGACACGGGAGAGGCGAAGGTCGAGAGCTGTGCGTCCTCCGAAACACAACCCAACCAAGCCGCACTGCTTCTTGACACAATGGCCGCTTAACCCGGAAGCCAGCCGTACACCTGGCGACCGTGTCAGCGTGCACTGTGCCCGGCCCGCCACAGGAGTCACTAGTGCACGATGGGACAAGAATATCCCTGCCAGCCAAACCCTCCCCTAACCTGGACGACGCTGGGCCAATTGTGTGCTGCCCCATGGGTCTCCCGGTCGCGGCGGGCTGCGACAGAGCCTGGACTTGAACCAGGATCTCTAGTGGCACAGCTAGCACTGCGATGCAGTGCCTTAGACCACTGCGCCACTCGGGAGGGCAGAGGCCTCTGATCAGTGACAGAGCGCGTGAGTGCGGGACACCAGGCGGAGACTGTGCTGATGGCATCGGGCCTAATCACTAGATTAGTCATCAGATAGCCTACCCCGCCTAGCCTAGCCCCCTGACGCACACTGCTAATTAGGAAGTGGAGAAGTGGAGAAGTGGAGCGATGTGCCAGAATATTAGAGAAAACAACAATACTTCTTCATCATCAACTTTTTTAATTGGTATTTTATGTAACACGTCTTGTACTAATTGTTCCTAAGCTAATGTGGGGTGACGCAGTGTGATTATGCACAAATTCAACCTGGCCCAGGAAATCAACACACACACACGTACACACACACTCATCTAAACAATGGCATCTATAGTTGCAAGTTGCACTACATCCTTATGGATCTCTATGAGGGATAACATCTGTTTTTCTTCTGTGTAGAGTGAGCCTTCCTACAGACCGAGGATGACCTAGAAGCCACCACTGCTGAGCCCAACAGAGCAGGATATCATTCTTGTGTGTGTAAGCAACAAGGTGTGTGACAGAAAACAGGGCTCCACCAGCACCCGGGTCAGCCTGTCAAACATGGAGGGCCACGTCACACTGCTGCCCCCCCTGCTGCTGCTGCTCCTCTGTAGCCTGTCAGGGGTGTGGGGGTTCCCCTTCGGCCCCGTCCTTGACATGGACGTCACCCCCAGGACCACAGTGTTCTCCCAAGGTAAGATCAGACCAAGGCTCCAGCTCTGATGTACACTCTTAGAAAAAGGGTTCTAAAAGGGTTCTTCGGCTGTCCCCATAGGAAAACCTTTTTTTGGCTCCAGGTTGAACCCCTTTTGGTTCCAGGTAAAACACTTTTGGGTTCAATGTAGAACCCTCTACAGAAAGGGTTCTATATGGAACCTAAAGGGGTTCTACCTGGAACCAAAATGGTTCTACCAGGAACAAAAGAGGGTTCTTCAAAGGGTTATCATATGGGGTCAGCCGAGGATCCCTTTTAGGTTCTTTATTTCTAAGAGTTTATACTAGTTTGACCCAGAAGGTTGTCCTGTCAACGAGACTGCACCTGACCTAGGGAAAACTCTGGGACCTAGCTATAGGCTGAGGCCTAGGAATTTTTCCTGGTCAGATCACATGGCCTGGAAAAACTCCTGGCTCTACTTATAGGACATCTACTGTATACTAGTATCACACTTGGTGTCCTGATTCAATACAACTGACTTTAAACAAGTGGCACAGTTTTGGAATTGGCCCTAAAGACAGCCAGCCCCTACTTCCAGGGAGTTATTAATCATCTCTCTCAAGTCAAGTCCTAGTTCACTTAGTTCACTGTGCAGCTCTAATGAAACACTAGAGAATAGACAGAAGCTCCCATAGAATATGACCCCTCTATGGTGGAGCCCTGACCAGTGCCTGTGTAGAAAATGAAATAGTACTGAATAGGGGATTTTACAAAGAAGGGGTGAGGGTACATCATTTACACGCATCAGCATCTCTTTCCCTCCCATATCAGCTCAGCCTCTCTTTCTCTATCCACTGCAGCAGAATCTATCCACTGATCAACCAGCAGAATCTATCCACTGATCACCCAGCAAGCTACTGTAGCAAAGGGATTACCCAGCCCTGGCAGGCTCTTCAGGTGACTATTCTGTACCTGGCTGCTCTCTCCTCTCCACTCCTCTCTACTCCTGTCTCGAGAGGAGGAATATTATTAACAGAGGAGGGGAGTGAAGAGAGCCGGGTGTATCGACTGCCTGGACTGTGATGCAGTCACAAAACCAGGCTATTACAGTGGAAAGAGATGGTTAGAGATAAGATTGACAGGACTTTTAGGGGGGTTAAAGGGGACATAAAACCACCCAAAAGAATGGGTTGAATATTTCTTCCCTCTACCCATTCAGGGAAATGGATTCCAGATAATTTGATATGTAAGTCTTAGTAAGTTCCTATGGTCTTAGTAAGAATCATGTTATTTTGTTCAGAAAGCCTCTATTGCTAATTTGGTACACTATTTTATTATAGACGTGTGTGGTACAGAGTCGGTTTATCACATTTTTCTATTTTTCTCCTTGTCCTTGTAGAAGGAAACCCGTGACCTACATTCAGACTCCCATGGGCTGTGTGTGTGTGTGTGCGTGTGCGTGTGTGTGTGTGTGTGTGTGTGTGTGTGTGTGTGTGTGTGTGTGCGTGCTTGTGTGCATGCATGTATGATCTCAAATCTGCACATGCATGCACCCCCAGTCACTTTACCTTAGGCGAAACATGCCCCAGTGCAGAATGAAGTGTAGAGTGTAGAGAGTAGCACCTCATAGAGAAAAATGGCCGTAATGTGTATGAAAAGGGGGACTATTTTATGTGGGTGGTGCTGGTGGTGGTACTGTATGACCACCATTGGTAGTCTGAGAGCACAGCTATATTCATCTCTGTGGGTGGGGTGAGAGGGCGATCATTAATTTGCTTTGTTTTACAGTTGGTCTGTAGGAGTAGGTGTACATTGACTCGCAATAAAACGGAGCAAGGATTTATAAGCTCGCTAAGAAATGGCATATCTGACATACTGTAATTTAAAAAATGTGTATGCGTGCATGTTTGTGTGTGTGTGTGTGTGTGTGTGTGTGTGTGTGTGAGTGTGTCTCTCTGTGGTTAGATGAATGCTTGACTCTGGTCTGAACTCAAGGGAGGAACCTAAGGGATTGTCTCCCACTCTCTCTGCTGGTGCCAACCAGACCTGAAATAATGGAACCATGCATGCAATATTGATGCATGTGTAAGATCTGTCTACTGTTGCTATGAGGAGAGAGTGCAGCGGAGGTCTTGATAGTAGTGGATTTCTATGTATTATTTAGTCATTGGTTTAGAATATTGCAGTTTCTTCAGTTGAAAAGGGGAGATTTTATGTAGACTAGCATACCACTCCTGAGGCATGTAGCTATGTTCAGGGCTTGCGATTGTAAGGTTAATAATTGGCAATAATGACCTGTAATTCACATATATTTAGTCAAGTCAGTTGTTGTGTCTAGGTGAACAGAAAAAAGGACAGGTTACTCAGTAAATCACTAATGAGTTGACATGGGCTCAATCTGAAAACAAGTGTTTTGTCTCTCTCAGCCCCTAGAGTCTATCTCTCTGCCTTTCGTTCTTCTTGTTGGATGCAGCATCTCACAATTTGTTCTCACCAGTCAGTGTTTGCAGAAAATGGCTTCTTTTAATGTGACACTCCTCTGGTGACAATAGAGAGGAATTGGACATCTAAACCCTGGTGAGTTATCCAGTGATGCTCTGATCGATTTCTTTCTCTGGTGTTCCCTGGGCTTGGTGGTTGTGACAGGATCTTAGCAGAGACAGACTCTGCCTAGATACCTGAACTAGCACCAGGATAGGAGTTGTATACTGTATGCACTAACTGTAAGAGTCTTTGCTACCATCATAAGATAATATATCTGCTTTTTGTTATTGCTGTGCGAGCACTGCTTTCATTGTAATATCATCTTTCAAAACACTCATGGTAAAAAAAAATGTATTCGGAAAAACACAGTCAGGCTGATAAAGATAAATAGAAAGGGTTACATTGTGACAGACAACCACGAGAGCTGCATAAGGCCAAAACCACAGTACTGCCAAACATCACAAGTATGATGGTAAATATGACAGACCACTCGTGATAGAGAGAACACACTTGTTTATGTTGACAGTGTGTGGGCTGTTCTATCCTGATGATTCATTTAAGGAAATGAAGCCACTAGTGGTGAGGCAGCTATGCCGATCCTTGGTTGAAATAATCGATTTTTAGATATTTTTAGATAGAGAAAATAGGATACAGGAAATGTACTCTTGATCATTTAATTTTGTCAAACTTCATTTTAAAAGAAGTCAGTACTTTATAGTCTTGCTTCTCAAGATGTACATTTGGGTGAAATGTAGTCCAATCATGTTCTATTCAGAAATCTATGACTGTTATGACCAGAAGGCTAGCACTCCTACGGTTTGCCTTGTCTGATATTGGTAGACCATTGGCTTATATAATAACATTGATCAACTTAGCAACAGCTGACAGTTCTCACCAGTTTCAACAGTGGTTAAGTCATGTGTTGTCCCCCCAGCACATGTACCCATGTGTGTGTGTGTGTCATGTGCCTGTCTTAGTCAGCCAGAGAGGATCAGGCGTGCGCATTGAGTCACAAGGGCAATCACACACAGAACAGCTCTATCCTCCCTCAATCCACACAGACACACACTGGATTTACTGTGCTTTTGGACGGACCCCAAGGAGAGGAAAACAGACAGACACACACACACACAACACAACACAAACACAAACACATCCTTTGCTCTTCTATCCATGAAAGCACCTGTAGGGACATAAACTCTTCACATACATAAACATACATAAACACAAATGCACCCTCAGACCTCTTCTGATGCTGAGAAAGCTGTCCCTACTTTTGCTCTGTGAGCCAGGTGAAATAGTATAGGTGCAAAGTGTGTGTGTTCAGTGTACACACAAGGTGCATTCAACGTGCGGCACTAGGGACAGGGGTTAGAGGTCACAGCGACAGCCACCATCAGATCCTCCTATCATCGCTGCACGACAATGGTAAATAGAAGAAACCGCCCCATCGGCTCAGACTCAGCTGGCATGCTCCGTCGCTTTGTTGACTCTCCTCATCGATTTGTTAATGGAGCACAGGGTGCAGCTTGTACTGTGGGTTTAGAACAGGGACCGTAAGCCAGTATATGTCTCTCTCTTTCTCTTTTTCTCTTTCTATCTCTCTCTCTCTCTCTCTCTCTCTCTCTCTCTCTCTCTCTCTCTCTCTCTCTCTCTCTCTCTCTCTCTCTCTCTCTCTCTCTCTCTCTCTCTCTCTCTCTCTCTCTCTCCTTTCCTTCTCTCCGTCTTTCCCTCTCTCCCTGTCTCTCTCTCTTGGTCTCTGTCTATCCTGTACTCTCTGTCTGCCTAATAGATTCTTGTTTTTTCCGTAGTTGGGAGGAAGCTGGGCTGTCCTAATACTTATGTATATATAATCGTATTCTTCTGTATTGAGAAAAATGTACCTACTATGACTGTGATATATGTTTGTCTCACCTAGCTATCTTAAGATGAATGCACTTACCGTAAGTCGCTTTGGATAAAAGCGTCTGCTAAATGACTAAAATGTAAATGTATAACCAACAATTATGAGCAATAACTGAACAAAAAAAGAAAATCGTCATAATCGTTTTAATACATTCATTGTAAGATTCAACTTTATTTTCAAGTAGATTTACCCAATATAAGTTTTTCATTTTAACATGAAGAGGGTAATAATTTTACGATCAAAAAGGCACGGTCAGAAGGAGAAGCTTAAATTCCAAATGTTCCATGGAGTCAAAAACATTTGTTTTTGAGACAGGGGTGTCACCAAAGCTGTGTTGTATTCATTAGGTATGTCATAGCTCATTTTCATTATCATACATTACAAGCTCCCAAAATAAAAAATTACAATAAAAATGTGCATGACAATTCATTCTTACCCAAAATTCAATAATCGTCACATCCCTACTTATGTGCTTGTTTGGCCTTAGAACGTTGCCTTCGGAGCAGCTCATAGGTCAGGCTTCTGACAGACATCAAGGACACTTCGCCCCAACTGCCTTGGGCGGCGGCCATTTTGCGTCATCCAGATCATCGTCATCATGGTCGGCCTATTTTAAAAATGAAGAATCCAAGGCTATTCTTGTGCACACACTTGGATTAGTCATAGAAGAAATGAAAAATGTGATTTGTTTTTACATTGCCACGGGCTGTCATTGTGTTAGCATAACTGTGCAAAATAAAATAATCTTGGGCAAAACATAATGTTATTGTGGGGTTAAAGTTGGGTTTTGAGAAAGGGAGAGTGATAGAGAGTGTGAGTGTGTGTTTGTGTCTGTCTGTCTGTCTGTCTGCCTGTGTCTGTCTGTGTATCTTTGTGTGTGTGCGCACGTATGCTTGTCTGTGTGTGTTGTTCTGTTTGTATGTGCCCTGCTGTGTCGTGACTGCCCCACCCCCACCTTCCTGCATAACCTCCAGTATGTCCTGACCTTTGAGTTGGTCAGTGGATAAGAGATGCTCATGGCTCACTCATGGCTCAGCCTGTCTCTCTGCCTGCCTGTCTGACTATCTCTCTGCCTGCCTGGTGCCCTCCTGACTCAGTCTGGTTGTATGGAGGGTTACTGGAAGATAGTCATGGGTGCTACTTGTACTATCACTATTGTATCCCTGAGAGACTGTTTGTGTGGGGAGGAGGTTTTCAAACAGGTTTGACAGCATAATGAAGTGACTTTACCAGTGACAAGTGACAACATGTAGTATTTGTTGTAGTAACTGGCAATCCCAATTTGTTGTCATTTTAGCCATTGCGGTCTGCGAGGGTGGTTGAATTATGCGAATTGTGCACCTGTCCTCAGAAATGTATTGAAGGATATTCTCTACTTCTTTTGTCAGAAACTACAGTAATGCATTTGATAACATTATTAACCTTATTAGAAGAACCCAATAAATCTGACTGGCAGGATTGTGTGTATTATAAGGATTGTCACAGTGTGGTCTCACCTTAGTGTGTTTTATTGAAACAATTTTTCAATCCTTATAGAATATCAAAGAGTCAAAACATGATTTAAATTAACCACATGGGCTATAAAAATAAAGATAAGATAAATCAAATCAAATTTGATTGGTCACATATACATATTTTGCAGATGTTATCACAGTTGCAGCAAAATGCTTATGTTTCCAGCTCCAGCAGTGCAGTAATACCTAACAATACACACAAATCGAAATAAAGAAATATCAGAACGAGCAATGTCCAAGTTTGAAAAAAATAAAATTATATATATATATATATATATATATATATATATACAGTGGGGGAAAAAAGTATTTAGTCAGCCACCAATTGTGCAAGTTCTCCCACTTAAAAAGATGAGAGAGGCCTGTAATTTTCATCATAGGTACACGTCAACTATGACAGACAAATTGAGAATTTTTTTCTCCAGAAAATCACATTGTAGGATTTTTAATGAATTTATTTGCAAATTATGGTGGAAAATAAGTATTTGGTCACCTACAAACAAGCAAGATTTCTGGCTCTCACAGACCTGTAACTTCTTCTTTAAGAGGCTCCTCTGTCCTCCACTCGTTACCTGTATTAATGGCACCTGTTTGAACCTGTTATCAGTATAAAAGACACCTGTCCACAACCTCAAACAGTCACACTCCAAACTCCACTATGGCCAAGACCAAAGAGCTGTCAAAGGACACCAGAAACAAAATTGTTGACCTGCACCAGGCTGGGAAGACTGAATCTGCAATAGGTAAGCAGCTTGGTTTGAAGAAATCAACTGTGGGAGCAATTATTAGGAAATGGAAGACATACCATTTGATAATCTCCCTCGATCTGGGGCTCCACGCAAGACCTCACCCCGTGGGGTCAAAATGATCACAAGAACAGTGAGCAAAAATCCCAGAACCACACAGGGGGACCTAGTGAATGACCTGCAGAGAGCTGGGACCAAAGTAACAAAGCCTACCATCAGAAACACACTACGCCGCCAGGGACTCAAATCCTGCAGTGCCAGACGTGTCCCCCTGCTTAAGCCAGTACATGTCCAGGCCCATCTGAAGTTTGCTAGAGTGCATTTGGATGATCCAGAAGAGGATTGGGAGAATGTCATATGGTCAGATGAAACCAAAATATAACTTTTTGGTAAAAACTCAACTCGTCGTGTTTGGATGACAAAGAATGCTGAGTTGCATCCAAAGAACACCATACCTACTGTGAAGCATGGGGGTGGAAACATCATGCTTTGGGGGTGTTTTTCTGCAAAGGGACCAGGACGACTGATCCGTGTAAAGGAAAGAATGAATGGGGACATGTATCGTGAGATTTTGAGTGAAAACCTCCTTCCATCAGCAAGGGCATTGAAGATGAAACGTGGCTGGGTCTTTCAGCATGACAATGATCCCAAACACACCTCCCGGGCAACGAAGGAGTGGCTTCGTAAGAAGCATTTCAAGGTCCTGGAGTGGCCTAGCCAGTCTCCAGATCTCAATCCCATAGAAAATCTTTGGAGGGAGTTGAAAGTCCGTGTTGCCCAGCGACAGCCCCAAAAGATCACTGTTCTAGAGGAGATCTGCATGGAGGAATGGGCCAAAATACCAGCAACAGTGTGTGAAAACCTTGTGAAGACTTACAGAAAACGTTTGACCTGTGTCATTGCCAACAAAGGGTATATAACAAAGTATTGAGAAACTTTTGTTATTGACCAAATACTTATTTTCCACCATAATTTGCAAATAAATTCATAAAAAATCCTACAATGTGATTTTCTGGATTTTTTTTCTCATTTTGTCTGTCATAGTTGACGTGTACCTATGATGAAAATTACAGGCCTCTCTCATCTTTTTAAGTGGGAGAACTTGCACAATTGGTGGCTGACTAAATACTTTTTTCCCCCACTGTATATATATATATATATATATATGTGTGTATATATATGTATATACAGTGCCTTGCAAAAGTATTCATCCCCCTTGGCGTTTTTCCTATTTTGTTGCATTACAAGCTGTAATTTAAATGGATTTTTATTTGGATTTCATGTAATGGACATACACAAAATTGTCCAAATTGGTGAAGTGAAATGAAAAAAATAACTGTTTTTTTTTATAATGGAAAAGTGATGCGTGCATATTTATTCACCCCCTTTGCTATGAAGCCCCTAAATAAGATCTGGTGCAACCAATTACCTTCAGAAGTCACATAATTAGTTAAATAAAGTCCACCTGTGTGCAATCTAAGTGTCACATGATCTGTCACATGATCTCAGTATATATACACCTGTTCTGAAAGGCCCCAGAGTCTGCAACACCACTAAGCAATGGGCACCACCAAGCAAGCGGCACCATGAAGACCAAGGAGCTCTCCAAACAGGTCAGGGACAAAGTTGTGGAGAAGTACAGATCAGGGTTGGGTTATAAACAAATATCCGAAACTTTGAACATCCCACGGAGCACCATTAAATCCATTATTTAAAAAATTGAAAGAATATGGCACCACAACAAACCTGCCAAGAGAGGGCCGCCCACCAAAACTCACGGACCAGGCAAGGAGGGCATTAATCAGAGAGGCAACAAAGAGACCAAAGATAACCCTGAAGGAGCTGTAAAGCTCCACAGCTGAGATTGGAGTATCTGTCCATAATACCACTTTAAGCCGTACACTCCACAGAGCTGGGCTTTACCGAAGAGTGGCCAGAAAAAAGTAAGCAAATATGTTTGTTGTTTACCAAAAGGCATGTTGGAGACTCCCCAAACATATGGAAGAAGGTACTCTGGTCAGATGATACTAAAATTTAGCTTTTTGGCCATCAAGGAAAACGCTATGTCTGGCACAAACCCAACACCTCTCATCACCCGAGACCACCATCCCCACAGTGAAGCATGTTGGTGGCAGCATCATGCTGTGGGAATGTTTTTAATCGTCAGGGACTGGGAAACTGGTCAGAATTGAAGGAATGATGGATGGCGCTAAATATAGGGAAATTCTCTAGGGAAACCTGTTTCAGTCTTCCAGAGATTTGAGACTGGGACGGAGGTTCACCTTCCAGCAGGACAATGACCCTAAGCATACTGCTAAAGCAACACTTGAGTGGTTTAAGGGGAAACATTTAAATGTATTGGAATGGCCTAGTCAAAGCCCAGACCTCAATCCAATGGAGAATCTGTGTTATGACTTAAAGATTGCTGTACACCAGCGGAACCCATCCAACTTATAATATAAATAATAATATGCCATTTAGCAGATGCTTTTATCCAAAGTGAATTACAGTCATGCATGCATATATTTTTACGTATGGGTGGTCCCAGGGATCGAACCCACTACCCTGGCGTTACAAGCGCCATGTTCTACCAATTGAGCTACAGAGGACCACACTTGAAGCACTTAAAGGAGCTGGAGCAGTTTTGCCTTGAAGAATGGGCAAAAATCCCAGTTGCTAGATGTGCCAAGCTTATAAAGACATACCCCAAGAGACTTGCAGCTGTAATTGCTGCAAAAGGTGGCTCTACAAAGTATTGACTTTGGGGGGGTGAATAGTTATGCACGCTCAAGTTTTCTGTTTTTTTGTCTTATTTCTTGTTTGTTTAACAATAAAAAATATTTTGCATCTTCAAAGTGGTAGGCATGTTGTGTAAATCAAATGATACAAAACATTTTAATTCCAGGTTGTAAGGCAACAAAATAGGAAAAATGCCAAGGGGGTGAATACTTTTGCAAGCCACTATAATGGTATGTATAGACAGTATGTGAGCCTTGACTAGAATACAGTATATACAGTGCATTCAGAAAGTATTCAGACCCCTTGACTTTTTCCACATTTTGTTACGTTACAGCCTTATTCTGAATTTGATTAAATTGTTTTTTCCCCCCTCATCAATCTACACACAACCCCCCATAATGACAAAGCAAAAACATGTTTATTTTTTGTGTGCAAATTTATAAAAAAAATGTAATACTGAAATATCACATTTACATAAGTATTCAGACTCTTTACTCAGTACTTTGTTGAAGCACCTTTGGCAGCGATTACAGCCTTGAGTCTTATTGGGTATGACGCTACAAGCTTGGCACAGCTGTATTTGGGGAGTTTCTCCCATTCTTCTCTGCAGATCCTCTCAAGCTCTGTCAGGTTGGATGGGGAGCATCGCTGCACAGCTATTTTCAGGTCTCTCCAGAGATGTTCGATCGGGTTCAAGTCCAGGGTCTGGATGGGCCACTCAAGGACATTCAGAGACTTGTCCCGAAGCCACTCCTGCGTTGTCTTGGCTGTGTGCTTAGGGTCGTTCTCCTGTTGGAAGGTGAACCTTTGCCCCAGTCTGAGGTCCTGAGTACTCTGGAGCAGGTTTTCATCAAGGATCTCTATGTACTTTGCTCCGTTCATCTTTCCCTCAATCCTGACTAGTCTCCCAGTCCCTGCCGCTGAAAAACATCCCCACAGCATGATGCTGCCACCACCATGCTTCACCGTAGGGATGGTACCAGGTTTCCTCCAGACGTGATGCTTGGCATTCAGGCCAAAGAGTTCAATCTTGGTTTCATCAGACCAGAGAATCTTGTTTCTCATGGACTGAGAGTCCTTCAGGTGCCTTTTGGCAAACTCCAAGCTGGCTGTCATGTGCCTTTTACTGAGGAGTGGCTTCCATCTGGCCACTCTACCATAAAGGCCTGATTGGTGGAGTGCTGCAGAGATGGTTGTCCTTCTGGATAGTTCTCCCAGCTCCACAGAGGAACTCTGGAGCTCCGTCAGAGTGACCATTGGATTCTTGGTCACCTCCCTGACCAAGGCCCTTCTCCCCCGATTGCTCAGTTTGGCTGGGCGGCCAGCTCTAGGAAGAGTCTTGGTGGTTCCAAACTTCTTCCATTTAAGAATAATGGAGGCCACTGTGTTCTTGGGGACTTTCAATGCTGCAGGAATGTTTTGGTACCCTTCCCCAGATCTGTGCCATGACACAATCCTGTCTTGGAGCTCTACGGACAATTCCTTCGACCTCATGGCTTAGTTTTTGCTCTGACATGCACTGTCAACTGTGGGACCTTATATAGACAGGTGTGTGCCTTTCCAAATCATGTCCAATCAAGTTGTAGAAACATGTCAAGGATGATCAATGGAAACAGGATGCACCTGAGCTCAATTTCGAGTCTCATAGCAAAGGGTCTGAATACTTATGTAAATAAGGTTTTTATTTTTATTTTTGTTTTATACATTTGCAAAGATTTCAAAAAACCTGCTTTCTCTTTGTCATTATGGGATATTGTGTGTACAGTCGTGGTCAAAAGTTTTGAGAATGACACAAATATTAATTTTCACAAAGTCTGCTGCCTCAGTTTTTATGATGGCAATTTGCATATACTCCAGAATGTTATGAAGAAGGATCAGATTAATTGCAATTAATTGCAAAGTCCCTCTTTGCCATGAAAATGAACTTAATCCCCCAAAAACATTTCCACTGCATTTCAGCCCTGCCACAAAAGGATCAGCTGACATCATGTCAGTGATTCTCTCGTTAACACAGGTGAGAGTGTTGGCGAGGACAAGGCTGGAGATCACTCTGTCATGCTGATTGAGTTAGAATAACAGACTGGAAGCTTTAAAAGGAGGGTGGTGCTTGAAATCATTGTTCTTACTCTGTTAACCATGGTTACCTGCAAGGAAACACGTGCCGTCATCATTGCTTTGCACAAAAAGGGCTTCACAGGCAAGGATATTGCTGCTAGTAAGATCAACCATTTATCGGATTATCAAGAATTTCAAGGAGAGAGGTTCAATTGTTGTGAAGAAGGCTTCAGGGCGCCCAAGAAAGTCCAGCATGCGCCCGGACCGTCTCCTAAAGTTGATTCAGCTGCGGGATCGGGGCACCACCAGAGCAGAGCTTGCTCAGGAATGGCAGCAGGCAGGTGTGAGTGCATCTGCACGCACAGTGAGGTGAAGACTTTTGGAGGATGGCCTGGTGTCAAGAAGGGCAGCGAGGAAGCCACTTCTCTCCAGGAAAAACATTAGGGACAGACTGATATTCTCCAAAAGGTACAGGGATTGGACTGCTGAGGACTGGGGTAAAGTCATTTTCTCTGATGAATCCCCTTTCCGATTGTTTGGGGCATCCGGAAAACACCTTGTCCGGAGAAGACAAGGTGAGCGCTACCAACAGTCCTGTGTCATGCCAACAGTAAAGCATCCTGAGACCCTTCATGTGTGGGGTTGCTTCTCAGCCAAGGGAGTGGGCTCACTCACAATTTTGCCTAAGAACACAGCCATGAATAAAGAATGGTACCAACACATCCTCCGAGAGTAACTTCTCCCAACCATCCAAGGTTGGTGACGAACAATGCCTTTTCCAGCATGATGGAGCACCTTGTCATAAGGCAAAAGTGATAACTAAGTGGCTTGGGGAACAAAACATCAACATTTTGGGTCCATGGCCAGGAAACTCCCCAGACCTTAATCCCATTGAGAACTTGTGGTCAATCCTCAAGAGGCGGGTGGACAAACAAAAACCCACAAATTCTGACAAACTCCAAGCATTGATTATGCAAGAATGGGCTGCCATCAGTCAGGATGTGGCCCAGAAGTTAATTGACAGCATGCGTTGGGCTGACCGCGCCACCCTCTGGAGAGCCCTGCGGTTGCGGATGGTGCAATTGCCGTACCAGGCAGTGATACATCCCAACAGGATGCTCTCAATGATGCATCTGTAGAAGTTCATGAGGGTCTTCGGGGATATATTGGGAGGTAATGCGGTCGGCATTTGATGGTGAGATATTCCAGATTGGGAGAACAAAAGGACTTGAGTTCCTGTACGTTACCACAATCACACAACGAGTAGTTCTTTCTTCCTGTCCGCACGATGGACGGAGAACCACGCTGGCTGAATGAACAGGGACAATATATCCGGAGAGAGCCGTGATTCCGTAAAACAGAGTATGTTACAGTGCCTGATGTCTCTCTGGAAAGAGATCCTCGCCCTGAGATCGGCTACTTTATTGTCCAGGGACTGAATGTTAACGAGTAATATACTTGGAAGCGGTGGATGTTATGCACGCCTCCTGAGTCTGACTAGGAGCCATGGCCGCGGGAAGATGTTTTGGGTTGTGGGTGCTGTCGCCAATTTTTTTGTATTTTTTATTTCGATTTATCAGGGGGTGCTGCAGCACTCCTAGCACCCTTACTACCTAGCCCACTTCCTCTTCTCCGGCGGCGTCTTGGAGCAGCCCCTGGGATGAATGGAACTGCCTCAGGGAGTTCAAACAAATGATCAAATTCAGGGAAATCGAATTTGTGGTCGAAATGCTGGTAAGTGATCGATGATCAAATATACCTGTTATTTTCGTTGGATAGGAGCTAGAAACAGGGCGACCATGTCTGTCGTCGCCATCATATATAAGCTCCCAGTAATTCATTGGGTAAACCACCAATATTTCAGAATCACAGTGCCTTCTTCAGGGTAATATCATGAATGCTTTTTTAACCACAAGGGAGCATCGATCGATGAGTCTTCCTTTTGCTGAACAATTTAATTTATAGCACCTGCTCAAAACCATTGCATGTTTCTAAGTTGTAAGTCTTAATATCGTGGGGTAGTAGAAGTGATGCTTGTGTTTGAGATGGGGTATTGGGGGAGGGCATTTTAAGGGCATTCAGCAGGAGATGTGCCCCAGTGCTGTCAAATCATATAAGCGTACAAATGCCACAATTAGGGCAGTGTGTGTGTGTGTGTTTGTGTGTGTGTGTGTGCATGTGCTATTGGGGGAGGGGGTGCACAAGAAGGGTTCATTAGGGTTATCTCAATCACTGCATATTGTACAGCGTCTGAGCTTCATATCCCTTGAACAAATACAGCAGACAAACAACACAAGGTTACACATTTCTTTCATTCCTTTGTGTTTTGACCTTAATTCATGGAAACGGGTCAAACTAAATATTTTATCAGTAGTCTGGAACCTCTGATATGGGGGCAAGCTGCTCTGTTTCTATGAAGTGGTGAAAAATAAGTCATTGTTTTCATCTAGGCTGCTGTATTTAAGATGTGATCTTATTTAGTGCTGTAAAAAAAAGTGAGGAATATGGGATAGACTCCCGAGTGGCGCAGTGGTCTAAGGCCACTAGAGATCCTGGTTCGAATCCAGGCTCTGTCGTAGCCGGCCGCGACCGGGAGACCCATGGGGCAGCGCACAATTGGCCCAGCGTCGTCCAGGGTAGGGGAGGGAATGGCCGGCAGGGATGTAGCTCAGTTGGTAGAGCATGGCGTTTGCAACGGCAGGGTTGTGGGTTTGATTCCCACGGGGGGCCAGTATGAAAAAATAGAGATTAAGAATGAGATAGAGGCGGACAGAGATGGTGAGAATAAGTGGGAGGGGTGGACAGAAGGAGGGAGGAACAATGGAAAATGCACTGAGGAATATGAGTCAGCATGGCGTAGATGGGTATAATAATTTAGCACACATCCTCCTCTTTTCTCTCTTCCTCCTTCCTCTATCCTCCTCCCCCTCTTTTTCCTTTCCTCCTCCTTCTCCACCTCTGTTCCTCTTCTCCTCTCCTCTTCCTCCCCCCTTTACTTTGGTGAATTGATGGGAGTATGTCCCAGGCTGCTCGCAGTAATAAGATAACTCATATTCATGATGTCCCGCCTATTGATTTACTGGGGACGGATGCACGCTTGTCACAGTCAATCTGGTGCACTTCTCATTTACTTCTGATAGATACAGTGCATTCAGAAAGTATTCAGACCTGTTGACTTTTTCCACATTTTGTTACGTTACAGCCTTATTCTAAAATTGATTAAATAAAACATTTTCCTCATCAATCTACACACAATACCCTATAATGACAAAGTGAAAACAGGTTTTTAGAAATCTTTGCAAATGTATTACAAATAAAAAACAGAAATACCTTATTTACATAATTATTTAGAAGCTTTGCTATGAGACTCGAAATTGAGCTCAGGTGCATCCTGTTTCCATTGATCATCCTTGAGATGTTTCTACAACTTAATTGGACATGATTTGGAAAGGCACACACCTGTCTATATAAGGTTCCACAGTTGACAGTGCATGTCAAAGCAAAAACCAAGCCATGAGGTTGAAGGAATTGTCCGTAGAGCTCCGAGACAGGATTGTGTCCAGGCACAGATCTGGGGAAGGGTACCAAAACATTTCTGCAGCATTGAAGGTCCCCAAGAACGCAGTGTCCTCCATCATTCTTAAATGGAAAAAGTTTGGAACCACCAAGACTTTTCCTAGAGCTGGCCGCCCGGCCAAACTGAGTCATCGGGGGAGAAGGGAGGTGACCAAGAACCCGAAGGTCACTCTGACAGAGCTCCAGAGTTCCTCTGTAGAGATGGGAGAACCTTCCAGAAGGACAACCATCTCTGCAGCACTCCACCAATCTTTATGGTAGAATGGCCAGACGGAAGCTACTCCTTAGTAAAAGGCACATGACAGAACGATTGGAGTTTGCCAAAAGGCACCTGAAGGACTCTCAGACCATGAGAAACAAGATTCTCTGGTCTGATGAAACCAATATTGAACTCTTTGGCCTGAATGCCAAGCGTCACGTCTTGAGGAAACCTGGCACCATCCCTACGGTGAAGCATGGTGGTGGCAGTGTCATGCTGTGGGGATGTTTTTCAGCGACAGGGACTGGGAGACTAGTCAGGATCGAGGGAAAGATTAATAGAGCAGTACAGAAAGAAAGATCCTTGATGAAAACCTGCTCCAGAGCGCTCAGGACCTCAGACTGGGACGAAGGTTCACCTTCCAACAGGACAACGACCCTAAGCACACAGCCAAGACAACGCAGGAGTGGCTTCGGGACAAGTTTCTGAATGTCCTTGAGTGGCCCAGCCCGAGCCCGGACTTGAACTCAATCGAACATCTCTGGAGAGACCTGAAAATAGCTGTGCAGCGACGCTCCCCATCCAACCAGACAGAGCTTGAGAGGATCTGCAGTGAAGGTGTGCCAAGCTGGTAGCGTCCTACCCAAGAAGCTTTGAGGCTGTAATCGCTACCAAAGGTGCTTCAACAAAGTACTGAGTAAATGGTCTGAATACTTATGTAAATGTACTATTTCATTAATTTTTTTATTTTACTGTTTTTGCTTTGTCATCATGGGGTATTGTGTGTAGATTGATGAGGGGGGAAAAAAAACTATTTAATCAATTTCAGAATAAGGCTGTGTCGTAAACAAAATGTGGAAAAAGTCAAGAGGTCTGAATACTTTCCGAATGCACTGTAGTTAAGCTACCGGAAAAAATTATGAATCGGTCGAAAACACAACCTGCTATAGGGGCACCGAGACCATTGGAAAGAGGAAGTATGTGCATAGTTGAACATTCCAACTATATAACTTTAAGTACAACTTTAAGTACAGACAGTTTCATTCTATGAGGCAAGACTTACAGCATACCTAAGACTGGAATTCCACCAGACCCAACATAGTAATATTTGGGGGATGTTTTGTCATTGCGCTATATTTTCTTATTCTGAAAAGTGGAAGCATCAAATTGTGGGTTTAGTACTTGGCAGTAGTAATAGTAATTCTAGTTTTTTTCAGTACCAACACCATTCTGTGACTTTATTTGACCATGGGAAAACTGTAGAAATACCACAATGCAGGTTCAGTTAAATCGACCCCAAAGACTCAGTAAGTTTGTGTGTTTGTTTTCAGGCCTGTTGGGTTGCCAGCGTTTCAGCAGTCCATCTCAGAACTACAGCACACTTCTACTGGAGGAGGACAATGGGGTGCTGTACGTGGGGGCCAGGGGGGCTCTCTATGCCCTGGACACCACCAACATCTCCACGCCTGGCAACCTCACGGTGAGTGCAAGGATGCTATCTTGCTTAAGTTTAGATCGGCAATTAAATTGTATTGGATTTGTAACTGGTTAGCTGGTACAGCACATCATATCACATGACCGTTATGTTGCAATTTGCAAAACTAACCCTCTTTCAGAAATCTTTTTCTCTTTCACAACTTTTAAAGAGGACAGGCTAATAATAGCCTTAAGGGGATTTAGTAAATCCTATTGTACGTTAATTTTTTTATGTGTGGGCATTGGATTAAATGCATGGGGCAAGTTTACTCACGGGCCAACAGAATAGATTAAAACACAATATAGTTGATGGGAGTAACTTAATTATTAAAATGGAGTATTCACTGGAGTATTAAAATTGAGAATTCACTGGAGTATTAAAATGGGAGTATTCACTGGAGTATTGAAATTGAGTATTCACTGGAGTATTTAAATGTTGGCATGTTACACTGCCCATCCTCCCACTACCTCTTTGGGTGACATGAGAGGTCATTCTACTCCCCCTTACAGATTGACTGGGAAGCTTCGGCCGAGCAGAAGAAGCAGTGTCTCAACAAAGGAAAAAACAATCAGGTGCAACCCATTGCGTGTAGCTCACACTGCTCAACACACACATATCTCTCTCTCTCTGTGTCTGTATCTCTGTATCTCTCTCTCTCTTTCTCTCTCTCTCCTTATTAGATTGCCCAATCTAGTATAACAATGATGTGATGTTGTTATTATAATGTAATAATGTAGTCCTTATCAAGCAGGAGTCAAGTGAATGTGTTAACCTATGTCTTCAGGACTAGGTTGATGCTATATCGATGTATAACCGTCCTGTTTTGTCTCTCCTACAGACAGAGTGTTACAATCACATCCGCTTCCTACAGAGGTACAATGAGACTCACCTGTACGTCTGTGGCACACACGCCTTCAGGCCCCTCTGTGCTTACATAGTAAGAGCTGTTCTGTTGCTGGGAACTTCCCGGTTTACATTCTGTCTTCCAACGCACTGCCCATTAGCATGCTGTGTTATCTGCTTTGTTATGGTGATGGTGTGATTTATATTCCCATAGTGTAGTTATTGACCCTCTCTCTTCTTCTCCTCTATCAGGATGTGGAGCGCTTCAGTTTCTCCTCTGGCTTCGAGGAGGGCAGGGACCGGTGTCCCTACGACCCAGCCAAGGGCTACACCGGCCTCCTTGTTGGTAAGAACCTTAATCTACCCCCTGGGGTGCACTATTTTTCCCTAACCAAGCAGTAAGAATGGATTGAGAGACACTCTTCTATTCCTTATTCTGTGTTCTCGCTCTCTGATCCCTCCATATCTCTCTCTGTGGTCTGTCAGATGGTGAGATGTTCTCAGCCTCCCAGTATGAGTTCCGCAGCTCTCCGGACGTTCGTCGGAACTTCCCCTTCCCCACTCTGAGGACAGAGGAGGCCCCGACCAGGTGGCTGCTGGGTAAGGACCGATTATGACCCATGCCTTATCTTATACACATTGGTCACATTTTGTGGCTTGATCCCTACGGCTATGCAATTTTGGAATACCAATACCAAAACTGTCATTTTGATTCATAATACTACAACTATACGGTACTAAGCAGACCTGAGGGTATTTTCAAATACACAGCCGAAAAACAACAACTTAAAATAGACATGGTTGTAAATAGATGCCAATTTCCAAATACATTCTGGCAATATTCAACTACTTGTGAAAATAATTCAAGAAACTTTGTCTAAATACACTATATATACAAAGGTATGTGGACACCCCTTCCAATTAGTGAATTCAGCTATTTCAGCCACACCCGTTGCTGACAGGTGTATAAAATAGAGCACACAGCCACGCAATCTCCATAGAAACATATTAGTAGAATGGCCTTACTAAAGAGCTCAGTGACTTTCAACGTGGAACCGTCATAGGATGCCACCTTTCCAACAAGTCAGTTTGTTAAATTTCTGCCCTCCTACAGCTGCCCTGGTCAACTGTAACTGCTGTTATTGTGAAGTGGAAACGTCTAGGAGCAACAATGGCTCAGCCGCGAAGTGGTAGGCCACACAAGCTCACAGAATGGAACCGGCGAGTGCTGAAGCGCGTAGCGCGTAAAAATCATCTGTCCTCGGTTGCAACACTCACTACAGTTTGGGGAAGGCCCTTTCCTGTTTCAGCATCACAATGCCCCCGTGCACAAAAAAAGGTCCATACAGAAATGGTTTGTCGAGATTGTGTGGAAGACCATGACTGGCCTGCACAGAGCCCTGACCTCAAACCCATCAAACACCTTTGGGATGAATTGGAACGCTGACTGCAAGCCAGGCCTAATCGCCCAACATCAGTGCCCGACCTCACTATTGCTCTTGTGGCTGAATGGAAGCAAGTCCCCGCAGCAATGTTCCAACATCTAGTGGAAAGCCTTCCCAGAAGAGTGGAGGCTGTTATATCAGCAAAGAGGGGGACCAACTACATATTATCAATCAATCAATCAATTTTATTTTATATAGCCCTTCGTACATCAGCTAATATCTCGAAGTGCTGTACAGAAACCCAGCCTAAAACCCCAAACAGCTAGTAATGCAGGTGTAGAAGCACGGTGGCTAGGAAAAACTCCCTAGAAAGGCCAAAACCTAGGAAGAAACCTAGAGAGGAACCAGGCTATGAGGGGTGGCCAGTCCTCTTCTGGCTGTGCCGGGTGGAGATTATAACAGAACCATACCAAGATGTTCAAAAATGTTCATAAGTGACAAGCATGGTCAAATAATAATCAGGAATAAATCTCAGTTGGCTTTTCATAGCCGATCATTAAGAGTTGAAAACAGCAGGTCTGGGACAGGTAGGGGTTCCATAACCGCAGGCAGAACAGTTGAAACTGGAATAGCAGCAAGGCCAGGCGGACTGGGGACAGCAAGGAGTCACCACGGCCGGTAGTCCCGACGTATGGTCCTAGGGCTCAGGTCTCTCAGTTGGCTTTTCATAGCCGATCATTAAGAGTTGAAAACAGCAGGTCTGGGACAGGTAGGGGGTTTCGTAACCGCAGGCAGAACAGTTGAAACTGGAATAGCAGCAAGGCCAGGCGGACTGGGGACAGCAAGGTGTCAGCATGCCCGGTAGTCCTGACGTATGGTCCTAGGGCTCAGGTTCTCAGAGAGAAGAGAGAACGAGAGAATTAGAGAGAGCATACTTAAATTCACACAGGACACTGGATAAGACAGGAGAAGTACTCCAGGTATAACCAACTAACCCCAGCCCCCCGACACATAAACTACTGCAGCATAAATACTGGAGGCTGAGACAGGAGCGGTCCGGAGACACTGTGGCCCCATCCGAAGAAACCCCGGACAGGGCCAAACAGGAAGGATATAACCCCACCCACTCTGCCAAAGCACAGCCCCCGCACCACTAGAGGGATATCCTCAACCACCAACTTACAATCCTGAGACAAGGCCGAGTATAGCCCACAGAGGTCTCCACCACAGCACAAACCAAGGGGGGGCGCCAACCCAGACAGGAAGATCACGTCAGTAACTCAACCCCACTCAAGTGACGCACCCCTCCTAGGGACGGCATGAAAGAGCACCAGCAAGCCAGTGACTCAGCCCCTGTAACAGGGTTAGAGGCAGAGAACCCCAGTGGAGAGAGGGGAACCGGCCCGGCAGAGACAGCAAGTGCTGTTCGTTGCTCCAGAGCCTTTCCGTTCACCTTCACACTCCTGGGCCAGACTACACTCAATCATATGACCTACTGAAGAGATAAGTCTTCAGTAAAGACTTAAAGGTTGAGACGGAGTCTGCGTCTCTCACATGGGTAGGCAGACTGTTCCATAAAAATGGAGATCTATAGGAGAAAGCCCTGCCTCCCGCTGTTTGCTTAGAAATTCTAGGGACAATTAGGAGGCCTGCGTCTTGTGACCGTAGCGTACGTATTGGTATGTACGGCAGGACCAACTCGGAAAGATAGGTAGGAGCAAGCCCATGTAACGCTTTATAGGTTAACAGTAAAACCTTGAAATCAGCCCTTGCCTTAACAGGAAGCCAGTGTAGGGAAGCTAGCACTGGAGTAATATGTTCAAATTTCTTGGTTCTAGTCAGGATTCTAGCAGCCGTATTTAGCACTAACTGAAGTTTATTTAGTGCTTTATCCGGGTAGCCGGAAAGTAGAGCATTGCAGTAGTCTAACCTAGAAGTAACAAATGCATGGATTAATTTTTCTGCATCATTTTTGGACAGAAAATTTCTGATTTTTGCAATGTTACGTAGATGGAAAAAAGCTGTCCTTGAAACAGTCTTGATATGTTCGTCAAAAAGAGAGATCAGGGTCAAGAGTAACGCCGAGGTCCTTCACAGTTTTATTTGAGACGACTTTACAACCATCAAGATGAATTGTCAGATTTAACAGAAGATCTCTTTGTTTCTTGGGACCTAGAACAAGCATCTCTGTTTTGTCCGAGTTTAAAAGTAGAAAGTTTTCAGCCATCCACTTCCTTATGTCTGAAACACAGGCTTCTAGCGAGGGCAATTTTGGGGCTTCACCATGTTTCATTGAAATGTACAGCTGTGTGTCATCCGCATAGCAGTGAAAGTTAACATTATGTTTTCGAATAACATCCCCAAGAGGTAAAATATATAGTGAAAACAATAGTGGTCCTAAAACGGAACCTTGAGGAACACCGAAATGTACAGTTGATTTGTCGGAGGACAGACCATTCACAGAGACAAACTGATATCTTTCCGACAGGTAAGATCTAAACCAGGCCAGAACTTGTCCGTGTAGACCAATTTGGGTTTCCAGTCTCTCCAAAAGAATGTGGTGATCGATGGTGTCAAAGGCAGCACTAAGGTCTAGTAGCACAAAGACAGATGCAGAGCCTCGGTCTGACGCCATTAAAAGGTCATTTACCACCTTCACAAGTGCAGTCTCAGTGCTATGATGGGGTCTAAAACCAGACTGAAGCATTTCGTATACATTGTTTGTCTTCAGAAAGGCAGTGAGTTGCTGCGCAACAGCTTTTTCTAAAATTTTTGAGAGGAATGGAAGATTCGATATAGGCCGATAGTTTTTTATATTTTCCGGGTCAAGGTTTGGCTTTTTCAAATTGCCTATGTTTTCAACCAGTACTTAGTACCTGACCTGGTTTGAATATGGGCATTAATAATATTAATGCCCATAATTATGAAATGAGATGTTCGACGAGCAGGTGTCCACATACTTTTGGTCATGTACTGTAATTGTTTCTAAATGTATTTTAAAAGTAATTCAAATACAGTAAATAGTATTCAAACCAGGTCAGGTACTAAGTACTGGTTGAAAACATAGGCAATTTAATATTCATTCCTTCATAATACAAGATCTGCCTTCACCTTAGCATTCTTGAATTTATATACTGTGGTCATCCTTGCTTTCAGCCTACATTATCTGACAATAACATTAATCTCTCCATAGTATGTGCTTTGTCAGGAGTTGTACAGAATATACACAGAATGATGATGTTTTGCTATTGTATGAGCAGAGGCGGACTTTGTGGGCTCAGTGCTGCTGAAGGAGAGTGTCAACAGCTTGGTGGGTGATGACGACAAGATCTATTTCTTCTTCACCGAGAGGAGCCAGGAGCAGATGGCCTACCCCAGCCAGACCAGGGTGGCACGGGTGGCCCGCGTCTGCAAGGTAGGCCTGGAGGGGGACATGTGTTATGTCATTAGGGGTTGCCCAAGTGCAGGGAGAAATCGGAGGACGAGCTCAATGTCTGGAATGGAATAAATGAAACGTATCAAACACAAGGAAACCAGCCATTACTATGAGCCCGTCCTCCGATTTCGCCCTCCACCAGCCTCCACTAGACTTTTCTTGTACACAGGCTTTCTCCCAGAAGAGCTTCCCTTCTCATCAAAACTCCAGGCCAAACCTGGAGGGTTGGCAACCTTATATTGGATTAATTTACTGTACTTCTTGTTTTCAGTTCTGTAGCGTGCTTTTTCTTGTAGTTGTCTGTGTTTTTCATTCACGTTGTGCTCTCACCCACTGAGTGAACTTCAGGTTGATTATTGTCCTCCTCGCGTCTTCTGAGGGGCTTCACAGTGGGCCACTGTTTCCAGGCAGGGTAGAAGCCCACCCAACCCCCACTGCAATGGTAGACACTGTCTTTCTCTCCCCACTTTCTCTCTCTCTCTCTCTCTCTCCCTCTCGCTCTCGCTCTCTCTCCTCTCGCTCCCTCCTCCCACTCTCTCCCTCCTACCTAATTTTACTGGAGATCAGCGTCTCTCTGTCAGACACTGTGCCCAGAAACCACTCCTGGAGATACAGAAAACAGTTGTTTCACTCCTCCACCTCCACCTCCTCTTCTCTCTTTGGCTGTGCCTGGTGTAACTGTAATCTCCATATTTCATGCTTGCAGTCCGGCTCTTTAAAAAATGCAGCTTTCTGGGAATGGGGTCAAGTCTGCTGCCTGTGCCCACTTTGTGGTAATGGTGGTGGTGGAGGGGTAGAATGTGATGGATCCAGTCATAACTGGGCCACAACAGCCCATGCAGATGTCAATCTGGGGGGCGGGGGGGCACAGACTCGCCCCAGTGGCACAGTGGCAGTCATCCATGATGATGACAGTTGCAGCGGCAACAGATCCGCAGACACAGCAGGCATATCCTTAGGGTGCTATGCTGGGCGGGGGTCCTTGTGTCTGTTAACAGATATTATGAAGTGACAACATGATTAGCCACAGAGCGTGTGCATTACAATTCACCTGACAGGCTGTCAGCAACATCACCACAACCAACATCATCACAACCCAAATATCTTTAGTCTTCTATACCGGCTGCTTGTACCTAATTTTGAATGGCGGCCATCTTGCCTCTCTGTCCAGAGCTGGTTGCCAGCTCTCACCAGGGGTCTAATTCACTAGGGAGAAGATTAACCTTCAGTGCTGGTGTATTTCTCTGCTTAATCTTCTCTTTTTGTATTGAGAACAAAGCTATTGTTCTCGATGAAACAGCCCTTTTTATGTATGAGTGCTGTTTTGTGTTTGTTTTGGTTACTTTGTTTACTGTGACTACAGTATTTTGCGGCAGATACAGTACTGAGGCTGGTTAGAGAGATGATAGAGGTCTATGAAAGACAGAAATGAAGAGCGATGAGTGTATTAAAACCCTGCCATACAAAGAGAGGAGAAGTCTCTGCTCTAAATGAGGTGTGCTAAATCACCCTATTCAGGCTTCTTCTCAGTGACATCACCTCCGAGCGCCTCCTCCTCTGCTGCTGCTGCCCGAAATGCAATTAGATTAAATGTGTTCAAGTAGGCATACTGTGAGCCTCAACTGAACATTCTCATTCAATGGTACTCAGAACTGCTTCTAGTGTGTGTGGAGGGGTTGTGAGTAAGTGCGTGTGTGTGCGTGCAGGGGGGTGCGTGTGGGTCTGTGTGTCTGTCTCCGTGTGTGTATACAGTATGTGTATGAGTTTGTAGTAAACCTGTGGGTGTGTGTGTGTGTGTATGTGTGTATGTGTGTGTGTGGTACTGTATGAGTGTGTATCTGTGTGTGTGACTGATGACCGGTCCATCTCTCCCTTTCTCCGCCCTCCCTTCCAGGGTGACTGGGGCGGCCAGAGGACCTTGCAGAGGAAGTGGACATCCTTCCTGAAGGCTAGACTGGTGTGCTCCGTTCCTGACTATGAGCTCCACCTGAACGTGCTGCGTAGCGTCTTCGTCCTGGAGGGCCCAGACGTACACAGCACCGTCTTCTACGGGATCTTTGGCCTGGAATGGTAAGAGAATGGAGCAATGGGAGTTGTTGTCTACCATACCACTACTGGCTAATTGTCAACTGGCTCTATATTGTTGTGTGGTCATGCACTCACCACTTTGTATGCAGAGATTTGTGGTCTGTTGACTAGTGTAAGTAAATAGTAGTTTGTTGTGGTTATTGGAGTGTAGATGGTAGGCTGATAGTTAATGATGGGGAATGAGAGAGGCTGACATTGGGGCTGCAGGCTGCAGTAGGAGCATATCAATGACCCTGTCAGGCGAAGATAGAGTAGCAGGCAGCAGTGGTGTGTGTGTGTGTGTGTGTGTGTGTGTGTGTGTGTGTGTGTGGTCGTGTTTAACTCTACTTGTGGGGACCAGAAGTCCAAGAAAAAGTTGACCAACTGGGGACATTTTGTTGGTCCCCACAAGGTCAAATGCTATTTCTAGGGGGTTTAGGGTTAAGGTTAGAATTAGTGTTAGGGTTAGAATTAGGTTTAGGGTTAGGGTTATGAGATAGGGTTAGTGTTAGGGTTAGGGTTAGGAGCTAGGGTTGGGTTTAGGGTTAGGGTTAAGATTAGGTTTCTGGGTTAAGGTTAGGGTTAGGGTACGGGTACGGATTAGGTTTGGGGTTAGGGGTTAGGGAAAATAGGATTTTGAATGGGACTGAATTGTATGTCCCCACAAGGTTAGCTGCGCAAGACTGTGTGTGTGTGTGTGTGTGTGTGTGTGTGTGTGTGTATGTGTGTGCTATGTGCTCATATGGAAAATCAAGCGGTCACCGCGGTTCTGAGAATCCGATGGAGGGTAAAAACAGAAAAATATAGAATTCTCTCTCTCTCTCTCTCTCTCTCTCTCTCTCTCTCTCTCTCTCTCTCTCTATCTCTATCTCTCTCTCACTTACTGTCTCTCTCTCACTTACTCTGTCTCTCTCTCCCTTACTCTGTCTCTCTGTCTCTCTCTCTCTCTCTCTCTCTCTCTCTCTCTCTCTCTCTCTCTCTCTCTCTCTCTCTCTCTCTCTCTCTCTCTCTCTCTCTCTCTCTCTCTCTCTCTCTCTCTCACTCTGTCTCTCTCTCTCTCTCACCCTCCCCCATTTATGTAAAGCTAAAGTGCACCTTTGTGAGTTACACCCATCACCATGTGTGTGACCTGAGTGAGTAAGCGTGAGTAAGCCCTTGGGCAACAATGTATTACTCTGGGCAGATACCAGAAGAAGTCCAATGTCATTTTCTTCACTGGGTTGGTTGTGCGGGCTAAGGAGGACACACAATAGGCTTTATAGTGACTCACACAGGTTAATCATACCTGCAGGCTAGGAGCATTTGACAGTTATTTCACCTGATTCCTATCCACTAGCACACTTTGTGGCCATACACAGGACAAAACTACTCTTTCTTTCCTAGGTACTCCCCAACAGAGCCATGTCATGTGGCTTAGCGAGTGTGTCCCAAATTACACCTTACCTTGACCAGACTATTTGTCTCTAGTGGAAATAGGGTACTATAGGAAATAGGGTATCATTTTAAATACAGTCATCCAGTCAGTCTTTCACCCAAGCGTGTAGTCACAGGTAGTAAGAATTATGCCAACACAGTTGCGAGTACATAACTCAACTGCACATTGATTACGAATAAAGCATAAGCTTACTCCTGCTATAAGACAAGAGCTTACCCCTGTCAGTGACTCCCCATATCCCTGTTGAAGACAAAGGAAGGATAGAACTGTTACCCAAAACCAAACCCCCACTCTCCTTCCCACCAGTGGTAGAAAAAGTACCAAATTGTCATACTTGAGTAAAAGTAAAGATCCTTTATTTTTACTTAAGTACTTTACACCACTGCTTCCCACCCACCACAGCTTTCAGTGAATTATCTACTAAAACCTAACCAAGTCTATTGACATTTTCCCTCTCGGTGAGCGGATCACTGATATGTCTGAAATTTGTTCTGGGTGGCCGGTGGCAGTTACTTTCAAGAACAAGCTTCAATGTTTTATATAACGTTGAATTATTAATCTCTGACTTTTCTTCTGTGTCTTGGGGCATTTTTTCTCTCCCAGGAAAAATATCAAGGTGTCTGCGGTGTGCCAGTACTCCTTCACAGATATTCAGAGGGCCTTCGAGGGGCCTTACATGGAGGTGCAGGATTCCAAATGGAGGGAATATAGAGGGAAGGTTCCAGTACCAAGACCTGGCTCGGTAAACCTCTAGGAATACCCCTCAATCACCTCTCCCTCCCCTTTCCCCTGTTTCTTACCACCTTGGATCAATCTCAATACTCTCTACACAGTGTCCTCCTTTCCTCGTCTTCTTTCCTTCATCTAAAGACTGAATAGGTGAAAGCAGTACTTAGACTTGGCCGTCACCTGACTAGTTCTTTAATATGCTGGTGTAGAAGAGGAAGCCCCTTAATGCTTCTGATCTGTATTGACTGCTCTCTCTTTCCCTCTCTCTCACTGCCCTCCCTCCCTCCAGTGTATCACAAACATACACCGGTCCCAGGGCATCAACTCGTCCCGTGACCTCCCAGACAAGGTTTTGACCTTTGCGAGGCGCCACCCCCTGATGTCCACACAGGTCCACCCCATAGGAGGGCGCCCCCTAATTTTCAAGAGAAGTGTCAATTACGTCAAGATGGCCGTGCACCGGGTGGCAGCCCTGGACGGACACGTCTACACCGTGCTCTTCTTGGGAACTGGTGAGTCTGGCTAGGTATATAATGCATAATACATATGTTTTCTTGGAAGAATTTCATATGAATGTTATATGAGAGTTATATCAATGTTATATGAACATTATATAAACGTTGGATGAACATTATATGTCTGTGTTTTTCCTTGCAGATGAGGGCTGGCTGCACAGGGCTGTGGAGGTCGGAGGTCAAATGCACATCATAGAGGAGCTGCAGCTGTTTGAGGACCCTCAGCCTGTAGACAGCGTGGTCATCTCCCAGGCACAGGTACTATAAATTGCTCATACATGCTAATAACACGTTTTAAAGCATTGTAACTGCCAGTTGTAGGTACATTGTTACCAAATAGTCATGAAACATGAGCTCTCCTCCAACAGGGAAGTGTCTATGTGGGCTCCAACTCTGCAGTGCTCCAGGTCCCCTTGTCCTCCTGCCAGCGCTACACGTCCTGTTTCGACTGTGTGTTTGCCCGGGACCCCTTCTGTGGCTGGGACGGGGTGCTGTGTGTGGAAATTTCCTCATGCACAAACAGGTGAGGGCAGGCACAAACACGCGCACACACACACACACACACACGCACACACGCTAGTGGGATACTAGTGAGTGAGCCTGGGGACTGTTTTGTGTCTGGGCTGATCTACTCTGCATGAGTGAGCGTCAGACATTTTAATCTCCATTACTGCTGCAGACGCATCAGACTCTTCTGTGGTTTTCCTGTGGATTTGTTTATGTGCTTTGAGCACCGCATTAGTTTAAGAGAGAGTTTCATTACAATTCAAAGAAACCTTGCAGATCAACTGCTATCATATTTTAATAGGCTATGCTCTGAACATTCGATTTTGTTGTTTACATTCTTTTATTGACTTTAGCTGAACACACCATGAGGTACTTCTACTAAATGGGTGGATTGTTTGATTACATAAATACACAACCCAATGTCCTATTTTCTGTGTACTTCAATGAGTAATATGAAATTACTCTTGTTCAAATGTTATACCGTTTCTCTATGGCTAGTTTGTCTGTGTGTACAGTATGTGTGGGTGCCTACTGCCCTGAAAGCATAAATGAGAACTGACATTCTTCTGGCTCCTATTCAGCTCCAATCTCACCCAGGATATACAGAAAGGGAACAGAGGCTGTGACAACAGCACAGGAGCTGGTATGTACTGAACACACACACACACACACCACGTGTGTGCCCGTCGCTCTCAAACATAGGCACCGTACATTCACACGAACACGCACTCACACACACACAAGTTCTATTTTAAGGGATATCACGGCATTAATATATTCCGACATGTGGCTCTTTTGCCCACAAACCCAAACCATTTAAAGGCCATTAAGGGATTTCATTAGGTGTGCAGAGCTGTTACTACTCCCCCAGGCTGCTCCACTCACTTTAATCAGGTCCTCCTACATTAAATTAGAGGGCAGATAATCGAGCTGTCTGCATTGCAGGGTTCTGTCTGCTTACAGAAGCTTACTACGAATAAAGATGAGAAGTGATGCTGAAAGGTTAAGATGTCCTGTTACTCACCTCTGCGTTGATAATATGACCTGCCGTTTCTTTACATCTGTTTCTGTATTCATCTCTCTCTCTCTCTCTCTCTCTCTCTCTCTCTCTCTCTCAGTAGTCCACCGCAGGCGTACGGTGATGTCTGGGGACGACGTCCTCCTCCAGTGCGAGCTGCACTCCAACTTGGCCACGCCGCACTGGACACTGGATGGCCATGAGCTCCAGGGCTATGACCTCGACTCAGGCCACCGCGTGGGCACCGACGGTCTGCTCCTCATAGGCGCCCGGGCCGACCAGAGTGGAGACTACCGCTGCTACGCCGTGGAGAATGACATGTGGGTGCCAGTGAGGCTGTACACGGTGAGGGTGCACCCTGACTTGCCCTTCCCTGTGGGGCCAACAGTCATGACGAACACTTTATCAACCACCGCCACTACCGCCCCACCAAGCCCTTCTCTTCCCCCCAGCGGTCCCACCGAGCAGCCCCTGCCCTCCCCGCCTGCTCCCCTCCCCTCTGGACCCGAGTTCCAGACCTACAGGCACATGGAGGCCATGTATATCTCCCTGGTGGCTGTACTGGGTGGGCTGTGCCTGGTGTTGACCATAGTGCTGCTCTACGTCAGCTTCTGCACCCGAGGGCCCAACCAGGGCCGCAAGTACTCCCAGGAGGGGCTGCCCGAGTCGGGGGCCGCAGCCGAGAGAAAGAGGAGCTCCCACTCCCATCTGGAGCTCAAGACCATGTCCATCCACTGCAATGGCAGGCAGGACAGCAAGCGCGGACACCGCTCCCTGTCGGTATCCAACGTGGACGACATGGGCGACGGCTTCCTTCAGATTGTGCCCGGGGGAGGGTCTCCGGGGAAGTTGCTGCCCCCTCCTGCCCCGCCTCTCCCAATGCCGCCACCCCTGCCCTCCGCGGAGTACGCATCGTCAGAGTACGCCAACGGGATGTCAGCGACGTTACCCAGTGTCCTTCGCAAGATGAACGGCAACAACTACGTGCTGCTGAGGCAGACGGCAGACCCCGAGGGGAGCACGTCTCCCCTCTACCACTCGTTCACCGAAGAGCTCAACCGCATCCTAGAGAAGAGGAAGCACACACAAATGGACCCCCAGCTGCCAGACGAGAGCTCCGTCTAGCCCCCCACCTCACTTTCCCATTGATCTGTTTATTGGTTTAACCCAACAACCCCAGTGCGCCCCCAAGAGGCAGGGAGGTCTAACTTTTGTAATATACTGCTGCTGTTTACCCAGTGTCAAAGCAACCTGTGAGAGTATCCATACCTAAAACCCAATGTGCAGCTTCCTGTGACTCGAGACAAGTGGCCCACGTAATTTCACTACTGAACATTGGAGTAAAGAGGACTTTCTGACTTTTACCAAACTGGAGCAGTCATTGATATAGTCATGGTAACCATTTTGGACACACATTGTACTATTACATGGACCCTTTGATGGACTTTCAAGGACTTAAGGTCACATACATGATACATACACAAGTTAGTTACAATCCTACCTCAGATCCTTACCCTTTTGGGGAAGTAGGGTCAGTGCTGGTCTGGTCAGCTGACACACAGCGAGCACTGTGGTGCATTGTGGGACACGGGACAATGAGAGCCCAGGTCATATGACTAATGACCATGAAGTGAGATGGTGATGGATGTAAGAGTGTGAGGAACTATCAAAGCCTGTATGAACATTATAGACCATCGTCAAAACTATTGAATTCAGAGAACAATGGATACTGTAGTTTAGTGCCATACACGTCTATGATGGCTCTTAAAGACCCAGGACTACAGAACCTCATAAGAGAGCAAATATGGTTGGACAAATAATACATTTCAGTCATAATTTAATACCACACACTTATCTTCGTTTTCTTTTGTTCTTATGTAAATAGCAATAATATCGCTGTGGCAGCCATCAGTAGCAACCTGTTGAAATAATGCCCGTTGAAATGGTTGCGGCGAAACCAAATTGAAATGGAACTTTTTAGCATCTTTGTGTTGTTAGCGTCTGACTGTGTCAAAGGGGTAAAAAAATCAGCATGGATAGACGGCAGGTTTCATCTAAGCTTGGCCAGGATGAAGACTATCATTAAAGAATGACGACATCATTACGAAGAATGAAGACATCAAGACACTAGTCATCATTAATGACTAATCTCTGGTCAGATTGATCAGAGAAACTGAGTGATGATGATGATGATAGATCTGATTGTCAAAGATGTGTGAGCCCAACAGGAGACCAGAAGGCAAAGGTAAGACTGAGAGAAAGCTGTGTCCTGCAGGTGTTGTTGAAATACTTCACAATTACTATGAACATGTACATTGTCACTATGTCATTTGAACCTTTTTTCAAAGTCAAAGTCCACCACCACCACCACCACCACCACCAAATAGCTTCTGTCAAATTTGGTGCAACAAAAAGAAAACATCAGCTTTAATTTTCCTCTCCATAAAAGATGAAGGGCAGAGAGGTAGACATATTGATGTACAAAGTTTAGCAGTTTAGCAGATGTTATAGCGGGTGCAGCGAAATACTTGTGTTACTAGCTCCTAACAGTGCAGTACAAATGTCAAAAAAGTACACATAATAATCGAAAACTAGAAACGAGAAATCACGAATGTCAGAACAAATCCAGATAACAACCGAAATAACAGTGTATCAGTAATCCAAATGCAATCTATTTGTATATACGGTGCCTTCAGAAACTATTCATACCCCTTGACTTATTCCACATTTTGTGTTACAGCCTGAATTCAAAATTGATTAAATCGATTTTTTTCTCACCAATATACACAATACCTCATAATGACAAAGTGAAAACATGTTTTCTGAAATTTTTGCAAATGTATTGAAAATGAAATACAGAAATATCTTATTTACATAAGTATTCACACCCCTGAGTCAATACATGTTATAATCACATTTGGCAGCGATTACAGCTGTGAGTCTTTCTGGGTAAGTCTCTAAGAACTTTGCACACCTGGCCTTGCTGCTATTCCAGTTTCAACTGTTCTGCCTGCGGTTACGAAACCCCTACCTGTCCCAGACCTGCTGTTTTCAACTCTTAATGATCGGCTATGAAAAGCCAACTGAGAGACCTGAGCCCTAGGACCATACGTCGGGACTACCGGCCGTGGTGACTCCTTGCTGTCCCCAGTCCGCCTGGCCTTGCTGCTATTCCAGTTTCAACTGTTCTGCCTGCGGTTATGGAACCCCTACCTGTCCCAGACCTGCTGTTTTCAACTCTTAATGATCGGCTATGAAAAGCCAACTGAGATTTATTCCTGATTATTATTTGACCATGCTTGTCACTTATGAACATTTTTGAACATCTTGGCATGGTTCTGTTATAATCTTCACCCGGCACAGCCAGAAGAGGACTGGCCACCCCTCATAGCCTGGTTCCTCTCTAGGTTTCTTCCTAGGTTTTCGCCTTTCTAGGGAGTTTTTCCTAGCCACCGTGCTTCTACACCTGCATTACTAGCTGTTTGGGGTTTTAGGCTGGGTTTCTGTACAGCACTTCGAGATATTAGCTGATGTAAGAAGGGCTATATAAAATAAAATTGATTGATTGATTGATTGATTGATTGTACAATATTTGTCCATGATTCTTTTTACAATTCTTCAACCTCTGTCAAATTGGTTGTTGATCATTGCTAGACAGCCATAGATTAGACTTGCCATAGATTTTTCAAGATCATTTAAGTCAAAACTGTAACTAGGCCACTCAGGAACATTCAATCTCGTCTTGGTAAGCAACTCCTGTGTATATTTGGCCTTGTGTTTTAGGTTATTTTCCTGCTGAAAGGTGAATTTGTCTCCCAGTGTCTGTTGGAAAGCAGACTGAACCAGGTTATCCTCTAGGCTTTTGCCTGTGCTTAGCTCTATTCCGTTTATTTTTATCCTAAAAACTCCGTAGTCCTTGCCGATGATAAGCATATCCATAACATGATGCAGCCACCACCATGCTTGAAAATATGAAGAGTGGTACTTAGTGATGTGTTGTGTTGGATTTGCCCCAAACATAACGCTTTGTATTCAGGCTTCCTTCTTTTCACTCTGTCATTTAGGTTAGTATTGTGGAGTAACTACAATGTTGTTGATCCATCCTCAATTTTATCCTATCACAGCCATTAAACTCTGTAACTGTTTTAAAGTAACCATTGGCTTCATGGTGAAATCCCTGAGTGGTTTCCTTCCTCTCCGGCAACTGAGTTAGGAAGGACGCCTGTATCTTTGTAGTGACTGGGTATATTGATAAACCATCCAAAGTCTAATGAATAACTTCACCATGCTCAAAGGGATATTCAATGTCTGCTTTATTTATCTACCAATAGGTCACTTCTTTGAGAGGCATTGGAGAACCTCTCTGGTCTTGGTGGTTGAATCTGTGTTTGAAATTCACTGCTCGACTGTGGGGTACAGAGATGAGGTAGTCATTAAAAAATGATGTTAAACACTATTATTGCACACAGAGTGAGTCTTGCCATAACAAAGGGGTTGAATACTTATTGACTCAAGACATTTCAGCTTTTCATTTTTAATGAATTTCTAAAAATTTCTAAAAACATAATTACACTTTGACATTATGGGTTATTGTGTGTAGGTCAGTGACACAAAATCTCAATGTAATCCATTTTAAATTCAGGCTGTAACACATCAAAATGTGGAAAAATTCAAGGAGTGTGAATACTTTCTGAAGGCTCTGTACACCAGAAATATATACTAAGAATGATATATACAGTAGTAGATGTATTAAAATGAGTTATGTGAAGAATACAGTATATGGATACACAGTGTAAAAAACAGTATAAAAGAAACAGGTTGTTTGTGGTCCTCTGTAGCTCAACTGGTAGAGCACGGCGCTTGTAACGCCAAGGTAGTGGGTTCGATCCCCGGGACCACCCATACACAAAAAAAATAAAAAATTACGCACGCATGACTGTAAGTCGCTTTGGATAAAAGCGTCTGCTAAATGGCATATTATATTATATTATATAAACAGTCCAGTCCAGATTCCAGCCCAGGTTGTTGTTGGTGCTGTGTGTCCTTTGCTGTCACAAGCTGGTGGCTACATGCCAGACGAGCTATAGGACCTTCGCACAAAAAAAGACCTGCATTACTGTTACCTAACCCGCAACGCTCTCTCAATGTTTACGTGACATCAGTGTCAACGCAAAAACAACATATGACGCTAGAGACGACCGGGGACCTACTCCACTACTTCATTTCCTTGAGAGTCCACTCTGACCAAAGCAAGTAGTGGCTGTGTCTGAAATGGCATCCTTCTCTATATAGTGCACTACTTTTAGTGCACTATAGGGATATAAAAAGGCTCTGGCCAAAAGCAGTGCACTATATAGGGAATATGGTGCCGTACGGTGGAATATGCATCCAGCATAGGAACAAGATGACTGAAACGTATCTCACGGCAGCCAGTCAGTCGGTACTCTCTAAACCTGTCAAGGCTTGCCGTGTTAAATAGAGGCCTCTCCTCACCACAGTAAAGTGTTGAATCAGCTCTTGCCCGGCTGCTTCCCTGGTGGCTCGCAGCACAGCTCGCCGATTTGTGTATCTGTCACTGTGTTGCTGACAGTAACAGCGGCGCTTGGCATCGCTCATGGGCTGGACTCCATAGAGACACCAAGTGAAGGCTTGTTGTCCTTTTTTTGTGGAATCTATCGAACGCGGCCGAGCGGCACAGGGAAACATTTGACCTGTGTGTCCTGGTCAGTGATGAAGTGAGCTGATAGAGTAGGAGAGGGAGGGAGTGTGATATGTGTGTCTGTATTTGTGTGTGGGAAGGGGGCTGGCAGAAGCTGCTTTGCACCACCAGCAGGTTTCCTCCTTCTCCTCTTTACCCTCTCTCCCCATACCTTTATTCCCTCCCTCTCTTTCTCTCTATCGGTATATCCTCCCTTTTCCATTCCCTGTCCCCTCCACGCTACAGTATCATAATCCCGTCCTGCCCTCTTCTTCTCTCATTCCCCCTCTCCCCTAGGGCAGGGTTTCCCACACTTGGTCCTGGGTTCCCCCCCTGGGTGCACATTTTGGTTTTTGACCTAGCATTACACAACTGATTCAAATAACCAACTCATCATCAAGCTCTGATAATTTGAATCAGCTGTGTAGTGCTAGGGCAAAAACCAAAACGTGCACCCAGGGGGGGCCCAGGACCGAGTTTGGGAAACCCTGCCCTAGAGGACCCTGCTGAGTTCACAAACCTCCATGATAGCACCCCAATCAATTAAGCCTGGCCTTTAAACAGTGTCCGTGACCTTGTCTTTGGAAAGGGGCTACTGCAGTGTTCCTCAATCCTGTTCCCTAGGCCTGAAAGGACCCACAGGGTGTGCATGTTTTTGTTCTCGCCCAGCACTAATGAAAACACCCTATTCAACTAATCAAGGGCTTGGCAATGATTTATGTTGAATCAGGTGTTTTAGTGCTGGGCTATAACAGAGATGTGCCATCTCCCCATTGGTCATTATAATAGCCGAGCAGAACCTGGTTGATTAGAATATTTATGCACTATGACGTGTTTCATTACACATGCAGTTTTCACAAGGTTTCTCGGTAGAAGTGTAAGAAACGCAATGTCACATGACCATTATATTAATGTTGTACTAAAGCTTGTCTACAGCAGGGGTTAAGCAAGCCTGATGAATGTGTTTTGCTTATCTTATTATCTTTTCATGTAAAATAAATAATTATGTATCGAAAGTACAATCATACAAATGAGGGTAGTTGAGCATGTTCATTCAGCCTATGAATAGAACATTTAAAGTTGAAAGAACAAACTGGACATTTATGACAAACTGGGCATTTAAACTGTAGGGCATGTCATTTCTCATTAGAGGTGATTCACTGATGCTGTCACGTTATGTTTAAAGTTTTAACAGAGAGAAGTTCATTTTAAACAAAAAAAAAACAGACATACTGTATATGTAGAGTGTATTACTGCCGTATTAAGTCTTTATGTCTGCTGTTTTATATTGAATCTGTCTTTAGATATGCAAGGAGCCAGATCACGTTGATCTCAGAAGAGATGGAGAAGCTGGATGGAAGAAGGAGTGTGTGAGGAACCCTGATGATCTGAGCCAGTGACTGCTCAGAAGGACAATCAGCATGTGCAATCTCCAAGGGCAGGGAACTAGGATACGGTTATGGATATTGTAGTGTACTTACTACTTATGGTCAAATGGCAAACATGCTGGCTGCTACACTCAAATACGCACCTCCAGTATATACTGTATGCCACCATAAACATTGTGGAACACTCATTTCAACAAACATACTCGCTCACGTCATACTGTACAGACATGACAACATCCAAATGGAGGTTTAGACATTAAAGGCCCTGTGCAGCCATTTTTATCTCAATATCAAATCATTTCTAGGTAACAATGAAGTACCTTACTGTGATTGTTTTCAGTCAAAATGGTCAAAAATAAACAAAATTGCTTCTTAGCAAAGGGCAATTTCTCAAGAAAGAATTTTGCTATGACTGTCTGGGAGTGGTCTAAGTTGGGAGGGGAAAATTGAAAACTAGCTGTTATTGGCAGAGAGGTTTGGAACTCTTTCTTATTGGTCTATTAACTATGATGTCACCAGGCAGGCCAAAACTCCATCCCACCAAAATAGGCTGAAATCTCAGGCGGGCTTTTCAAACAGCTCTTACACTAAAACGGAATTATCTTCAATTTCACAATATCACAGTATTATTCCAACCTCATAGTGTGGAAATACATTATTTATAAAACACAGGAAAATCACATTTTTGACTGCACTGGGCCTTTAACTCCACATCACCTACAGAATACATTTGAGTGAACAATGACTAAATGATTCATTTGCATTATACCTCTTGCGAGGACTTTTCTGGCTCTGTACATAAGGAGATTCAGTATACCCTTGTAAAGTGTTACATCAATGTGTTACATCCATGTTATGTGTTGTTTTCTGGTTCGATGTAGATATGACTACTACTTCACAATCTACTTAGTATTTTATCAGCCCTGTAGTCGGCCATGTCATGTGTAATTATTTGGGCATCAGAGCACTTGAGGAGAAATGATTATATTTATGACAAAAGTAATGTCACATATTTATTTTTCTCATATGTTATTGTCACTGTTTTGTGCAACTACCCGTAAAGGATAAAAAACACTATTTTGCATCAAAGTCAGATCGACTGGGAATAATCCTGTGTGTCAACGCCCAAGGGGGAAGTCAGTACAGTACAGCATTATGCAAAACATGTTGAAACTGAGTGCTTTTTTCCCTCCCTATTTCAGTATGTTTTATTTGGTTTTGGAACCTAATGAACACGACCCTGTATTCTCCACAGACTGCTCAAAATATCATAGTGAGTAACTCACACATATGATTATGACAGGGTACGGGGGTACAGCACAGGCTGAAAGACTGGTGGGGAAAAAAGGCAAGTCTGAGTGCCGCGACTTGGGCTGTAACTAAGCAACAGCAATCTTTATTTAGAGCTTTTACACCCGTAGTGTCGGTCAAGCCCTGACAGGTCTCATTGGGGAAACAAAATGTGATGTGAGAACTCTACTTTGGTCAGTCTCTGCTGCCTGTAATCGGTGTGATAAATAATTAGCTATGTTAATACTAGTGGCAACCCTACTCCAATCAATATAAAAACCAGCAGTCTGTTCAGTAGATGTTCTTAGAATAACAGACTATGTTGATTATATATCATTTTCCCCAACATAAATAACTTCGCTAGTATGAAGTTAAGTGGATTCTATTAAGGTTAACAGCATCTCCTGTTTTAAATCCACCCTACATTCTGACAGGTAACCGTAAAAAACGTAACAGAATGGCGGCACAATTTTACATTTGAGTTGTTGAAACTATGAATCTATAATGCTGACTACACAGCCGGAAAACATAATGCCATTCTCATTGGTCACCAAACAAATTGCTAACACATGACCACATGACCGTAGTACTAATCGCTCTGCAGTCACAGGTGCACTTCCTCTTCCCCTCCACACTCATGACTCACGCACCCTTCGCATTTTACACAATCAACCTTTGGATTATACTATTTCCTTTCCTGTGACGTGCCTGTAACCCATCCATCAAGTTCAACCAGAAATCCTATCTGACCACATCTTTTACAGCACCACCCACTCTGAAGCTATGTTGTTATCGGCAGACAGTCAACACTGAGTTCATACAAGACATGCTTACAGTAAAGTCGTTGGTGACATTCACTGCTCACTGTTCTCTTAATGATGGGCAGCTGATAGAGATGTTCAAGAGCCATATATGGTTCTGGGTCGTTCCACACTGTTCAGATGGTTTTGGTGATTGGCAGACATTTTGTTGTGAGAGTTGAGATTCTGTCTGAACTGTGGTGTAAGTAATGGCAACTTAAAACACTGCTGTTGATGTAAATGAGTACATTTGCTACATACCATAAAAAATAAACATATCTCTACAATGTGTCTGGATTGTCTGTCGCAGTCATTTGTAATTATTTTGCTTTATCTTACAGAGAATTCAGTCGACTGATTCAAACGCTTGAACAGTTCAAATGATCATCCACATAAATATCCAGCCTCACAGGTTCTTAAATTACCCCTTCCAAATGAGCACAAATTAGTCACTTGAGTCAAAAACATTGACCACTTTATTCTATTCGTAAAGCGCAGCTGCAGTGAGCAGTTTGAAATACTGGTTTGGACACACAAACTGTTCTGTATGCGCTCCACTAATACCAGTTGACAAGCCTCTGACACAACTGTGCAAAATTCATTCAAATGAGATGGGCAGATATGCTATAACAGATATCTGGTGATTCAGGTGTTTCAGAAACACAATAGCTTATCTGCCATGGAGTTGCTCTGGACAGTTCTGTGGAGAGTGGACAACAACAGACAAAAATACTGTCCATATTATGAGGTTTCACAAAGTCTTTCGTTGGCCTGCTGTTTCTGGGGTCCGATTGGTCCAATGGACGGGGGTCGGTTGGTGAAGGGATGCCATTGGCCCTGGATGCTGGGGCTGTCTGTGTGAATGGGCTTGCGGATACGGATGATATCTAGGCCAGACTGGTTGGTCAGTTTGGTTATTAGCTCTGCGATCTGTTGAGACGTCTTGCTTGTGATGGCTTCCTCCTTCACATTGCCGTTTACTGCAGGAAAACACAAGGGAATTTAACGATTCCTCGAGATGTTTTGATAAAACATGATCTGCATAACGTGAATATCCAAACTGCAATAATCACAAACAATGTAATGTCAAAATGAATACAAAATTATACACTACGGCATTGGTTTTCACTGCGCGATGATCCTGGATCATACTCACTGACAGAGAACATCATGAGCAACGGTTTGGCTCTAGCGTCACCTACCGTAAATTTTGTTTAATGCATCCACAAAAATGTGACGAGCTCATATTACTGTAGCAGTGAATTATGATATGGTGGAACAATATTTAATACATCGACTTGAACAACACATTTATCCATTCAAAACATAATGCAATTCACACTTACAGTATTCTGCAACAATTTTAGGGATCCTGCAGGACTGAGGAGAAACGTAGACAACGGTTCCAGGGTTCTTTATGGCAAAATCCACCACTCCTTCTTCGATGAATTCCCTAAGAAAGGATTAGTTGATAATCATTTATTTTTTAGTCATTTAGCAGATGCTCTTATCCAGAGCGACTTACAGTTAATGCGTTCATCTTAAGATAGCTAGGTGGGACAACCACATATCACAGGCATAGAAAGCACACTGGATAATAAATGGTAGCTAACCACATTGGCCCATAGGCTAGATAGCTTTATGACACTAACCTGGCTCCCAGAGAGCTCTGTCCATTCTTGGAGAAGATGAGGGAAATGCGCTTCAGTTGACAGACATATCGACCCACCCCGTTTTGCAGAACACTTTGTAGGAACCGACTCGGGGTGCCTCTAGATGTCATTTTGCAATATAGATCATCTATAGAAATGTAAATGTTTTATGTTTAATTTCCATGGACTGGGTATCTAAAGGACAATTTGACGGGCATGAAGAACATGCAGTCCGTCAAGTGAAAAGTCCGGACGGAAACACAAACACAGGAATCAATACATGTTCAATTCATTTATACATGTTGTGATACATTTGAGTTGAATTTTCAATGAAAAAATAATCAAATATTAATATAAATTGATTTATCAATCACAAACGTACAATCAAAGTGTTCTCTTTGTATGATTTGTGTATGCGATACAGTACAGGATTGATGGCTATGTTTCACACGGACGTATTTTTATAACGCAACAAAAGCCCGCAAAAGTGTGCATGCGAGAAGAAATGTAAGAAAAGGTTGGTGTTTATCGTTAACATTTTAGTTTAGTTTGTAAGCATGAATGCGGGGATGCATATCACTATAAGGTTAACGCTACCGAAACCTCGTTTTTGTCCACTTCTGCGTCCCTTTTTTTGACCTCTTAAATCACGTGTCAAACTCGTTCCATGGAGAGCCGAGTGTCTGCGGTATGTCGCTACTCCCTTGTACTTGATTGATTAATTAAGGTAACTGATTAGTTACGAACTCCCCTCACCTGGTTGTCTTGAGTTTGACACCCCTGTAAACATTTAGTGAGCATGATTTTACCACAGCCACTAAGTCGTAAACCACGCCTATTTATACAATTTATCTTATTAACATGTGATTTTAACTTAACCACACTGCTAACCTTAAATGAAGACCAGAAAGCTACTCTTTTTTTTCATGAATGTTTTATGATATAGCCAGTGGAAACCGGTAGTTAGCTGGTTAACAACAACCAGCATCTAGTGCAGGGGTAGGCAACCTTGGTGTGCCACATGTTATTGTTTTAACCGACCTGGAAGACCAGGTGTGTTACATTTAGGCAGTCATTGAACTGATAAATTGTCTCAGTTGGTCAGGTGTGGTGCCTAGTTGAAACAAAATCCTGCACGGAACTCCAGGAACAGAGTTGCCTATACCTGATCTAGTGGTTAATGTACAGCATGGTTCCCCAATTGGCGGCCCGCAAGTGATTTTATTTGGCCCCTCAAGTTTTCTGGGCAAAATAAATAACATTACATTTACATTTTAGTCATTTAGCAGACGCTCTTATCCAGAGCGACTTACAGTTAGTGAGTGCATACATCATTTTTTATACCCCCATGGGAATCGAACCCACAACCCTGGCGTTGCAAACGCCATGCTCTACCAACTGAGCTACATCCCTGCCGGCCATTCCCTCCCCTACCCTGGACGACGCTGGGCCAATTGTGCGCCGCCCATGGGTCTCCCGGTCACGGCCGGCTACGACAGAGCCTGGATTCGAACCAGGATCTCTAATGGCACAGCTAGCACTGCGATGCAGTGCCTTAGACCACTGCGCCACTCGGTCTAAGGCAACATAAAATACTAAAATCCCCAGGAAATCAGATCAAAAAGATTTTAATTTAGGAAATCTGTTACCAAGTATTTCCAGCATAAATAGAGAGACATAGCTATGGAATCGAAAACCAATGTAATCAAGGTTTGAAATGATTGTATTTTTGTCAAATACTAGCTAACTATATTTGTTTGGGCTTCTTGTGGTCAATTTGCATGGTACACATTTTTTATAATTATTGTCTGGCCAGGGTTTCCATTAGGAAAATGTGGCGCCGGACAACGTGACCTGGACGATTTAGATTTACCAGCCATTTGAGATACACTAAATATACAAAAGTATGTGGACACACCTTCAAATTAGTGGATTTGGCTATTTCAGCCACACCCGTTGCTGACAGGTGTATGAAATCGAGCACACAGCCATGCAATCTCCATAGACAAACATTGTCAGTAGAATGGCCTTACTGAAGAGCTCAGTGACTTTCAACAAGGCACCGTCATAGGATGCCACCATTCCAACAAGTCAGTTTGTCAAATTTCTGTCCTGCTAGAGCTGCCCCAGTCAACTGTAAGTGCTGTTATAGTTAAGTGGAAATATCTAGGAGCAACAACGTCTCAACCGCAAAATGGTAGGCCACACAAGCTCACAGAACGGGACTGCTGAAGTGGACAGGCTAACATGCTTTTCAAACAGTTGGAGACAAACAGAGGGGTGTGTTCATAACAATTCAATATTATTATTATTATTATTATTATTATTATTATTATTATTAATTCAACTGTTCAACTTTGTTAGCTAGCAAATAGATCCAAGTTGGCTAAACTTGAAATATAAAGATTAGCTGGCTAATCACTAGCACGTGGGCTTGAGAGATGGTTGATGAGACCCGTGTTAATTTTCTATAGCCTAATTAATGCCTGCTACAAGAAGTTAGTCATTATTAGTGAATGTGCATTATGCATGGTTCTAGTTAAATTTGTAACAAAAAATGGCATTTTCATAGACATACTTGAAAGCCAAATCAGTGATTTTTATATATATATATATATATATATATATATATATATATATATATATATATACAGTGGGGAAAAAAGTATTTAGTCAGCCACCAATTGTGCAAGTTCTCCCACTTAAAAAGATGAGAGAGGCCTGTAATTTTCATCATAGGTACATGTCAACTATGACAGACAAATTGAGATTTTTTTTTCCAGAAAATCACATTGTAGGATTTTTAATGAATTTATTTGCAAATTATGGTGGAAAATAAGTATTTGGTCACCTACTAACAAGCAAGATTTCTGGCTCTCACAGACCTGTAACTTCTTCTTTAAGAGGCTCCTCTGTCCTCCACTCGTTACCTGTATTAATGGCACCTGTTTGAACTTGTTATCAGTATAAAAGACACCTGTCCACAACCTCAAACAGTCACACTCCAAACTCCACTATGGCCAAGACCAAAGAGCTGTCAAAGGACACAAGAAACAAAATTGTAGACCTGCACCAGGCTGGGAAGACTGAATCTGCAATAGGTAAGCAGCTTGGTTTGAAGAAATCAACTGTGGGAGCAATTATTAGGAAATGGAAGACATACAAGACCACTGATAATCTCCCTTGATCTGGGGCTCCACGCAAGATCTCACCCCGTGGGGTCAAAATGATCACAAGAACGGTGAGCAAAAATCCCAGAACCACACGGGGGGACCTAGTGAATGACCTGCAGAGAGCTGGGACCAAAGTAACAAAGCCTACCATCAGTAACACACTACGCCGCCAGGGACTCAAATCCTGCAGTGGCAGACGTGTCCCCCTGCTTAAGCCAGTACATGTCCAGGCCCGTCTGAAGTTTGCTAGAGTGCATTTGGATGATCCAGAAGAGGATTGGGAGAATGTCATATGGTCAGATGAAACCAAAATAGAACTTTTTGGTAAAAACTCAACTCGTCGTGTTTGGAGGACAAAGAATGCTGAGTTGCATCCAAAGAACACCATACCTACTGTGAAGCATGGGAGTGGAAACGGCATGCTTTGGGGCTGTTTTTCTGCAAAGGGACCAGGACGACTGATCCGTGTAAAGGAAAGAATGAATGGGGCCATGTATCGTGAGATTTTGAGTGAAAACCTCCTTCCATCAGCAAGGGCATTGAAGATTAAACGTGGCTGGGTCTTTCAGCATGACAATGATCCCAAACACACCGCCGGGCAACGAAGGATTGGCTTCGTAAGAAGCATTTCAAGGTCCTGGAGTGGCCTAGCCAGTCTCCAGATCTCAACCCCATAGAAAATCTTTGGAGAGAGTTGAAAGTCTGTGTTGCCAAGCGACAGCCCCAAAACATCACTGCTCTAGAGGAGATCTGCATGGAGGAATGGGCCAAAATACCAGCAACAGTGTGTGAAAACCTTGTGAAGACTTACAGAAAACGTTTGACCTGTGTCATTGCCAACAAAGGGTATATAACAAAGTATTGAGAAACTTTTGTTATTGACCAAATACTTATTTTCCACCATAATTAGCAAATAAATTCATTAAAAATCCTACAATGTGATTTTCTGGATTTTTTTTCCTCATTTTGTCTGTCATAGTTGACGTGTACCTATGATGAAAATTGCAGGCCTCTCTCATCTTTTTAAGTGGGAGAACTTGCACAATTGGTGGCTGACTAAATACTTTTTCCCCCCACTGTATATATATATATATATATATAAAAGCAGGTTCAACTATTTTGATAAAATAATTACATTTTTAGTGGTCTTATGGTTGTGAAAGGCGTGTTTGTGTGTGTGTGATGGATAAATGATGACTTATGAAAATACACACAGGCCAATTTAATTCCATTAAATAATGCAAATGAACCTATAGACCTTTAAGCATGAAGGTCAAATGTATTTACATCAACTGGTATTTCCATCAATGAATAAAAAGCATTATTTTGCCATGGGATTTTTTTCTCCCGGTCATTTTGGCCAGCAACAGTTTTAACTATCTGCTTTTTTTGGGGGGGGGGGGCAAAGCCCGGCAATTGCCGGCTAACGGAAACCCTAGTTCCGGCCCTGAATATACGCTCAAGAAAAAAATTGGCCCGCGGCTGAATGTAGTTGGGACCCTTGATGTAGAGTATGTAGCTAGTAGCTTGCTAGCTAACTGATTAGCGTAGCTATGTTTTTCCTTGCTGGTTGTGTAATCCTTCTTTTGTATGTTTCAGGTCCAATGTCTTGAACAGGTAACAAATGTGGATGAGCTGGTTCCTGAAAGGGACCACCTGTCTTTTGCAGGTGGCAGCCCGCAGCACCCCAAGGCTGCCTCCCCAAAGAGGCCTCTCTTCCTCCCTAGTCAGAATCCTAACCAAGCCACGCACTCCAAGATTTGCTATTCCTCCATACTATCCTCCGGGACAACTATGGGGGATGTCATTGCCAATCAGTTGTACCAGGAGCTACAAAAAGGATACCAAGTCTATTCTAGACTTTCCTGTCGACCCTATTACAGTGACCGATATCAAACAATATCTGCGCTCTAAAGACATCCCATTCCATGATGGCTACAGCTGCTTGCACGCCCCCAGCATTTTCCTGGACTCGGCTGTGTGTGTCCCTGCGGATACAGGGAAGGAGAGCTTTACAATGTTCATTGACAAAACCACAGGCCAATTTCTGTGCAAGGAGACCCTGGTGGAGGGGAGCTGGGAGGACCTGCAGGACTGCCTGGAGGTGATGCAGAAGGAGGGCCAGGCCTCCCTCAGCCCTCACGTGCTGCTGGGCTACCCCGAGAGCCTGGAGGAGCGGGAGGAGAAGGAGCAGGAGCTCAGGGAGGTGCAGAGGATCTGGTCCAGTGCCGTGCCCTTCTCAGACCTCCCTGACGAGGAGGCGCAGCTAGTCAAAACCATGTTCCAGATCGGCAAGATCTCCAACGCCACGCTCAAAAAGTTTGCGGTGAGGTTATTCAAGCCCACCAAGAGCCTGGTGTTCCCCTGGTTCAGTGGAAGGGACTCCAGCCTGCGGGGCATCAAGCTGCTATCTGCCCAGAGCATGGAGAGCGGGACGGTAGCTTATACCGAGGCCATGGTGCCCAAGGCTGGCTCCTACCACAACCTGTTTGGGCTGCCTCTGGTGGGACGCATGGACTCCGAGGTGGTGCTGACAGGCCAGGAGGTAGACACCCTGGCAGTGAGCCAGGCCACAGGCCTGCCCAGCGTGGCTCTGCCCCGGGGTGTTAATACTCTGCCCCCAGCCCTCCTGCCCTACCTGGAGCAGTTCAAGCGGGTCACCCTGTGGCTGGGAGGGGACATGCGCTCCTGGGAGGCCTCCAAGATCTTCTCCAGGAAGCTGGGTCTTAAGCGCTGCTCCCTAGTGCGCCCGGGGGAGTTCCAGCCCTGTCCTGTGGAGGCCCTGTTCCAGGGCAGGAACCTGGCCCGTATCGTCAAAGCCTCCATACCCGCCGCCCACAAGTCCATTGTGTCCTTCAGGCAGCTCAGGGAGGATGTCTACGGGGAGCTGGCCAACACTGAACAGGTGGCTGGGGTGAAGTGGACCAGGTTTCCAGAGCTCAACAGGATCATGAAGGGTCATCGCAAAGGGGAACTGACAGTCTTCACAGGTATAGCGTATAGTAGGATGACATATATTGTCATTTGATCATGTTGTTCTACACGGAGGTATATAGCTAGCTATGGTAGAATATGCTTCAAATGGGGGTTGATTTTAACCTGAGACTAGACTGAGTGAGTATTGCTTGGCTGTGTAAGTCAAATCAAAAGCAAATGATCTAACTGGCTATGTTGATAGTGGCTCTAACTTTAACGTACCTCTCCTCCCTTTTTGTTCTCCCCTCCAGGACCCACGGGCAGCGGCAAGACCACCTTCATCAGTGAGTTTGCCCTGGACCTTTGCATGCAGGGCGTCAACACGCTGTGGGGCAGCTTTGAGATCAACAACGTGCGCCTAGCCAAGATCATGCTGACCCAGTTCGCCATGCAGAGGCTGGAGGAGAACCTGGACCAGTACGACTCGTGGGCCGACAGGTTCGAGGACCTGCCCCTCTATTTCATGACCTTCCATGGGCAGCAGAACATCAAGTGAGTCCTCTGAAAGTGTTGAGTGATATGTCAATCAATAGGTGTACTGTAAAGCTTGAATTGTAAATAACTCCCTCCTCTCTCCCTCTGCAGAGCTGTGCTGGACACCATGCAACATGCTGTCTACCTTTACGACATCAGTCACGTGATCATTGACAACCTGCAGTTCATGATGGGCCAGGAGAACCTCTCTGTAGACAAGTTTGCCGTCCAGGACCACATTATCGGAGCTTTCAGGAAGTTTGCCACCAACAGCAGCTGTCACGTCACTCTGATCATCCACCCCAGGAAAGAGGAGGATGACAGAGAACTACAGACAGCGTCCATCTTTGGAACGGCCAAGGTGAGTAGAGGGTTACATCTAATACTGAATCATGTCAATATAAATGTAGACAGATAAATATAACGCTGCTTCCTTGTTTGCCTCTTTAAAGCATTGAGTGCTTTTATTACACCTGTCTTGGTGTTGGGTGCATCTCTATGTTTGATTGATAGGGGGTGCTTGTGACAACATTATCAAAAACAGTTCCATGTACTGTATGTCTATAAGTTTCACAGACCCACATTTTATTTATTTTAAATTAGATTTACCAGCCAATTTCGATCTTGTTTCATCGTTGCAACTCCCCAATGGGCTCGGGAGGCGAAGGTCGAGTCATGCGTCCTCCAAAACATGACCCGCCAAACCGCGCTTCTTAACACCCGACCGCTTAACCCGGAAGTCAGCCGTACCAATGTGTCGGAGGAAACGCTGTTCAACTGACGACCGAGGTCAGCCTGCAGGCGCCCGGCCCGCCAAAAGGAGTTGCTAGAGCACCATGAGCCAAGTAAAGCCCCCCCCGGCCAAACCCTCCCCTAACCCGGACGACGCTGGGCCAATTGTGCGCCGCCCTATGGAACTCCCAATAACGGCTGGTTGTGATACAGCCTGGGATCGAACCCTGCGATGCACCACTTGGGAGGCCCCCCAAATTCTTTTTCAATCAGAGATTCACCATAACACACGTTGTCACTGATTTATTTTTAACCTACAGTGATTTTTTGGGGGGTTTGTATCATTTGATTTACACAACATGCCTACCACTTTGAAGATGCAAAATATTTTTTCGTGTGAAATAAACAAGAAATAAGACAAAAAAACAACTTGAGCGTGCATAACTATTCACCCCCGCCCCAAAGTCAATACTTTGTAGAGCCACCTTTTGCAGCAATTACAGCTGCAAGTCTCTTGGGGTATGTCTCTATTAGCTTGGCACATCTAGCCTTCAAGTTAGATGGGTTCCGCTGGTGTACAGCAATCTTTAAGTCATGCCACAGATTCTCAATTGGATTGAGGTCTGGGCTTTGACTAGGCCATTCCAAGACATTTAAATGTTTCCCTTTAAACCACTCGAGTGTTGCTTTAGCAGTATGCTGAGGGTCATTGTCCTGCTGGAAGGTGAACCTCCGTCCCAGTCTCAAATCTCTGGAAGACTGAAACTGGTTTCCCTCAAGAATTTCCCTGTATTTAGCGCCATCCATCATTCCTTCAATTCTGACCAGTTTCCCAGTCCCTGACGATTTAAAAACATGTGTTCTCGGGGTGATGAGAGGTGTTGAGTTTGCGCCAGACATAGCGTTTTCCTTGATGGCCAAAAAGCTCAATTTTCGTCTCATCGGACCAGAGTACCTTCTTCCATATGTTTGGGGAGCCTCCCACATGCCTTTTGGCGAACACCAAAGTGCTTATTTTCTTCTTTAAGCAATGTCTTTTTTCTGGCCACTCTTCCGTAAAGCCCAGCTCTATGGAGTGTACGGCTTAAAGTGGTCCTATGGACAGATACTTCAATCTCCGCTGTGGAGCTTTGCAGCTCCTTCAGGGTTATCTTTGGTCTCTTTGTTGCCTCTCTGATTAATGCCTTCCTTGCCTGGTCTGTGCGTTTTGGTGGGCGGCCCTCTCTTGGCAGGTTTGTTGTGGTGCCATATTCTTTCAATTTTTTAATAATGGATTTAATGGTGCTCCGTGGGATGTTAAAAGTTTCGAATATCTTTTTATAGCACAACCCTGATCTGTACTTCTCCACAACTTTGTCCATGACCTGTTTGGAGAGCTCCTTGGTCTTCATGGTGCCGCTTGCTTGGTGGTGCCCCTTGCTTAGTGGTGTTGCAGACTCTGGGGCTTTTCAGAACAGGTGTGTGTGTGTGTGTATGTATATGTGTATATGTGTATATATATATATATATATATATATATATATATATATATATATATATATACAGTGGGGAGAACAAGTATTTGATACACTGCCGATTTTGCAGGTTTTCCTACTTACAAAGCATGTAGAGGTCTGTAATTTTTATCATAGGTACACTTCAACTGTGAGAGACGGAATCTATGTGCGCTGTGTAAGGACATCGGGGATAGAATTGTAGACCTGCACAAGGCTGGGATGGGCTACAGGACAATAGGCAAGCAGCTTGGTGAGAAGGCAACAACTGTTGGCGCAATTATTAGAAAATGGAAGAAGTTCAAGATGACGGTCAATCATCCTCGGTCTGGGGCTCCATGCAAGATCTCACCTCGTGGGGCATCAATGATCATGAGGAAGGTGAGGGATCAGCCCAGAACTACACGGCAGGACCTGGTCAATGACCTGAAGAGAGCTGGGACCACAGTCTCAAAGAAAACCATTAGTAACACACTACGCCGTCATGGATTAAAATCCTGCAGCGCACGCAAGGTCCCCCTGCTCAAGCCAGCGCATGTCCAGGCCCGTCTGAAGTTTGCCAATGACCATCTGGATGATCCAGAGGAAGAATGGGAGAAGGTCATGTTTTCTGATGAGACAAAAATTGAGCTTTTTGGTCTAAACTCCACTCGCCGTGTTTGGAGGAAGAAGAAGGATGAGTACAACCCTAAGAACACCATCCCAACCGTGAAGCATGGAGGTGTAAACAATTCTTTGGGGATGCTTTTCTGCAAAGGGGACAGGACGACTGCACCATATTGAGGGGAGGATGGATGGGGCCATGTATCGCGAGATCTTGGCCAACAACCTCATTCCCTCAGTAAGAGCATTGAAGATGGGACGTGGCTGGGTCTTCCAATATGACAACGACCCTAAACACACAGCCAGGGCAACTAAGGAGTGGCTCCGTAAGAAGCATCTCAAGGTCCTGGAGTGGCCTAGCCAGTCTCCAGACCTGAACCCAATAGAAAATCTTTGGAGGGAGCTGAAAGTCAGTTTTTCCCAGCGACAGCCCCGAAACCTGAAGGATCTGGAGAAGGTCTGTATGGAGGAGTGGGCCAAAATCCCTGCTGCAGTGTATGCAAACCTGGTCAAGACCTACAGGAAACGTATGATCTCTGTAATTGCAAACAAAGGTTTCTGTACCAAATATTAAGTTCTGCTTTTCTGATGTATCAAATACTTATGTCATGCAATAAAATGCAAATTAATTACTTAAAAATCATACAATGTGATTTTGTGGATTTTTGTTATAGATTCTGTCTCTCACAGTTGAAGTGTACCTATGATAAAAATTACAGACCTCTACATGCTTTGTAAGTAGGAAAACCTGCAAAATCGGCAGTGTATCAAATACTTGTTCTCCCCACTGTATATACTGGGGTCATGTGACACTGAGATTGCACACAGGTGAACTTTATTTAACTAATTATGTGACTTCTGAAGGTAATTGGTTGCACCATATCTTATTTAGGGGCTTCATAGCAAAGGGGGTGAATACATATGCACGCACCACTTTTCCGTTATTAATTTTTTTAAACAAGATATTTTATTCATTTCACTTCACCAATTTGGACAATTTTGTGTATGTCCATTACATGAAATCCAAATAAAAATCAATTTAAATTACAGGTTGTAATGCAACAAAATAGGAAAAATGCCAAGGGGGATTAATACTTTTGCAAGGCACTGTATTTGTGTTGGTACTAGTAACCTTTGAAATTCCTGTCTACCAGGCCAGCCAGGAGGCGGATAACGTGCTCATCCTGCAGGAGAAGAAGCTGGTGACATGCCCCGGCCGGAGGTCCCTCCAGGTGGCCAAGAACCGTTTCGACGGAGACGTGGGCATCTTCCCTCTGGAGTTCAACAAGGCCTCGCTCACTTTCTCTGCCCCGGTCAAGGGCAAGCTCAAGCTGAGAAAGGTCAAGGGGGAGGGGTCAGATAATGAGGAGACATTAGGAGAAACTCTAAAGAAGGAGGAGACAACGGTTAAGAAGGAGAAACTAGTGAAGTTGGAGAGGCCACCCAAAGCTACCAAAACGCCCAGAGCTGTTAAGAGTCCTGCAGCAGGGAAGGGCACACCAGAGGGAGAGGGAAAGAAACAGCCATAGAGAGAAGACTTCACTCATTGATCTAAGCAAAGAACATTGTCTCAGTGTATAATGTGACAGAAAAAGGTATTGGGTCTCAGTATCATAAAATGAAGGAAAATGTATTGTTTAATATTGATGATTTGTCACCTGATTGGAAAATGTGCTTACTTATGTCACAGAAAGCTGTTATCTAAAGGAGAAAAGAGCTATGTAAAATAACGTTAGTATAATATGGATGTTGGCAATGAATGACCATTGAAGAGTACAGTATTGGCACTTGAAGTAACTACCCAGTGTTTCCAAATTTATATGAAATGATTATTAATACTGTGAAATATGAGTGAAATAGTTTTCCTTCCAAATTTTTTCAATTAAGTATGTTTAAAAAAGCAGCTTTTTTGTGTTGGAATGGTGTGGGTGTAACCCAACAACAGAATGGTGTGGGTGTATAATGGTCCTAAAGTATTCATGCAAGTAGACCACTGATTGGCCAGCTCATCCTCCTCTAAACCGCTGATCGGCCAGCTCATCCGCCTCAGGGAGATGACATCATGTTCTATGAGGAAATGGCAAGCAAGTTTATTTTCTTCAATTTATGCTTTGGCCACAAATATGAGTATCGGACAAGTCAACAACATTATTTGCATAGGAGTTAACAGAATATTAACTTTTAAAATAGATTTTCACTGGGCAGCTACTTTAAAATAATAGTTGAAAGATAGTTGACTCACCAAAATGTTTTCTGACAGTTTTTACATTTCTACTAGTACTGTTATGTCTGCTTTTCCCCATTCCAAGATGGTGAAATTCCGTTAAGCTAAATTCTGTTAATCTATATCCTTGACTGTCCATGTTATTATATGTATTGTTATATGGTAACAGTATACTGTCATAACAGGAGCTAGGACTTCTGAGGTACAGTATTCCACAAGGATAAGCACCATCACTGTACCTGCATTGTTGCAGAATGTGAATGTTACCACTTTACCCTCTACTGACATTTTACAGTGTTGATGAACACAGATATAGTGCTGCTGCTTGTTTGCCTCATTAAAACGTCAAGCGCTTTTGTCAAAACATCTGCATCTCCAATTCTGATCACTAGGTGGTGTTTGTGATTAATCAAAATAGTTTCTGCTGTGAGTTGCCATACATACTCATGAGTGATTTATGTTCAGTAGGCCTATGTAGCTAACCTACAGCTTAGTACGTTTATGTAATACTAGTGTTAGGATGAAAATCATCAGGTTTGTGGCCCCTACTGAAACATTGTCCGAACCCCTGATGTACTGTGTCCCAATGTCATAAAATCATTACATTTTTAAACCGACCTCTACACAGACCAATTGTTTCTACATTAGATACTCACTAAAGAACACTCAATTGATTGATAAGACTGTGGAGTCTGTCAGATCCATTATGGGTGTTCCCTACACAGAGCAGTCCTGGGAAGCTCCTGGCTGGCAAGACACACAGTTTAAACACATGGCCTGTAGTCCCCCTGGGCTCTCTGGGTTGCTGCTGGAACTAAAATATTGTTCTAAGCACAGCGAATCATCCCCCCAAAATGGTATTGTGTTCTTGTAGTCTAGCCAGGGAGTTGCATGCTGTACTTGGCTTGAGAAGGAGGGAAAACCAACAGGATATCATCCACTCAATGCAAAACACAAGCAATGGAGATGGGAGTGATTTTAGTGTGTGAAACACAGCTTTGCTGAGACAGCAGCAGGGGAGACAGTTTCTGGACAGATTTGGTGCTAGGTTTTTCATTCCATAATTTCCCCCCTCAGTTCTGAGGTTTTTCTGAATGTGCCGTGTTCATGTGAATGCTTTACTGCTGTCGACGTAGGCTACAGTAACAGAACATTCCATAATGATTCCAGGCTGTGTGGTTGTGGGTCTGTGTCTGGGTGTCTTGCTGACAGTGTGGGTGCGGGACATTGGCGTTAAAAGCGTGGTTGACAGAGGCCCTTTGTGCTCTCTGGGCGTTCCTGGATGGGGATGGCAGCTCCATCACTTGCCAGCATCGGCTCCGAGGGGTAGGAAACGTACACAAACACAACTGAATTCATATGATGTCACATACACATGCTTCTACGCACACATGGTCAAAAACACACACACTGAGTCATTGCCGTAGACAACATGACTCTGTACCGGTACCCCTTGTATATAGCCTCCCTACTGGTCTTTTATTTTACTGCTGCTCTTGAATTTTTATTTTTTACTTATCTATTTTTTACTTAACACTGCATTGTTGGTTAAGTGCTTGAAAGTAAGCATTTCACTGTAAGGTCTACACCTGTTGTATTCGGCACATGTGGCAAATAACGTTTGATTTTATTTGATAATCACACATTCATGAAACCCTGAATGGTTCACATATTTTTTTTCTTCTTCATGTAACAGTTATATATTGCGTTTCAACAACAATGTTTATCAATTTCTGCAAGATCACATGTAATAGAAACCTGCTGTTGAATGGACTGAGTACATAGGAAACAATAAGCAGTGAATAAGAGGACCGTTTTGAAAGAGGAATTATGATCAGCTACTGACATCCCCAGTTCCTCAAAGTCCTGAAGCTTTGTTTGTTCTTTTGTATTATGCTTTGTTAAATCTGATCTGAGCTCTGTGCTCATTCAAAATTACTGACATCTGGAGAAGGAGAGTAGGATAGAACAATTTCAGACCAGCAACTTAATTATGGAGGAGGCAAAGAATGAGATCTTTGTAACCACAGGAATTTCACTTAATCAAACTCAAGTGTCTGACAGTTTCAGAATATAAGGGAAATTGGCAATAGCTCATAGTCTAATCACGCAGATTTAAAGGTTTATCTTCAGAGAGCTTATACGTTATGTAAATGTACTGTACACTTTATCTAACACAAGCATAGAGCCATACAGATATAGCAGGAATCTCAACAATCTCGTTTACCCCATGGAAGCCTCTACTGCTCTTTTCTAATACAAGGTTGGTGGGGATGGATATTCATAGTTCTTTGGTCCATTATCTTCCCTTCATTTTGAGATCAAGGCAACTATGTGGACAAAGCTGGAGGTACAGCGCCTTCAGAAAGTATTCCCACCCCTTGACTTTTTCCACATTTTGTTGTGTTACCGCCTGAATTTAAAATGGATGAAGTTTTGTGTCACTGGCCTACACACAATACCCCATAATATCAAAGTGGAATTATGTTTTTAGAAATTCTTACAAATTAATAAAAAAATGAAAGGCTGAAATGTATTGAATCAATAAGTATTCAACCCCTTTGTTATTTTTATTTTATTTCACCTTTATTTAACCAGGTAAGCCAGTTGAGAACAAGTTCTCATTTACAACTGCGACCTGGCCAAGATAAAGCATAGTAGTGCGATAAAAACAACAACACAGAGTTACATATGGGGTAAAAAAACATAAAGTCAAAAAACATACAACAGAAAATATATATACAGTGTGTGCAAATGTAGCAAGTTATGGAGGTAAGGCAATAAATAGGCTATAGTGCAAAATAATTACAATTAGTATTAAGGCAAGCCTAAATATATTCAGGAGTAGAAATGTGCTTAAAAAGTCACATAATAAGTTGTGTGCAATAATAGTGTTTAACATGATTTTTGAATGACTACCTCATTGCTGTACCCCATACATACAATTACAGTGGGGAAAAAAAGTATTTAGTCAGCCACCAATTGTGCAAGTTCTCCCACTTAAAAAGATGAGAGAGGCCTGTAATTTTCATAGGTACACATCAACTATGACAGACAAATTGAGAAAAAAATTCCAGAAAATCACATTGTAGGATTTTTAATGAATTTATTTGCAAATTATGGTGGAAAATAAGTATTTGGTCACCTACAAACAAGCAAGATTTCTGGCTCTCACAGACCTGTAACTTCTTCTTTAAGAGGCTCCTCTGTCCTCCACTCGTTACCTGTATTAATGGCACCTGTTTGAACCTGTTATCAGTATAAAAGACACCTGTCCACAACCTCAAACAGTCACACTCCAAACTCCACTATGGCCAAGACCAAAGAGTTGTCAAAGGACACCAGAAACAACATTGTAGACCTGCACCAGGCTGGGAAGACTGAATCTGCAATAGGTAAGCAGCTTGGTTTGAAGAAATCAACTGTGGGAGCAATTATTAGGAAATGGAAGACATACAAGACCACTGATAATCTCCCTCGATCTGGGGCTCCACGCAAGATCTCACCCCGTGGGGTCAAAATGATCACAAGAACGGTGAGCAAAAATCCCAGAACCACACGGGGGTCCTAGTGAATGACCTGCAGAGAGCTGGGACCAAAGTAACAAAGCCTACCATCAGTAACACACTACGCCGCCAGAGACTCAAATCCTGCAGTGCCAGACGTGTCCCCCTGCTTAAGCCAGTACATGTCCAGGCCCGTCTGAAGTTTGCTAGAGTGCATTTGGATGATCCAGAAGAGGATTGGGAGAATGTCATATGGTCAGATGAAACCAAAATATAACTTTTTGGTAAAAACTCAACTCGTCGTGTTTGGAGGACAAAGAATGCTGAGTTGCATCCAAAGAACACCATACCTACTGTGAAGCATGGGGGTGGAAATATCATGCTTTGGGGCAGTTTTTCTGCAAAGGGACCAGGACGACTGATCCGTGTAAAGGAAAGAATGAATGGGGCCATGTATCGTGAGATTTTGAGTGAAAACCTCCTTCCATCAGCAAGGGCATTGAAAATGAAACGTGGCTGGGTCTTTCAGCATGACAATGATCCCAAACACACCGCCCGGGCAACGAAGGAGTGGCTTCGTAAGAAGCATTTCAAGGTCCTGGAGTGGCCTAGCCAGTCTCCAGATCTCAACCCCATAGAAAATCTTTGGAGGGAGTTGAAAGTCCGTGTTGCCCAGCGACAGCCCCAAAACATCACTGCTCTAGAGGAGATCTGCATGGAGGAATGGGCCAAAATACCAGCAACAGTGTGTGAAAACCTTGTGAAGACTTACAGAAAATGTTTGACCTGTGTCATTGCCAACAAAGGGTATATAACAAAGTATTGAGAAACTTTTGTTATTGACCAAATACTTATTTTCCACCATAATTTGCAAATAAATTCATTAAAAATCCTACAATGTGATTTTCTGGATTTTTTTTTTCTTCTCATTTTGTCTTTCATAGTTGACGTGTACCTATGATGAAAATTACAGGCCTCTCTCATCTTTTTAAGTGGGAGAACTTGCACAATTGGTGGCTGACTAAATACTTTTTTCCCCCACTGTATGTCCATTCAGAAAGTTTCCTAAAGTAGCCTGTCTGGACTCCATCTCTTTCGTAAGAATCAAACGCTCCTGTCATGATTTAAATCTTGTGAAAGGCCTATTTTCAGTAGCTTAGGCTACATTATTTCTCTCATTAAGGCGTCCTCTCTTTGAAAAACAAATGCCAATGCCACTGCCATTGAATGACCGCAGCAGCAGGGTTTGTGATGTAATGCGAATATTTCAGGAAAAGTGGGATGTGATTTTCTGGATTTTTTTTGTCATTTTGTCTGTCATAGTTGACGTGTACCTATGATGAAAATTACAGGCCTCTCTCATCTTTTTAAGTGGGAGAACTTGCACAATTGGTGGCTGACTAAATACTTTTTTCCCCCACTGTATCTGTAAGGTCCCTCAGTCGAGCACTGAATTTCAAACACAGATTCAACCACAAAGACTAGGGAGGTTTTCCAATGCCTTGTGAAACAGTGCACCTATTGGTAGATTTTATTTTTTTTAAACCTATCACTACAAAGATACAGGCGTCCTTCCTAACTCAGTTGCCGGAGAGGAAGGAAACCGCTCAGGGATTTCACCATGATGCCAATGGTTACTTTAAAACAGTTACAGAGTTTAATGGCTCTGATAGGAGAAAACTGAAGATGGATCAACAACATTGTAGGTACTCCATAATATTAACCTAAATGACAGAGTGAAAAGAAGGAAGCCTGTACAGAATAAATATATTCCAAAACATGCGTCCTGTTTGCAATAAGGCAGTAAAGTAAAACTGCAAAATAATGTGGCAAAGAAATTAACTTCATGTCCTGAATACAAAGTGGGCGGCAGGTAGCTTAGTGGGTAAGAGCGTTGTGCCAGTAACCGAAAGGTCGCTGGTTCTAACAGACCCCAAAAAAATCTGTCGATGTGCCCTTAAGCAAGGCACTTAACCCTAATTGCTCCTGTAAGTCGCTCTGGATAAGAGCGTCTGCTAAATGACTAAAATGTAAATGTAAATGTAAAGTGTTATGTTTGGGGCAAATCCAACACAACACATAACTGAGTACCACTCTTCATATTTTCAAGCATGATAGTGGCTGCATCATGTTATGGGTATGCTTGTCATCGGCAAGGACTACAGAGTTTTTCGGGGGGATAAAAATAAATGAAATAGATCTAAGCCAAGGCAAAATCCTAGAGATAAACCTAGTTCAGTCTGCTATCCAACAGACACTGGGAGACAAATTCACCTTTCAGCAGGACAAGAACCTAAAACACAAGGCCAAATATACTGGAGTTGCTTACCAAAATGACATTGAATGTTCCTGAGAGCCTAGTTACAGTTTTGACTTGAATATCTATGGCAAGACTTGAAAATGGTTGTCTAGCAATGATCAACAACCAACTTGACAGCACTTGAAGAATTAAAAAAATAATCCAGGTGTGCAAAGCTCTTAGAGACTTACCCAGAAAGACTAACAGCTGTAATCGCTGCCAAAATGTGATTCTAACATGTATTGACTCAGGGGTGTGAATACTTATGTAAATGAGACATTTCTGTATTTCATTTTGCAATATTTTATTGGAGGAAAACTCTCGAAAGTCAAACGAGGATTTCTTCTGAAGCAGACACTGAAGCTGTTCTTGCTCTTTATAGTGGAGGAGCCTGTTCCTTACCCCACTCTCTCTCTCTCTCTCCCCTTCTTCATCATGCCATTAATATTTCAATTAAAAAAAAACTGGTTTCACACTTCAGTAAATGTTGTTTTTGTTTCATACTTTGTGCTTCCTTCTATATAATATATATAATCGAAACAAATTTTTTTGCATAGTTACATTAGTCTATTTCTCTGTGTACTTCATGCTTAGGAGGGGCGATCTGTAGTGACGCCTCAAGCACTGCAGTGCCTTAGACCGCTGCGCCACTCGGGAGGCCCATTGCTTGCTTTTCTAAAGTCTAACAACCTTGCCAGAAGGCATGCCAGCTAAGATAGTGAGACAAGCTAGCTACTCTAACTTGACTGATAGCCTGAAATAGCGTCTTGGTAGCTAATTATGAAGTTGGGAGATTGGGAACCTATCTGGGCTAGCTAAAGCCAACTTCATGAAATTGGCTAGTAGTATTAAAAAAACAAACAAAAAAAACAACAACAACTATTATAATAATAATTTTAAACAGGACAAATCTGTGCCCGTGCCCTCTATGGGCATGACGTCTCTGATGCTTCGTGTAGCATGCAGGACACATCTATGATTAAACTCCCTCATAGCCACACTACAGGCCACTACTGGCTCAGATTAGATGGTGATGAAGAAGCTCTCTCCTCTCCTTTGGTTGCGAAGACATCAGGGGGATATCGCTCCGTCTGAGTAACTCACGTGTGCTCAGCACGTTTGACCCACATTATCCTCCATCCTAAAAGTGCTTTAGAGGAGGATATGTCTGCTTTATGTATTAATAACCATATGCAGATCCTCCCCTCTGTACTCCCTGTCAGTCCCCAACCACAGGAAGGCTCATGTTTCTGCTCATTATGTCAACTTGACATTCCTACATGTTTGCTGGCCGTGTGTGTGACTGTGAGATGTACAGATGTAGGATCTTAATTTGAGGCAGTTTGCTACAGCATGAAAATAATCCTGCAGCAACAGGAAATGTGAATTATTATGTGGATTATAATGAATTGACTTTTTTGTAGGGGTTGACACATTTTTCGTAAGGGAAAATCAAGTCTGACATTTCAGTGGAAATTACAAACTTCAGAAGCCTTTTTACATTTCCTGCAACAGGGTATTCAAATCCTACATCTGTAGATTAAATTGTAAATTGAATGTTGCAGAAGAATTATACTGTGAGAGATTCACCAAAACATTTCTGCAGCATTGAAGGTCCCCAAGAACACAGTGGCCTCCATCATTCTTAAATGGAATACGTTTTGAACCACCAAGCTCTTCCTAGAGCTGGCCACCCGGACAAACTGAGCAATCAGGGGAGAAGGGCCTTGGTCAGGGAGGTGACCAAGAATCCGTTGGTCACTCTGACGGAGCTCCAGAGTTCCTCTGTGGAGCTGGGAGAACTATCCAGAAGGACAACCATCTCTGTAGCACTCCACCAATCAGGCCTTTATGGTAGAGTGGCCAGACGGAAGCCACTCCTCAGTAAAAGGCACATGACAGCCCGCTTGGAGTTTTCCAAAATGCACCTAAAGGACTCTCAGACCATGAGAAAAAAGATTCTCTGGTCTGATGAAACCAAGATTGAACTCTTCACTCCATACGGTGAAGCATGGTGGTGGCAGCATCATGCTGTGGGGATGTTTTTCAGCGGCAGGGACTGGGAGACTAGTCAGGATCAAGGGAAAGATGAACAGAGAAAAGTACAGAGAGATCCTTGATGAAAACCTGCTCAAGAGCGCTCAGGACCTCAGACTTGGGCGAAGGTTCACCTTCCAACAGGACAATGACCCTAAGCACACAGCCAAGACAACGCAGGAGTGGCTTCGGGACAAGTCTCTGAACGTCCTTGAGTGGCCCAGCCAGAGCCCGGACTTGAACCCAATCTACCATCTCTAGAGAGACCTGAAAATAGCTGTGCAGCGATGCTCCCCATCCAACCTGACAGAGCTTGAGAGGATCTGCAGAGAAGAATGGGAGAAACTCCCCAAATACAGGTGTGACAAGCTTGTAGCATCATACCCAAGAAGACTTGAGGCTGTAATCGCTGCCAAAGGTGCTTCAACAAAGTACTGAGTAAAGGGTCTGAATACTTTCGTAAATGTGATATTTCCATGTTTTATTTTTAATACATTTGCAAAAAAATCTAAAAACCTGTTTTTGCTTTGTCATTATGGGGTATTTTGTGTAGATTGATGAGGGGGAAAAAACAACAATTTAATACATTTTAGAATAAGGAAACGTAACAAAATGTGGAAAAAGTCAAGGGGTCTGAATACTTTCCGAATGCACTGTATATAATACTGTATATAATACTCTACATACTAAACAAAAATATAAACGCAACATGTAAAGCGCTGATCCCATGTTTCATGAGCTGAAATAAAATGTTCCATATGCACAAAGAAGCTTATTTTTCTCACATTTTGTGCACAAATTAGTTTACATCCTTGTACTGAGCATTACTCCTTTGCTAAAATAATCTACCACCTGACAGGTGGGGCATATCAAGAAGCTGATTAAACAGCATCTTCATTACACAGGTGCACCTTGTACTGGGGACAATAAAAGTCATTTAAGCGCATCCCTAGCCGCGTCCTCAGAGCATGCCAGATATGCTGGCTAGAGTGTTTACGGACATATTCAATCTCTCCCTATCCCAGTCTGCTGTCCCCACTTGCTTCAAGATGTCATCCATTGTTCCTGTACCCAAGAAAGCAAAGGTAACTGAACTAAATGACTATCGCCCCGTAGCACTCACATGAAGTGCTTTGAGAGGCTAGTTAAGGATCATATCACCTCCACCTTACCTGACACCCTAGACCCACTTCAATTTGCTTACCGCCCCAATAGATCCACAGACGATGCAATTGCCATCGCACTGCACACTGCCCTATCCCATCTGGACAAGAGGAATACCTACGTCAGAATGCTGTTCATTGACTATAGCGCAGCCTTCAACACCTCCACTTCGCTGATCCTCAACACAGGGGCCCCACAAGGGTGCGTGCTCAGCCCCCTCCTGTACTCCCTGTTCACCCATGACTGCGTGGCCACGCACACCTCCAACACAATCATCAAGTTTGCAGATGACACGACAGTAGTAGGCCTGATTACCAACAATGACGAGACAGCCTACAGGGAGGAGGTGAGGGCCCTGGCGGGGTGGTGCCAGGAAAATAACCTCTCCATCAATGTCAACAAAATGAAGGAGCTGATCGTGGACTTCAGGAAACAGCAGAGGGAGCACGCCCCTATCCACATCGACGGGGCCGTAGTAGAGAAGGTGAAAAGCTTTAAGTTCCTCGGCATACACATCACTGACATCTGAAATGGTCCACCCACACAGAGAGTGTGGTGAATAAGGTGCAACAGCGCCTCTTCAACCTCAGGAATCTGAAGAAATTCGGCTTGGCCCCTAAGACCCTCAGAAACTTTTACAGATGCACAATTTAGAGCATCCTGTCGGGCTGTATCACCACCTGGTATGGCAACTACACCACCCGCAACCGCAGGGCTCTCCAGAGGGTGGTACGGTCTGCCCAACGAATCACCGGGGGCACACTGCCTGCCCTCCAGGATACCTACAGCACCCAATGTCATAGGAAGGCCAAAAAGATCATCAAGGACTTCAATCACCCGAGCCACGGCCTGTTCACCCCGCTATCATCCAGAAGGCGAGTTCAGTACAGGTGCATCAAAGCTGGGAACGAGATACTGAAAAACAGCTTCTATCTCAAGGCCATCAGACTGTTAAATAGCCATCACTAGTCGGCTACCACCCGGCTACCACCCGGCTACTCAACCCTGCACCTTAGAGGCTGCTGCCCTATATACATAGACATGGAATCACTGGCCACTTTAATAGTGGAACACTAGTCACTTTAATAATGTTTACATACTGCTTTACTCATCTCATATGTATATACTGTATTCTATTCTACTGTATTTTTGTCAATGCCACTCCGACATTCTTTTACTTTTAGATTTGTGTATTGTTGTGAATTGTTAGATACTACTGCACTGTTGGAGCTAGGAACACAAGCATTTCGCTACACCCACAATAATATCAGCTAAATATGTGTATGTGACCAATACAATTTGATTTGATTTGAAGTGGAAACGCGTTCTCTGGAGTGCTGAATCCTGCTTCACAATCTGACAGTCCGACGGACGAAAATGGTTTTGTCGGATGCCAGGAGAACGCTACCTGCCCCAATGCATAGTGCCAACTGTAAAGGGGAATAATGGTCTGGGGCTGTTTTTCCATGGTTTCGGCTAGGCCCCTTAGTTCCAGTGAAGGGAAATCTTAACGCTACAGCATACAGTGACATTCTAGACGATTTTGTGCTTCCAACTTTGTGGCAACAATTTGGGGAAGGCCATTTCATGTATCAGCATGACAATGCCCCAGTGCACAAAGCGAAGTCCATAAAGAAATGGTTTGTCGAGATCAGTGTGGAAGAACTTGACTGGCCTGCACAGAGCCCTGACCTCAACCCCATCGAACACCTTTGGGATGAATTGGAATGCTGACTGCGAGCCAGACCTAATCGCCCAACATCAGTACCTGACCTCACTAATGCTCTTGTGGCTGAATGGAAGCAAGTCCCTGCAGCAATGTTCCAACATCTAGTGGAAAGCCTTCCCAGTAGAGTGGAGGCTGTTATAATAACAAAGGGGGGACCAACTCCATATTAATGCCCATGATTTTGTAATGAGATGTTCGATGAGCAGGTGTCCACATACTTTTGGTCATGTAGTGTATCTGTGACCAACATATGGATATCTGTATTTCCAGTCGTGAAATCCATAGATTAGACCTAATGAATTTACTTCAATTGACTGATTTCATTATATGAACTATAACTCAGTAAAATCTTTTAAATTGTTGCATGTTGTGTTTATATTTTTGTTAATTATATAATATATACTGTATACACTACCGTTGAAAAGTTTGGGGTCACTTAGAAATGTCCTTGTTTTCGAAAGAAAAGCAATTTTTTTGTTGATTAAAATAACATCAAATTGATCAGAAATACAGTGTAGACATTATTAATGTTGTAAATGGCTATTGTAGCTAGAAACAGCTGATTTTTTAAATGGAATATCTACATAGGCGTACAGAGGCCCATTATCAGCAACCATCAGTCCTGTGTTCCAATGGCACGTTGGGTTTGCTAATCCAAGTTTATCATTTTAAAAGGCTAATTGATCATTAGATGACCCTTTTGCAATTATGTTAGCACAGCTGAAAACTGTTGTGCTGATTAATGAAGCAATAAAACTGGCCTTCTTGAGACTAGTTGAGTATCTGGAGCATCAGCAATTGTGGGTTCGATTACAGGCTCAAAATGTCCAGAAACAAATAACTTTCTTCTGAAACTCGTCAGTCTATTCTTGTTCTGAGAAATGAAGGCTATTCCATGCGAGAAATTGCCAAGAAACTGAAGATCTCGTACAGCGCTGTGTACTACTCCCTTCACAGAACAGCGCAAACTGGCTCTAACCAGAATAGAAAGAGGAGTGGGAGGCCCCAGTGCACAACTGAGCAAGAGGACAAATACATTAGAGTGTCTAGTTTGAGAAACAGACGCCTCACAGGTCCTCAACTGGCAGCTTCATTAAATAGTACCCGCAAAACACCAGTCTCAAAGTCAACAGTGAAGAGGTGACTCCGGGATGCTGACCTTCTAGGCAGAGTTGCAAAGAAAAAGCCATATCTCAGACTGGCCAATAAAAGATTAAGATGGGCAAAAGAACACAGACACTGGACTTTTTCTATGCAACTCTGCCTAGAAGATCAGCATCACGGAGTCGCCTCTTCACTGTTGAGACTGGTGTTTTGTGGGTACTATTTAATGAAGCTGCCAGTTGAGGACCTGTGAGGCGCCTGTCTCTTTGCAATCATTACCAATTTCAGGTAGAAATGACCCCAGTTGCCGCTTTTAGGGTTAAATAAAGTAAGCTCTGAGGTCTGAGCTGTAAAGACCTTGATGTGTCACACAGGACTGGACTTGAGTGAAAGCAGCTTGATATGAGCTGGATCCCTCTGTGGATGCCTGTCCTGGTGTGTTCTCTCTGTCTGTCTGTCTCTAGCTGTTACTGGAGACAAAAAGGTCATCTGACGCATGACGCTTACTTCTGCCTGCCCTACACATTTCCTTTGGTCACGTTCAATTGCAGTTAAACATCACATCCTGGTCACAAAAGCCTCCCTTCCTAACTCTAATTGCCTGTGTAGATCCCAGACCTTGACCTACAGTTACATCAACTCTGTGAAGTGTACACACAGTTTGCTGAAGCCTCACATGATTTTCTGTCATATGTTATCAGTGCTTCATGTTCGCCTGGCCATGGACTCCCACTGACAGCGCTGTACTGTACACTCTTGCTGTCTCACATACAAACTGTGGTTGACCACCTGCATTTTGCCTTTGACCTCAATGGGAGGCCTTTTGTAGAGAGAAATCCAAGCAGGGTTAGGACCAGTCTTACGTAATGTGTTTCGAGACCCAGAGAGACCGGGAGGCTTAATGTGTGCACCATCAGGGTGGATGTGGATGCAATACAATCCCGAGCCCTGTGGAAGAGGGAGTGTGAGTGGCCCCCACAACCTATCACAACCGCTTTTCAATGGAGGTTGAAAAGGGAGTGTTTAGGAGATTTCAGGGTAAAGGGGCTGGCAGTGGGCTAATACTAGGTGGGTAATTAAATGCAGCGGTCAGACCATTGGAGGCTTAGGAGTTGGGGTATGGCGAGAGGGAGGGAGGGTAAAAGAATCAGAGAGGGGATAATGAGTCTGGAAGCTGTGGAGTGGGGCTTTAACAAGGAGTAGAAGGGGCCACCTAACTCTGTGAGGACACATTAAAAAACTCTCGGCTGGAGTGGGGGCCTCGTACTACTAATGAGGGGGCGTTCAAAATGAGCATCCTACTGAACGTTGAATAAGTGAGGCCCATGCCAGGCCTCTGTTACCTCACACCAGACTTCATAGACTGAGGGGGGAGAGAGAGAGAAAGAGAGCTGTACTCAGCTAAGCAAGAGTAGATAATACTCCAGGGCCCCCAACCCCCCCTCCAAAAAAAGCTAATTGAATTCACGCTCAAATTAGGCATCTGTACAGGCACCTTCAAAGTGGGCCCTAGTAAACCTAATCCACTATTACTAAACACATGCAATGTCTGTCTGCATCACCATGAAAGCCAGTGTGCAGCATATGTACAGAGCCAATGATCTCTCGGCCCAGCAGTTAATTGCAACATTATCAGCATAAGCCATGTCCCATAAGCCGATTACCTAACTGTACAGTGTCCAACCCCAATGGTCCCCATAAATATACCCACAAAATATGCCAACCTGTCTATTATGCATGAGTGAGGGTAATTTTGCAATCTTTCAGTCCATTATGTCTCATAAAGTGATGACTGTGTAGAATGACTTGTTAAGGTAGAGAGCTGTACTGTAGATAGTGGTATGCATGGAGTATTACTGTGCATCAAAAGTGGTGTTTTTTCTTTTAGTTTTGAAATAATGTGTAATTCTGTATTGGATAAATGACCCACATCCTCAGGTCATTTTATCTGAAATACAGTACAAAAATGAAACATTACATTAGAAAAATCCATATGATGTTGTAGTTCAGTTACCAAAAGACTAATTAACCTGTTATCAAAGTAAGTGCGCCATTCACTAGATGACAAAGCAATTCCTCTGGCCCTCTGATTGGCTACGCAGGATAGTTGGCTCGGTTGGATCACCTTTGTCTCCAAGCCGTTCAAGTTTCCAGCTCCAAGCAGTAATCACAAGACTGATGCCTGTAGAATCACAACAGATAGCAACCAGGGAGACGGATTGGAACCAGACCAAAAATGTTAATTATCATATCGAATGGCACATTCTGACTGTGCAATGACTTTGAAAATAACCCCTTGCTATCCCCATTTCCCAGTTGTTGTCCCAATTGTTCATTTACAAGCACATCAGCGAATACCAAATAAAACACAGTTATTCAATGCTTTATTGATTAAAATGCAGGATTATGGATGATGACACAACTGAGCTTGCTTTTACTCCATGGAAAACAGATGGAAATTTCATTTATAATCAACTTGTTCTGATTAGCGACATGATCCATGCCATATGCCCTACATACCTCTAAAATGAATTATACGATATAACCACCATAATAACAACAATTTCGCAAAAATGTTGCCATGTTTATTCACAGTGTAGGGAACTGCTTTCCTTCTAATTTCTCTGTTCATAACGTGATGGCAAAAATAAATAGGCATGCCAATTTCTGTAACGTCACAGTCACATGCTGATTAACATTTGTATTATTTTGGTACAGGGCATTTACAAATTCATATGTAGGACAAACTATGAAACATTTGAATACCATTTCATTAAAGCTCCCTGGAAGTGTTGACAAAGCAACTTGGAGTAGTTATTTCCCTTGTGGCTCAGTGTTATATAGACTAGCCTCTCATGTGAGACATTGCATTGAACCAGAATAATGGCAACATCAGTTAAATCCGCCCTTAGAGTGGTTATTTTCATATGAGTTCATTGACGTCTTTTAAATGAATGAATAGGGAAGTACATTGAGTGTACAAAACATTAAGGACACCTGGTATTTCCATGACATAAACTGACCAGGTGAATCCAGGTGAAAGCTATGATACCTTAGTGATGTCACTTGATAAATCCGCCTCACTCAGTGTAGATGAAGGGGAGGGGACAGGCTAAAGAAGGATTTTTAAGCCCTATAGATTGTCTATGTGTGCCATTAAAAGGGTGAAATCAAAGTTTATTGGTCGCATACACATATTTAGCAGATGTTATTGCGGGTGTAGCGAAATGCTTGTGTTCCTAGCTCCAACACTGCAGTAATATCTAATTCACAACAACACACACAAATCTAAAAAGGACAAGCAATGTCAGAGTCTGGAGTACAGTACCAGTCAAAAGTTTGGACACACCTACTCATTCAAGGGTTTTTCTTTATTTTTACTATTTTCTACATTGTAGAATAACAGTGAAGACATCAAAACTATGTAAAACACATATGGAATCATGTAGTAACAAAAAAGTGTTAAACAAATCAAAATATATTTTATATTCTTCAAAGTAGCCACCCTTTGCCTTGATGACAGCTTTGCATTCTCTCAACCAGCTTCATGAGGTAGTCACCTGGAATTATTTTCCAACAGTCTTGAAGGAGTTCCCACATATGCTGAGCACTTGTTGGCTGCTTTTCCTTCACTTTGTGGTCCAACTCTTCCCAAACCATCTCAATTGGGTTGAGGTCAGGTGATTGTGGAGGCCAGGTCATCTGATGCAGCACTCCATCACTCTCATTATTGGTCAAATAGCCCTTACACAGCCTGGAGGTGTGTTTTGGGTCATTGTCCTGTTGAAAAACAAATGATAGTCCCACTAAGCGCAAACCAGATGGGATGGTGTATCGCTGCAGAATGCTGTGGTAGCCATGCTGGTTAAGTGTGCCTTGAATTCTAAATAAATCACTGACAGTGTCAACAGCAAAGCACCCCCACACCATCACACCTCCTCCTCCATGTTTCACGGTGGGAACCACACATGCGGAGATCATCCGTTCACCTACTCTGCGTCTCATAAAGACATGCTGGTTGGAACCAAAAATCTCAAATTTGGACTCATCAGACCAAAGGACAGATTTCCACCAGTCTAATGTCCATTGCTCGTGTTTCTTGGCCCAAGCAAGTCTCTTCTTCTTATTGGTGTCCTTTAGTAGTAGTTTCTTTGCAGCAATTCGACCATGAAGGCCTGATTCACGCAGTCTCCTCTGAACAGTTGATGTTGAGATGTGTCTGTTACTTACTTAACAGCATTAGGCTGTTAACTCTAATGAACTTATCCTCTGCAGCAGAGGTAACTCTGGGTCTTCCTTTACTGTGGCGGTCCTCATGAGAGCCAGTTTCATCATAGCACTTGATGTTTTTTTGCGACTGTACTTGAAGAAACTTTAAAAGTTCTTGACATTTTCCGTATTGACTGACCTTCATGTCTTAAAGTAATGATGGACTGTTGTTTCTCTTTGCTAATTTGAGCTGTTCTTGCCATAATAGGGCTATCTTCTGTAGGGCTATCTTCTGTATACCACCCCTACCTTGTCTCAACACAACTGATTGGCTCAAACACATTCAGAAGGAAAGAAATTCCACAAATTAACTTTTAACAAGGCACACCTGTTAATTGAAATGCATTCCAGGTGACTACCTCATGAAGCTGGTTGAGAGAATGCCAAGAGTGTGCAAAGCTGTCATCAAGGCAAAGGATGGCTATTTTGAAGAATCTCAAATATAAAACATATTTTGATTTGAACACTTTTTTGGTTACTACATGATTCCATATGTGTGATTTCATAGTTTTGATGTCTTCACTATTATTATACCATGTAGAAAATAGTAAAAATAAAGAAAAACCCTTGAATGAGGTGTGTCCAAACTTTTGACTGGTACTGTATATATGATGGGATGTATAGACATTATGGACAGTATGTGGATAGAATATTTAGTATATCTGTAGGATAGAATATTATATATACAGCAATACTTGAGTAGGATGGCATTGACTAGAATACAGTATATTGAAATGAGTAAAACAGTATGTAAACATTATTAAAGTGACCGGAGTTCCATTATTAAAGTGACCAGTGATTCCATGTCTATGTACATTGGGCAGCGGCCTCTAAGGTGCAGGGTTGAGTAACCGGGGGGTAGCCGGCTAGTGACAGTGACTAAGTTCAGGGCAGGGTACTGGGTGGAGGCCGGCTAGTGATGGCTATTTAACAGTCTGATGGCCTTGAGATAGAAGCTGTTTTTCAGTCTCTCGGTCCCAGCTTTGATGCACCTGTACTGACCTCGCCATCTGGATGATAACGAGGTGAACAGGCCGTGGCTCGGGTGGTTGATGTCCTTGATGATCTTGTTGGCCTTCCTGTGACATTGGGTGCTGTAGGTGTCCTGGAGGGCAGGCAGTGTGCCCCCGGTGATGCGTTGGGCAGAACGCACCACCCTCTGGAGAGCCCTGAGGTTTTGGGCGGTGCAGTTGTCGTACCAGGCGTTGATATAGCCCGACAGGATGCTTTCAATAGTGCATCTATAAAAGTTTGTAAGGGTCTTAGGGGCCAAGCCGAATTTCTTCAGCCTCCTGTCTGTGTGGGTGGCCATTACAGATAGTCAGTGATGTGTACGCCTAGGACCTTGAAGCTTTTCACCTTCTCCGCTGGATGGGGATGGGGGCATGCTCCCTTTGCTGTCTCCTAAAGTCCACGATCAGCTCCTTCATTTTGTTGACGTTGAGGGAGAGGTTATTTTCCTGGCACCACTCCGCCAGGGCCCTCACCTCCTCCCAGTAGGCTGTCTCGTCATTGTTGGTAATCAGGCCTACTACTGTTGTGTTGTCTGCAAATTTGATGATTGAGTTGGAGGCGAGCGTTGCCACACAGTCATGGGTGAACAGGGAGTACAGGAGGGGGCTGAGCACGTACTCTTGTGGGGCCCCTGTGTTGAGGATCAGCGTAGTGGAGGTGTTGTTTCCTACCTTCACCACCTGGGGGCGGCCCGTCAGGGTTCCAACCCAGGGCCCCGAGCTTAATGATGAGCTTGGAGAGAACTATGGTGTTGAAGGCTGAGCTGTAGTCAATGAACAGCATTCTTACATAGGTATTCCTCTTGTCCAGATGGGATAGGGCAGTGTGCAGTGCGACGGCGATTGCATCGTCTGTGGATCTATTGGGGCGGTATACAAATTGAAGTGGGTCTAGGGTGTCAGGTAAGGTGGAGGTGATATGATCCTTAACTAGCCTTTCAAAGCACCTCATGATGACAGAAGTGAGCGCTACGGGGCGATAGTCATTTAGTTCAGTTACCTTTGCTTTCCTGGGTACAGGAACAATGGTGGACATCTTGAAGCAATTGGGGACAGCAGACACTCCAGACAGCTGGTATGCGCATGCTCTGAGGACGCGGCTAGGAATGCCGTCTGGGCCGGCAGCATTGCGAGGGTTAACACGCTTAAATGTCTTACACACGTCGGCCACGGAGAACGAGAGCCCACAGTCCTCGGGAGCAGCCTGCATCGTTGACACTGTGTTTTCCTCAAAGCAGGCGAAGAAGGTGTTTAGGTTGTCCGGGAGCAAGACGTCGGTGTCTGTGACGTGGCTGGTTTTCCCTTTGTAATCCATGATTGTCTGGAGTCCCTGCCACATATGGGCAAGACAAAAGATGTAATTGCCTTTGAAGGCGGTATGGTAGTAGGTGCCAGGCGCACTGGTTTGTGTCAAGAACTGCAAAGCTGCTGGGTTTTTCCACGCTCAACAGTTTCCCGTGTGTATCAAGAATGGTCCACCACCCAAAGGACATCCAGCCAACTTGACATAACTGTGGGAAGCATTGAAGTAAACAAGGCCCAGCATCCCTGTGGAACTCTTTCGACACCTTTTAGAGTCAATGCCCCGACGGATTGAAGCTGTTCTGAGGGCAAAAGCGGGGTTACAACTCAATATTAGGAAGGTGTCCTTAACCCATAAGAGTCGAAGCCCTGTCTAAGCCCTGTTTGGGCCTTGCTGCTATTAGCCCATACAAATGCATTGAATAACAGTTTCACTACATGGAACAACAGATAGTCCCCCAAAAAATAAAAAGGAAGCTTGTTCTGAAGTGTCTGTCCTATATCTGAGAGACACAAGAAAGATCAGGAAACATTTGTTATTTTTTAAAATTGTATCTAACCCCTTATTTTTGGAACTAAACAGTCTCCATATATACTTCCATAAATGTTTTCAACTGGTACTGGGGGACCTTCAGACGAGTCTTGTGATTAATGTTTTGTATACTCAGTGTATGTAAGGGCTAAAGAAACCCCACTGTCATAACATTCTAATGGTTTGAGATGGGTTTATGTAATCTTGTTGCTCTGTTTACTTTGAATAGAGTAGTACATAAGGGAAGAATTAAGGAGCGCTAGAGAAACCCCACTGTCATAACATTCCAATGGTTCGAGATGGGTTTATGTAATGTTGTTTGCTCTGTTTATTTTGAATAAACAGAACAATAGCTTGAGCTTCATTCCTGGTTTGGTTATAAAGTTTGGACTTTCTATTTTTGAGGTGATGAATCGAGAATTCATCACCTGAATTCACCATGCCTGCTTGTAAATACCTTTAGGTTACTACATATTTGCCACCTGAGCTGAAAATACTAAAAATATGATCTCCAACGTAGTAAGATTTTCCCTATCCATTTCAGAGATCAGGCTGGTAAGTAAAGCCACGTAAAAAACAATTTGCATGCTGTTGGAAACAGTCTCTCTAATCATATAATGCATGATAATAATAATAAGCTAATAATAAACATCCAAAACCACTTACAGTTAGCACATTCATAATAGTATCTGGTCCATGTGGGAATGGAACCCACAACACATGCTCCAATTAACTACATGAGCATTACATGAGCATTACACACTAGCATGTATCACTAGGGCTGTGACTTGCAGGGCCAGACAAAAAAGGCTGTTAAGCTGGTAGGAGAGTAGATCACATGATAGGTGATTTTATGCTGTCCTGAGTTCCTAGCATTGTGTCAGACTGGCTGAGCAAGGTAGAAAGGGTAGGCAGGCTTTGGGTTCAAGTTACAGGGGGTCAGCAGAGAAACAGGGTTGAATGCATTGAGGGGAAAGGTCACTGATGTAACCTGGTCCCAGATCTGTTTGTGCTGTATAGCTAACTGCTATGGTTGTTGTCATGGCATGTTTGACAATAACCATAGGAGTTGTCAAGACGGCACAAACAGATCTGGGACCAGGTTGGGTGAACCGAGTGGCCATCCTAAGTGTTCTACACATGTCATGTCATGTGATAAACAAGAGCAGGAAGAGGGTGTATGGTCAAAGCCTGTATCAACATTATAGAACATCTCTGGTATGGTGTGTTTACCCTATTCAACTGATCATATCCATGTGTAAAAATTGGCAATCTGTGTGAGTTATTAATGCAGAAACCACAGAGCGACCATTTTGAGTTAAATGAGTTATGTTCATTGGCCAATTACTTTTGGATGATTATTTCCATTCAGCTATTTTTGAGACGAAAAAACCCACTGGACACAGTGGAAACCATTATCACTCAAATTACAGCTAAGCAGGCTGTCTTGCAATGATAAACATCTTGAGCATGCAGCCTTGTCTAAAGTAAAGAGAGCAGTGGAAAGACAAAAACACAAAAAGTCTCATTGCTCATACTGCAAGCCAGAGAGAGAACATCCAGCGGATTGCAGGGCCTCATTGTTAATAGATACACTTGCATACAATCTACACAATTATCAATTACTATAACAAAAAGGCTCCTCAAATTGTCCTGTGGTCAAATAAGTAGGCCTATGGTTGAATGACCCTCATTCTTTGTATGGCAGATGTTGTTTTTAACAATGATCTGTAGGGGAGAGTGGGGTAAGCTGAGAAATTTTTTACATTCAGCATCACTCCATCAAATGAAATTCAGTATTCTTTCTAAGAAATATATCTACATATATTTCAAGATGTTGTGTATCCCTGGAAATGATCTGAATTCGTGGAAATATTACAGTTCTGAAAAAATAGCGTGTCCAAAAAAAAGTGCTCTTGGCACAATTTACCCCGGGTTTGGGGTAAGTTGAGCCACGGGACAGTGTAAGTTCAGCTGCCGCCTACAATTTTCAGTACTGAATGAAATATTACCACTACCTTTTTAAAACCATGTCTATCTTTATTTCCCAAACACAATTCAACACGATCACAATTGCCTAAAAAAATAATTGTAAGCATATTTTAACAGAGGCTTAACACCTAACAAACACTTTGTACTTTTTTTAACACTTTTATCATAGGCCAGGCTCTGTTGTTACCTCGTATCCCAGTAATAATGCCTTGCATTACGCCTGGGAAGAAAACACTTCAATTTGCTTATCTTGCCATTGGCTCAATTTACCCCATGGCCATTGGCTCAACTTACCCCAAGTCAAAAATGTTGACTATATTAGCCCACACAGCTACAAGGATGCACTTTCATGCTAAGTTTAGGACCTCACATTGAAGCTTATAGAGGCCCCAACTGTATAGAACAATCTTTAAATTATATACTTTGGTTTAGATACACACATCATGAAACCTCTAACACAATAAATTAATTTGAAGTTTTTTGGACCTCATTTGCTTACCACTTTTTCCATGTAGTTTCTTCTGTAGCGGGTGATTTTTGAGGGTAAATCACAGAATATATGGTTTATTCAGGAACACAGCGGTACGTAACAATGCGTAAAACACTCCAGTGCGGTAAATACGGCGCACTGGAGAAAAACAAGGCACACGGGTGAATATCCCGGCGATACAAAATACAAAGTAGCTCCACCGAGCTAGAGTCACCTCCACAATAACTAATCACACACAAAGACAGGGGGGCAGAGGGAATACTTATACAGGTACTAATTAGGGGATATGAACCAGGTGTGTGTAATAAACAAGACAAAACAAATGGAATGATGAGATGAGGAGCGGCAGTGTCTAGAAGGCCGGTGACGACGAACGCCGAAGCCTGCCCGAACAAGGAGAGGAGGCAGCTTCGGAGGAAGCCGTGACGCGGAAATCCCGCAACAGGGAGGGATCGAGGACATCCCTCACCAGGACCCAGCACAGCTCCTCAGGACCGTACCCCTCCCACTTCACGAGGTACTGAAGGCCCCCCACCCAACACCTCGAATACAGGATGGAACGGATGGAGGGGGCAGAGGGACCTCCCGCACCTCAGACTCCTGGAGCGGACCAGCCACCACCGGCCTGAGGAGAGACACATGAAACGAGGGGTTAATACGGTAATCAGGAGGGAGTAGTAACCTATATGTGACATCGTTTATTCTCCTCAGGACTTTGAACGGCCCCACAAACCGCGGGCTCAGCTTCCAGCAGGGCAGGCGGAGGGGCAGGTTCCGGGTCGAGAGCCAGACCCGATCACCCGGTACAAAGACCGGGGCCTCACTGCGGTGGCGGTCAGCGTTGGCCTTCTGGCGACGCACGGCGCGCTGGAGGTGGACGTGTGCAGCGTTCCACGTCTCCTCCGCGTGCCGAAACCAGTCATCCACCGCTGGAGCTTCGGTCTGGCTCTGATGCCACGGTGCCAGGAACGGCTGATAACCTAAAACACATTGAAAGGGAGGTAGGTTAGTGGAGGAGTGGCGGAGAGAGTTCTGGGCATATTCGGCCCATGGCAAGAACACCGACCACTCCCCCGGCCGGTCCTGGCAGTAGGACTGCAGGAACCTACCCACATCCTGATTCACCTGTTCCACCTGCCCATTAGACTCGAGGTGGAACCCAGAGGTCAGGCTGACCGAGACCCCCAGACATTCCATGAAAGCCTTCTAGACCCTGGACGTCAACTGGGGACCCCGATCAGACACTATGTCCTCTGGCACCCCGTAGTGCTGGAAGACTTGAGTAAACATGGCTTCCGCAGTTTGCAGGGCCGTGGGGAGACCGGGCAGAGGAAGGAGGCGGCAGGCTTTAGAAAAGCGGTTCACAACAACCAGGATGGTAGTGTTACCCTGAGAGAGGGGAAGATCCGTGAGGAAGTCAATTGACAAGTGGGACCATGGCCGTTGTGGAACTGGCAAGGGATGTAGTGTCTGGACTTTCCACTGTGGTTGCACCAACGGAAACAGCTAGACACCTACCCTGACACTCTCGCGACCACCCTATGAGAACCTTCTGCGGCCATGAAAAGGTGGGGTCGTGTAGTGCGAGCCAGGGAAGACCCAACACAACAGGGAAGTCAGGGGACTCAATAATATAGAAGGTGACTTGCTCCCTATGGGTATCCTGCATGATCATCGTGACTGGTGCTGTAACTTCCCTAACAAAACTTGACCCTAATGGTCGACTGTCAAGTGCTTTGATGGGCAATGGAATGGGGAACCAATGTAATACAGAGACTATTAGCTAAAGCTCTGTCCATAAAGTTCCCAGCTGTGCCTGAATTGACCAGCGCCTTACACTGGGGAACTACCGGGTAATCAGGGAAGTTGACGTGTATGCTGCAGTGCGCAGCAGAGGGCTCTGAACGAGTGTGGGTTTGCGCTACCTGGGGTGAAGCGAGAGTGCCCTGCCTGCCGCCTCCAGACCCGGAAGAACCCTGACGACAGCGTGCAGCAGAATGTCCTCTCCTGCCACAAGAGTGACACTGGAGCTGTCGTCCTCCATTCTCCCGGATCGCTACACCACCCAGCTCCATCGGAACGGAATCCGGGTTGAAGGGGGGTGAAACGGGCAGGCCCCTTCTAGGACGTCCTCTTGAAGCTAGCAGGTTGTCCAATCGGATGGCCATGTCCACCAACTGGTCGAAAGTCAACGTGGTATCCCGGCAGGCTAGCTCCCTTCGGACGTCCTCTCGCAGGCTGTACCGGAAGTGGTCGATTAGGGCCCGCTCGTCCACCCGGACCCAGCCGCTAGAGTTCTAAACTCCAGGGCAAAGACCTGCACGGTCCTCGTCCCCTGCCTCAGGTGGATCAGCCGCTTGCCCGCCTCTCTTCCTTCGGGGGGTGATCGAAGACTCCCCGGAAGAGGCGAGCGAATGACCCGTAGTTGTCCAACGCGTCTCCTCCTTCACCACAGATCGCGTTGGCCCACTCCAGGGCTTTCCCCAAGAGGCAGGAGACGAGGGCGGACACCTTCTCCCGCTCTGATGGAGCCGGGCTGATGGTTGAAAAATAGAGGTCCAGCTGCAGGAGGAATCCCTGGCAACGGGCCGCTGTCCCGTCGTACTCCCTCGGTCATGATAGGTGAATCCCTCTGAGCCCTGGGGTGTGGGTGGCTGGATCCGGTCGCTCAGCTGGTCCCGAAGGGTCGGGTCCTCTCCTCTCCAGGCGTTGGACGACCTGGAGAACCCGATCCATCGCTTCTCCCAAGCTGGCTAGCATGTTGGAGTGCTCCCGGACCCGCTCCACAACTCCAGGCATGTTCTTCGTTCATGCTGACTCCATGATATTGGTGTGTGATTCTGTAGTGGGTGATTTTGGACAGAGTCAGGTCCTCCCGAGTGGCGCAGTGGTCTAAGGCACTGCATCGCAGTGCTAGCTGTGCCACTAGAGATCCTGGTTCGCATCCAGGCTCTGCTGTAGCCGGCCGCAACCGGGAGACCAATGGGGCGGCGCACAATTGGCCCAGCGTCGTCAAGGGTAGGGGAGGGAATGGCCGGCAGGGAGGTAGCTCAGTTGGTAGAGCATGGCGTTTGCAACGCCAGGGTTGTGGGTTCGATTCCCACGGGGGGCCAGTATGAAAATAAAAAAGAATAATGTATGCACTAACTGTAAGTCGCTCTGGATAAGAGCGTCTGCTAAATGGCGTAAATGTAAAATGTAAATGTGCAGGAGGGTAAATCACAGAATATATGGTTTATTCAGGAACACAGCGGTACGCAGTAATGCGTAAAACACTCCAGTGCGGTAAATACAGTGCACTGGAGAAAAACAAGGCACACGGGTGAATATCTCGGCGATACAAAATACAAAGTAGCTCCACCGAGCTAGAGTTACCTCCACAATAACTAATCACACACAAAGACAGGGGGGCAGAGGGAATACTTATACAGGTACTAATGAGGGAATATGAACCAGGTGTGTGTAATAAACAAGACAAAACAAATGGAATGGAATGATGAGATGAGGAGCGGCAGTGTCTAGAAGGCCGGTGACGATGAACGCCGAAGCTGCCCGAACAAGGAGAGGAGGCAGCTTCGGAGGAAGTCGTGACATCTTCACAGAACCATACACAAAGTGATTAGGCAAGGGTGGCTCAACTTACCCCTTTGGCTCAACTTACATGCTGTCTGGAAGACAATGGAGCCTATTGGTAAATCCAATTGCTGTGAGAATGGTATTCGACTCTGTTCAAATAAAAGCAAGCTTGATAAATCTGGCATGCTCATAAACAGTGTGTGAACAGTTTTACAATTGTGTGTGTGTGTGTGTGTGTGTATACATGGGGTGTGGTAGGATACTGTAATTTGGACCCAGTAAGGGGTCATGCCAAGTTCAACAATAAAAACTTCCATCTGTTGAAGAAAAATAACATTGCTTGCATTGAATTCAACTACTACAGTATATTGTGGCCTTGTTCCATTTGAGTGAATAATGGATTGTCCTTGAGGATGGGGGTGTCAGGTACGACCAGAGTGGTATACTACAAAGCAGCACTAAGGAGTTACCCAACAAACTAGCTTAAATATTCTGATATATATATCTATATATTTTTGGGGGGATAAACTTGATATATATATACACTACCGTTCAAAAGTTTGGCGTCACTTAGACATTTCCTTGTTTTCCATGAAAACATACATGAAATGAGTTTGAATAGGAAATACAGCAAAATGCATAGGAAATGTAGTCATTGACAAGGTTAGAAATAATGATTTTTAATATAAATAATAATTGTGTCCTTCAAACTTTGCTTTCGTTAAAGAATCCTCCATTTGCAGCAATTACAGCCTTGTAGACCTTTGGCATTCTAGTTGTCAATTTGTCTAGTTGTTCTTCTTTGTGATCCGAACACCTCAAACTTCGAATCGTCTGTCCATAACACTTTTTTCCAATCTTCCCCTGTCCAGTGTTCTTTTGCCCATCTTAATCTTTTCTTTTTTATTGGCCAGTCTGAGATATGGCTTTTTCTTTGCAACTCTGCCTAGAAGGTCAGCATCCCGGAGTCGCCTCTTCACTGTTGACATTGAGACTGGTGTTTTGCGGGTACTATTTAATGAAGCTGCCAGTTGAGGACCTGTGAGGCGTCTGTTTCTCAAACTAGACACTCTAATATATTTGTCCTCTTGCTCAGTTGTGCACCGGGGCCTCCCACTCCTCTTTCTATTCTGGTTAGAGCAAATTTGAGCTGTTCTGTGAAGGGAGTAGTACACAGCGTTGTACGAGATCTTCAGTTTCTTGGCAATTTCTCGCATGGAATAGCCTTCATTTCTCAGAACAAGAATAGACTGACGAGTTTCAGAAGAAAGTTATTTGTTTCTGGACATTTTGATTCTGTAATCGAACCCATAATTGCTGATGCTCCAGATACTCAACTAGTCTCAAGAAGGCCCGTTTTATTGCTTCTTTAATAAGCACAACAGTTTTCAGCTGTGCTAACATAATTGCAAAAGGGTTTTCTAATGATCAATTAGCCTTTTAAAATGATAAACTTGGATTAGCAAACCCAACTAGCCATTGGAACACAGGACTGATGGTTGCTGATAATGGGCCTCTGTATGCCTAAAATGTCTAAGTGACCCCAAACTTTTGACGGTAGTGTATATATTTTTTAGGATAAACTTGAAATGGGCATGTCTAATTGATTCAGCAAACGAAAACACATACCTGTATCTGAGTTTCGTTTTTTTTTTACTATTTCTGGTTGCTTATCAAAGTTAGCTGGCTAGGGTTAGTTTACCCCTCTGGTTTTACATATTTGTGCTAATGATGTCATCTGTTAACTTGTGATTTATAGTAGCCTATGAAAGTTAGAGTGATGTGCTAGATGTGTAATATCTTACCTTGAAGGTCACTGTCGATGGTTCTGAGAGGCTGTTGTTATTGTCAGGAAATCATATTATTTCCACTTTCCATTCTTGGTGGTGAAGCTATGGTTGGCAGCCTATTGGGGGCTGGGCTCAGAGTCAGACGGAGACGGAACGGGAATTTTTCTACAAGCATCTGACCTGAACAGTGTGCACGAGCGCTCACATCAAAAACACGCGCCATCGATAACACAAGGAGGAAGAGACAGAAATTGTACGCTGGAAAAAAACGTTTTCAGCTACAAATGATAGATTAAAAGAAGAACACCCACGTCAAACAGTTTATAAAGAATTTACCGAACTGTCCTTTCAACCTCTTCCTGAGCTGTGCAGCGAGGCTTTTCATGGTAAGTTTTTTTTAAATGACTGGTACAATGCTGCAGCCACTGTTGCTCTTCTTTCTCGAGCTTGTGAAAATAACGAGCTACAGTGACTTTGTTATAACACACCAAATATGTTGTGTAATAATGTACGTTTATCGTAGTTTTTGTTCACAAAAGACAGAGTCCCATATGGGAATAGTAGAAACGTTGAAAGAAAGCAGCGTAGGCTCAGTCCAATTCCTTTCTATTTTATTTGACGCAGGTGTAGGCTGTCAATTTCTTTAAAAAAATAACTTCGCTTCTCTGATAAACTTACGTTTATACTTTCATGCATGTTATTGTCATCATGGCAGGTTTGACTGACCTATTGTCTTTATCAATCAAATGTATTTAGAAAGCCCTTTTTACATCAGCAGTTGTCACTAAGTGCTTACACAGAAACCGGGCCAAAAAAATGTAGATAGATGTAGAAGCACGGTGGCTAGGAAAAACTGCCTAGAAAGGCAGGAACCTAGGAAGAAACAGAGGAACCAGGCTCTGTGTTGTGGCCAGTCATCTTCTGGCTGTGCCGGGTGGAGATTATATGAGTACATGGTCATTAAGGCCAGATTGTTATTCGATGTTCAAACGTTCATAGATGGCCAGCAGGGTCAAATAATATTATTGTGCAGATAGGTCAATAATGCAAAGTAAATTGTCAAAGTTCACAGTCAATAACTGGCTCGGGACAGGAATGCATAATGTTGTGTCAGTCAAGTTTGGAATGCCTTGTGTGGCACAGTGTGGGTTGACAGGTAGGTTAGAATCTGCAGTAGACATACCTTAAAGGTAGATTAATAGCCTATTTATTTTGGTCCTTTTGTTTTTCACTATTCAAGAGTTTATTTTTATCATTGTGTTTATCAGACTTTACTGGTTGGGTGAGTTTTAGACAAAGCAACATCCTGATCCCATGTTGCCTGTGTAGGCATATCTTGTGAAAAAAGGGCTAGATTTTTAATCCAAGGCATCACCTATTTCCTTACTGTACCCGGAGAAACCGCAATGATATGGCGTTTAACCATCTTTATCTTATCTTGGATCTGAACTGAATATAGTTCCTTTGTAATTCATCTATACAGGGGTTTTGGGTACTCTATTGTTGTAGTGTGTCAGACTTTGTTCTCCGTTAAACAAAACAACTGTTCTATTTAGGATTCCCATTAGCCGAGGCCAATGGCGACAGTTAGTTTTCTGACACATAACGAAAAGACATTACAGACAAAAGACTACAATTTACATACATTTTAAACATGAACATGTAGTGTGTGTGTGCGAATGCATGCATATATCAGTTACACATACATGTCAGTACATACACACAACAAGTAGGTCACATAGGGGAGAGGCGTTGTGCCGTGAGGTGTTGCTTCATTTGTTTTTTGAAACCAGGTTTGCTGTTCACTTGCGCTATATAAGATGGAAGGGAGTTCCATGCACTCATGGCTTTGTATAATACTGTACATTTCCTTGAATTTGTTCTGGACCTGGGGACTGTGAAAAGACCCTGGTGGCATGTCTGGTGGGGTAAGTGTGTGTGTCAGTGCTGTGTGTGTGTCAGTGCTGTGTGTAAGTTGACTATGCAAACAATTTAAAATTTCCAACACATTCATCTTGTAATAAAAACAAGAAGTGACGCAGTCAGTCTTTCCTCAAATCTTAGCCAAGAGAGACTGGCATGCATAGTGTTAATATTAGCCCTCTGATTACAAGACATGCCGCTCTGTTCTGGGCCAGCTGCAGCTTAACTAGGTCTTTCTTTGCAGCACTTGACCATATGACTGGACAATAATCAAGATAAGATAAAACTAGAGCCTGCAGGACTTGCTTTGCGGAGTATGGTGTCAAAAAAAGTAGAGCATCTCTTTATTATATACTAGGCGGTGTCAGAGGAAGGCCCAAAAAATTGTCAAAGACTCCAGTCACCCAAGTCATAGACTGTTCTCCTTGCTACCGCACAGCAAGCGGTACCGGAGCACCAAGTCTAGATCCAAAAGGCTCCTTAACAGCTTCTACCCCCAAGCCATAAGACTGCTGAACAAGTAATCAAACGGCCACCCTGACTATTTACATTGACCCCCCCCCCTCCCCCTCCACCTTTTGTTTTTACACTGCTGCTACTCGCTGTTTATTATCTATGCATAGTCACTTTACCCCTACCTACATGTACAAATTACCTCGACTAACCTGTACCCCTGCACATTGACTCGGTACCGGTACCCTCTGTATATAGCCTCGTTATTGTTATTTTATTGTGTTACTTTTTTATTTATTTTTACTTTAGTTTATTTTGTAAATATTTTCTTAACTCTATTTCTTGAACTGCATTGTTGGTTAAGGGCTCGTAAGTAAGCATTTCACGGTAAGGTCTACACCTGTTGTATTCGGTAAATAAGATTTGATTTGATTATGGACAGACCTCTCCCCATTTTTACAACCATTGAATCTATATGTTTTGACCATGACAGTTTACAATCTAAGGTAACACCAAGTAATTTAGTCTCCTCAACAGCCACACCATTCATTACCAGATTCAGCTGAGGTCTAGAACTTAGGGAATGATTTGTACCAAATACAATGCTCTTAGTTTTAGAGACAGACTGCAACTCTTTGTTAAGGGTTTCAGTGACTTCATTAGCTGTGGTTGCTGATGCATATATGGTTGAATCATCAGCATACATGGACACACATGCTTTGTATAATGCCAGTGGCAGGTCATTGGTAAAATTAGAAAAGAGTAGAGGGCCTAGAGAGCTGCCCTGCGGTACACCACAATTGACATGTTTAACATTAGAGAAGCTTCCATTAAAGAAAATCCTCTGAGTTCTACTAGATAACTCTGAATCCACGATATGGCAGAGGTTGAAAAGCCATAACACATACGTTTTCTCAACAACAGGTTATGGTCAATCATATCAAAGGCTGCACTGAAATCTAATAGTACAGCTCCCACAATCTTCTTATTATCCATTTCTTACAACCAATCATCAGCGTGTGTATGTGTGTTATGTGGATAAGACTCTGCTCAATCTGAGTGTGTGTGTGTGTCAGTGGAGGCTCTTCAGAGGAGGAAGGGGAGACCATCCTCAGTGTATTTCAGACAAATTTAAATAGTGAAACAATAAAAGAAAGTTATCCTTTTTAGATAAAACTATACTAAATATATTCACGTCATCAAATAATTGATTTAAACCTACTACTGTTCTACAGTAGCCTCAACAGCACTCTCTGGGTTAGCACCATGGTATAGCCGGAGGACAGTTAGGTTTCATCCTCCTCTGAGTACATTGACTTCAATACAAAACCTAGGAGGCTCATGGTTCTCACCCCCTTCCATAGACTTACACAGTAATTATGACTACTTCCAGAGGATGTCATCCAACCTATCAGAGCTCTTGCAGTGTGAACTGACATGTTGTGGACCCAATCTAAGAATCAGATAATTAATCTATTACTGAAAGCATAAGCTACAGCTACCTTGCACTGCATTGGATAAAATCTGGTGAGGAGATATATATTTTACTTTTTTTTTTACTTACCTAGCTAGCGAATGCAGCTAGCTAGTTTAGCCTACCCAAACACCCGGCGCAAACAGAGAGGAATGCTATGTTAGCTAGCTGGCTATGGCTATCCAAGACTGGAACTCTACCAAGTCAAGGTAAGCTTTTGGGTTTTATTAATGTATTGCCACTGGGGCCTGCTGGTGTAACTGCTAAACTGCTTGCTGTACACTGTACTGCATGATTGTAGTGGGTTCATTAACGCGATAGTTCTAGTAGCTAGCTATGTTGACTATGACGTTAGGTGACAATGATGTAGGCATTGTGTAGCGGTTAGCAGTTATAGTATGAAGGTTTGGCTTGGAAAGGTTTTTTCGCCTGGTCACAGATAGCTGTTGTATTGTGCACTGAAGTCCACAATCAAGGGAAAAGTTGAGAGAAGGAGAGCGTGTAGATACGAGAAGGAATTATACAACGAGCAAATGATCATGCAGTTTGTATATGGCTGCTATGAAAGTGAACTGTGTTTGTGCTGATCGTGGTGTATTCATTCCGCTGATTCTGTTGGAAAATGTTTCTTAAAAATGGAAACGGAAGCAAACGCAACGAAACTGGGATAAACATACCTGAATTTGGCCAATGGAAACTCTCGTTTGCAACTGTTTGGACTAATGATTACACCCTAGATCAGCTAGATGCAGGCAAGAGTGTGCAAGGTGGTATTGAATTTGTGACTGTCTGGATTACTCACATTTTTCTCTCTACCTGTTCTACGCATTCTCATGATGGGTATAGGGAAAATGTGAGTATCATGTAGTAGCCTAAACCTATCCATGTTACATTGAGTTGGGTGAATGGAAATGAATGACAGTCAACCAATATGCTGTAATAGAAATAAGGCCATGATCATAAAAAAAATTGTCCTCCCTCATCTTAAACTGCACTGTGTATGTGGATACCACAACCCCCATTACAAAAAGGATTTCTATATTTTTTGCTATATTATTCAAACCAGTTGTGATTCAGAGTGTTTGACGGCAGACGGCTCTATCGTTCCTTAGCAGTGTGGTTTGACATCTGACCCACTTCCCCAGCTCTGGTTTGGAATGATGTTGCGATATTGACTGAATACCACACTCACAAGATTGCCAGCTTGGCTACATCTCCATAATGTCTAGTCATATGTCACCCCCCAATCTATTTCAAACTAAAGTTTTATGTTGGTACACTCTAAAGTGTGCTTGTCAAGTCAAACCACCACTTTTTGGAATTTACTTTTAAAAAAGATTGATAGAGCAACAGGAGGACAGTATTATTTTTTTTAGGCCTGAGTGCTTGTATGTGTAAATAAAATAAAACATAAAAAAAACATATCCTGTTTGGGAGGTAGTCAGCAACTCAAGCCCACTTTCTGTTTCCACCCCTACTGATGCTGTACCTGTCTGTGTGTGTGTGTGTGTCTGTGTGGCTGCTGCCTGTCCTCCCAAATGAATCCTCTGTAAACAAAGACAGAGCACTTAGCTAACTAGGGAAATATGTTAACATTTGAATTCCAGTGTTTGAACAGTGAAGTCAAGTGCATACTTTAGCAAACAGAATGGGGCTTCAGACAATTGGAGAGCCATGGGTTATTTTTATAGAAGATTTATCTCGAGATGTTGTAAGCAGATACAGTGCCTCCTCCAGGTCTTTACCAACTGCAGTCTCAGGTTTGGGACACTAGGTGTTGACAAGTTCATAATTCTTATCAGCATGTTCAGTAGATATGTACAACCTCTGGGAAATACAATAATTGATCTGAAATCTTTCCCTTTTTCCCATTCTCCTCGCTACAGTGAGAGGAACAGTGTTTCAATACTTTGAAAAAGTGTCCTTCCAGTACCTCCCCTCTCCTCTCCTGTGTTTATTTCTCAGCGCAATCATTGATTTGTTTTGGTGCGTTTTTTAAATGGATGTGCAGTATCTGTTCTGCTTTGTTATGTACGAGACACCAGGGAGCAGGCTTTAGATGTGCTTCACTGAGCTAATCATCATGCAAAAGAGGCTGCATGTCTTGTAATTAATGATGCAAAAATATATAATAACTAATTCGGGCTCAAGGACCAAAGGGAATTTAAGACCGGATCTGAGAGAACTACTGTAATTTTTTGTTCAATGATCAAGTTGATTTGGGTAACCTGTAATAATGTGCTGTATGTAGAATCTGTTTGAACATTTGACTTGCTTAGAATAGGGACCAGAACAAAGGGTGAGGTAGAGGGCATTGTCAATAATACAAAGCAGTGTTTGTCTGTGAGCATTTTGCTGTGTCATGGAGGAATTCCCCTTGTGGGCCTGGAAGATGCTTGGGAAATATGAGGAAGAGGGTTTGTGTTGTTTATTTTAACCAGGGCCTTGTCCAGTTCCGTGTTCAGTGGATGAACTGCTTGTGTAAGGGATACTTTGGTTTTGCCCTTGAAAGACATTGAAACTGAAGGTCATGTCCCTCTAGACTTGCCAGTATTGTCTGTTTGTATAACAGGGAAGGAGAATACAGTGCCATTGTATTTCTAGGTTTACTGTAGTTAATTTCAAAGGAGAATCTTGTAAAGTGCTTACACAGGTCATTTTCTCTGTCTTCAGGATCTGTGGGTTGCCTTGTTTATGTTTCTGTCCCGCTGCCGAATCCACCTCCTGTTTCTCATTGTAATTAGTGACGTTGCTTAGTTTCCTTCCCCCTCACTTCACCACAGTATGTTAAACAGTTTGTAACAACAACAATGCCATGGAGGAAACGTCTTGTTCTTCGTATATATTTGGGTAGGGAGAAGTCTATGAAATTCCTCAATCGTTTACGAGTGAAGGGAGGTCTGAGCTGAGCTTTGAGGACTTTATCAGACTGAAGAGACCAGCATTTCAGGGAGGCTCGGCCCCTAACCTAAAGGCTAATAAAAGGTTCTGTGTGTGTAGGCGATGCTTGCATACGTGTGTGCCTACCGCCTATCTACTTTTATCTGTCTGTGTCTGTAAAAGATCTGTCAACAGTACTACTTCCTCCTTTACAATGGATCCTTTTCACTGCCTGATGACACAGACAGATCTGGGCCACTGTCTTACCCCAAGGCTTTAGTGATGTTCTCAGCATTAAGCTCAGTGAACAGCTGGGCCACACAGCTGTCTGAAGGGCACTGGGACAGGGGACAGTCAAGGGGTCCGGTTAATGACGGTTCTCACTCCCTGGGAAAGGTTAATGACGGTATTCTGAGACAAAATGTTGGTATAAGATCCAGATAAGATGGAGATTATTTTCATTGAAGGCTCAATACTGTCTGTCATGTATCATCTTCAGAGACAGGAGTTTTTCCTGGTCAGGTCACAATGGGGTTAGGATTAACTAAGGGGCTTGAAAAAAAAGTCCATCTGAAATGTTAGATCCATCACTGCCTGTGGTATTGCAACTGCTCAGCCTCCGACCGCAAGGCACTACAGAGGGTAGTGTGTACGGCCCAGTACATCACTGGGGCCAAGCTTCCTGCCATCCAGGACCTCTATACCAGGCCGTGTCAGAGGAAGGCCCTAAAAATTGTCAAAGACTCCAGCCACCCTAGTCATAGACTGTTCTCTCTGCTACCGCACGGCAAGCGGTACCAGAGCGCCAAGTCTAGGCTTCTTAACAGCTTCTACCCCCAAGCCATAAGACTCCAGAACAGCTAATCATGGCTACCCAGACTATTTGCTTTGTCCCCCCACCCCCTCTTTTACGCTGCTGCTACTCTCTGTTTATTATCTATGCATAGTCACTTTAACTCTACCCACATGTACATATTACCTCAATTACCTTGACTAACCTGTGCCCTGCACATTGACTCTGTACCGGTACCCCCTGTATATAGCCTCCCTACTGTTATTTTATTTTACTGCTGCTCTTTAATTATTTGTTATTTTTTACTTATCTTTTCTTAAAACTGCATTGTTGGTTAAGGGCTCGTAAGTAAGGTCTAAACCTGTTGTATTCGGCGCATGTGACAAATAACATTTGATTTGATTTGATGTCTGGGTTGTATAGTGTATCCCAATGAAGTGGTCCTTTGAGCCGGATCATAAACAGTGCCTCTCTGCCTCATGTTGTAAGGAGCTCTCTCACCCTCAACCTTTGGGTCTAAGTCATCTCCCTGGGTGTCATAGACAGACAGATAGCCGGAATACAAACCCCAATATCTCCTGACTGTACACAATCTGTGCTCCACCACCACTGTAACTGCATTACCCTCTTTATCTTCCTCCAATGCTTTCTCTCCCCATTCTCTTTTCAGACTCGACTTTAACCCTGCATTCATGTAAGCACTTTGACAAGTGGCCCAGTAACTGCTGCGCTGGACCTGGAAATTAGATAAGACGTCAGACTAGGCAACTACTGGAATTTGCTACCTTATTGCATTTGTCACCAGTCTTATAATCTGTAGTGATTGAATTAGTTGATTCAATGACAGTAAAATACAATTTAGTGATGGTCAGTGCAGTACAGTTTTGCTGATATTGCTGTATTTTTACAGAATTAACTAGAAGTCTAGGACTCAAGGGCTGTTTGTAGGGGACAGTTTTTTTCTTCTTCTTTGGACTAGCGCCCTGTCTTTGCCTTTTTTTCATATATTTCCAAAATCAAAGGAATGAGGTCTGCAGATTTCAGTCAATGAGTTTTTACACTACTTAATACTTAATATCCTGGTCTGAGGAATTTTCACGTATGTTCTGTTTACTGTCAATTCAGATAAATGCTCTGGATACAAACTGTTGAGTTTAAAAAACGAAATTGTTTACATGTCTTTTTGTGATCAAATGTTTTTTAATTAGTAAAAAGAGTGAGGAGGCGACTCCGGGATGCTGACCTTCTAGGCAGAGTTGCAAAGAAAAAGCCATATCTCAGACTGGCCAATAAAAAGAAAAGATTAAGATGGGCAGTCTGAGATATGGCTTTTTCTTTGCAACTCTGCCTAGAAGGTCAGCATTCTGGAGTCACCTCTTCACTGTTGACGTTGAGACTGGTGTTTTGCGGGTACTATTTAATGAAGCTGCCAGTAAAATAAAAAAAAATAAAGAAAAACCCTTGAATGAGTAGGTGTGTCCAAACTTTTGAACGGTAGTGTATATACACACACACACACACACACTCATGCCCATACACACACACACACACACACACACACAAAATCCCTAAATCTAACCCCTAAGCCTAAAATAGCATTTTTCCTCGTGGGGACTGGCAAAATGTCCCCACTTGTCCGAATTTCCCTTGTTTTACTATCCTTGTGAGGACTTCTGTTACGCACAAGGATAGTTAAACAAAAAAACACATGCGTGCGCGCGCACACACACAGTGAAAAACAGACACTGGTCAGGTGTAAGTGACCGTTTGATAAGCAGAACATAATAGCAGTTGTCCTATAGGAAGAAGCTGTTTAAGTGATTAGGTTTGATGGATGAATTGAAGCAAGTCATGTTGTAAGTGGGAGGCAGAGGGTGATGCACAGGGCCTGTCGGAGCGGAGGGCTACGTGGGGCGCAGACGTGTCATACCTAGGGGAACTGGGTCTGAAGTAATTAGTTTGGAGAGGCAGTCTGCCTATACTGCTGCCACACACACACACACATACACACACACACACACATTTTCAGTAGCCCACTGTGCCAGGTTGGGGGGGAAACAGAAAGTCGGCTTAAGTTGCTGACTACCTCCCTGCATTCTTCTAATCTCTGTGTTCTTTTCAAATCACCAAGGAAGGGAATCCTACGCTTCACATGATCCTTGATGCATAATGTGCAGTGGTCTCATATTCCATTTATGGCTAATGTAGTAGACATCCTAGTTATTCAAGTACATTAAAATGAGCATGTGTTATGTCTATGGGAGTATCTATGCAATTCGAAACACAGTCCTTGTGTCTAATGATATTCCCTCCCCGCCAGCCACTTTACTGTACATTGGAATTTATTGGAATTTTCCTCTTTCCTCTGTGTGTTTTCAGGACAGGGGAAATTACTGAGGTTTTGGCTGTAATGATCCTCAATGAGAAAGGATCACAGAGAGAGAAAAATAAACCAAGATTGGGACATCTTGGTGCAGAATGTGTTTCTTCTCATTTAGACATCCCTCTTTTCGTTCATATAGGATAAGCATGCCAGTGTTCTCCTGGGCAGATTCCCAAATAATCTGTGTGCCATTCCTTCCATAAACAAATGCTCTCTATTGGACAGAATGACAAATGTACAGATGTAGGATCTTATTTTGAGCAAAATATTCCTGCAGCAACAGGATTTGAACATTTAGTCCATAATGTTGCTTGATCTGTGGTTAGGCTATTATCTGGTCAAAATGAGGCTACGTGAAAATTGGAATACTGTTAATATAACCGTGGGTTTTCAGGGAATTTATGTAAATCACAAAATTATCCTAATGGTTAAGGTTAGAATTTTGGGTGAATTAAACTGATCCTAGATTGGTGTGTTTACATTACAATCATGTACCAACTGTTGTTTCATCACTTCCTTATTCCCCCTCTGTGGCCTGTGGTCAGGGTGTGGTCCCATCACTGCTTGTCTGAAGCCATTAGCCAGATCCCAGATCTGTTTGTGCTGTATAGCCAACCAACTCCTTGGCACACGGCTGTACAATAACAAACCCATGTGGGGAGTGTGACGGCAGTGTTTAGACTCAGAGGAAGTGGTGGGCCACCGCATCTTATCCTGTTGTAGAATGTAGACCTCCACTCAGTGGAGAACCCTGGCAAAGAAAACCCCCACACCCTAATTACTTATCTTCATGTGCTACATCAAACTTTCAATCAAACTTAATTGAAAGAAAAATGGATTTAGACATCTGAAGATGCTTAGACACAATTACCTATAAATACAGTGAGGGAAAAAAGTATTTGATCCCCTGCTGATGTTGTACGTTTGCCCACTGACAAAGAAATGATCAGTCTATAATTTTAATGGTAGGTTTATTTGAACAGTGAGAGACAGAATAACACAAAAAAAATCCAGAAAAATGCATGTAAAAAATGTTATAAATTGATTTGCATTTTAATGAGGGAAATAAGTATTTGACCCCTCTGCAAAATATGACTTAGTACTTGGTGGCAAAACCCTTGTTGGCAATCACAGAGGTCAGACGTTTCTTGTAGTTGGCCACCAGGTTTGCACACATCTCAGGAGGGATTTTGTCCCACTGTCACACCCTGACCTAGAGAACTCTTGTTGGTTGGGTCAGGGTGTGAGTGTCGTTTGAGATCTATGTGATTATAGTCTGTTTGAGATCTAGTATTTGTATGTCTATGTTTGGCCGGGTGTGATTTCCAATCAGAGGCAGCTGTCGCTCGTTGTCTCTGATTGGGGATCATACTTAGGTAGCCTGGTTGCCTACCTTTATTGTGGGATCGTGTTCCTGTTAGGCTTGTGGTGTTATAGCCCTTAGGACTTCACAGTTACGTTGCTTTTGTTGTTTTGTCAAGTGTTTATTAGTTCTAATAAATATGTACGCATACCACGCTGCACCTTGGTCTGACCCGTCTCTCAACGACCGTGACAGAAGATCCCACCGCAAAAGGACCAAGCAGCGTGCCCAGAAGGAGCAAACGCCTGGGACTCAACGGGAGGTAACCTTGGTAGATGTCCTTCTCGGTTGGGGGAGAATTACTGAGGAGGAGGCCGTCCGTTACCGGGAGGCAATGAAGGAGAGTGTAGCCGATAATGGACCCTGGGCGAAGGAAGAGGCCCGGGTAGGAGAGGATCAACGGCTACATCAACGGTGCTGGCCGAAGAGGAAGCCCGAGAGGCAGCCCCAATACATTTTTTGGGTGGGGCTAAAGGAGTGCTCGGGGATCGAGCGAGAAGAGCCCCGACCATTGCACCCGTGGGGGTTCCAGGTGGAGTCCCTACAACCATGGGAGCAGGAATGGGAGCAGTTTTACACAGAGGAGTCGGAGGAAGACGACCAAGCCAGTGGTGCGTGTTCCCAGTCCAGCACGGCCCGTGCCTGCTCCTCGCACCAAGCCAGTGGTGTGTGTTCCCAGTCCGGCACGGCCCATGCCTACTCCTCGCACCAGCCCTGTGGTGCGTGTCTCCAGCCCGGTACGGCCCGTTCCAGGACAGAAACACGCACCTAAAATGGAGTCAGCAGGTACAGTCGGTCCGTCCGGATCTTTGGAGGAACGTATCCAACGGTAGGCGAGCAGGATCCAGGCTCTCGGCAGCGCAATGGAGCGCGTGATGAGTACATTGGAGCGATGGGAGAGAGGTGGCGTTTCTACACCTCCTCCAACCACACAACTCACCCGACCTCCAGCGACGGTCCCCTGCAGGGAGCATCTTAGCGTGTCGGTGCCCAGTCTGGGACCGGCAACCAGCCCAACTACAGGGTTGGAAACCACCTCTGCGTCGGTGCCCAGGTTGGGCACGACGTACAGCCCCGTTTTGGAGCAGGAGCTCCTAAACGTGTCGGTGCCCAGTCTGGGGCGGGCAACCAGTCCTACTACAGGGCTGGAATTTTCCTCTGTGTCAGTGCCCAGGTTGGGCACGCCGTTCAGTCCTGCTCCAGAGATGGGGATGGATACGGGTCCGGAAGTTTGCTCCATTCCGGAGTCAGAGCAGTCTACTCTACCGGTGCCTAGTCCAGCTCCGGTCAGCGGCTCCACTCCGGATCCGGAGCAGTCCGCTCCACCGGTGCCCAGTCCAGCTCCGGTCAGCAGCTCCACTCCGGAGCCAGAGCAGTCCGCTCCACCGGTGCCAAGTCCAGCTCCGGTCAGCGGCTCCACTCAGGCGCTAGAGTAGTCCGCTCCACCGGTGCCTAGTCCAGCTCCGGTCAGCTGCTCCACTCCAGTGCCAGAGCAGTCCGCTCCACCGGTGCCTAGTCCAGCTCCGGTCAGCTGCTCCAGTCCAGAGCCAGAGCAGTCCGCTTCACCGGGGTCCAGTTCAGCTCCGGTCAGTGGCTCTACTCCAGTGCCAGAGCAGTCCGCTCCACCGGTGCTTAGTCTAGCCCGGTCGGCTGCTCCAGTCCAGAGCCAGAGCGGTCCGCTCCACCGGGATCCAGTTCAGCTCTGGTCAGCGGCTCCACTCCAGAACCAAACGTAAACCTCTCTCCAGGGTCGGGGCCTCCCACACCAGGGTCCAGACAGGGCTTGGTGCATCGCAGGGGGATTGCCGGTCCAATCCCAGACGTCAGCCCCTCTCCAGGGTCGGGGCCTCCCACACCAGGGTCCAGACAGGGCTTGGTGCATCGCGGGAGGATTGCCGGTCCAGACCCAGACGTCAGCCCCTTTCCAGAGTCGGGGCCTCCCACACCAGGGTCCAGACAGGGCTTGGTGCATCGTGGGAGGACTGAGAGGGGAAGCATCGTGCCGAGGTCTAGACCAGACCAGGGGTGCAACGGGGAGGCAGCGAGGGAGAGGTCGTCACGCCCGGAGCCGGAGCTGCCTCCGAGGCTAATGCCCACCCGGACCCTCCCTTGTTATGTTAGGTTTTGCGGCCGGAGTCCGCACCTTTGGGGGGGGGGGGGTACTGTCACGCCCTGACCTAGAGAACTCTTGTTGGTTGGGTCAGGGTGTGAGTGTCGTTTGAGATCTATGTGATTATAGTCTTATGTTTGAGATCTAGTATTTGTATGTCTATGTTTGGCCGGGTGTGATTCCCAATCAGAGGCAGCTGTCGCTCGTTGTCTCTGATTGGGGATCATACTTAGGTAGCCTGGTTGCCTACCTTTATTGCGGGATCTTGTTCCTGTTAGGCTTGTGGTGTTATAGCCCTTAGGACTTCACGGTTACGTTGCTTTTGTTGTTTTGTCGAGTGTTTATTCGTTCTAATAAACATGTACGCATACCACGCTACACCTTGGTCTGACCCGTCTCTCAACGACTGTGACACCCACTCCTCTTTGCAGATCTTCTCCAAGTCATTAAGGTTTTGAGGCTGACGTTTGGCAACTCGAACCTTCAGCTCCCTCCACAGATTTTCTATGGGATTAAGGCCTGGAGACTGGCTAGGCCACTCCAGGACCTTAATGTGCTTCTTCTTGAGCCACTCCTTTGTTGCCTTGGCCGTGTGTTTTGGGTCATTGTCATGCTGGAATAGCCATCCACGACCCATTTTCAATGCCCTGGCTGAGGGAAGGAGGTTCTCACCCAAGATTTGACGGTACATGGCCCCGTCCATCGTCCCTTTGATGCGGTGAAGTTGTCCTGTCCCCTTAGCAGAAAAACATCCCCAAAGCATAATGTTTCCACCTCCATGTTTGACGGTGGGGGATGGTGTTCTTGGGGTCATAGGCAGCGTTCCTCCTCCTCCAAACACGGTGAGTTGAGTTGATGCCAAAGAGCTCCATTTTGGTCTCATCTGACCACAACACTTTCACCCATTTCTCCTCTGAATCATTCAGATGTTCATTGGCAAACTTCAGACGGGCATGTATATGTGCTTTCTCACCAAGCTGCTTGGCGATGGTCTTGTAGCCCATTCCAGCCTTGTGTAGGTCTACAATCTTGTCCCTGACATCCTTGGAGAGCTCTTTGGTCTTGGCCATGGTGGAGAGTTTGGAATCTGATTTGATTGATTGCTTCTGTGGACAGGTGTCTTTTATACAGGTAACAAACTGAGATTAGGAGCACTCCCTTTAAGAGTGTGCTCCTAAGCTCGTTACCTGTATAAAAGACACCTGGGAGCCAGAAATCTTTCTGATTGAGAGGGGGTCAAATACTTATTTCCCTCATTAAAATGCAAATCAATTTTATAACATTTTGGACATTTTTGTTGTTGTTATTATGTCTCTCCCTGTTCAAATAAACCTACCATTAAAATTATAGACTGATCATTTCTTTGTCAGTGGGCAAACGTACAAAATCAGCAGGGGATCAAATACTTTTTTCCCTCACTGTATATATAAAAATAAAAAAAACTATTCAACAGGACATTCATAGCCCACTTTGTCTCTCTAGACTTTTAATTTTTTATATCCCTTTTTCTCCCCAATTGGTAGTTACAGTCTTGTCCCATCGCTGCAACTCCCCTACGGATTCGGGAGAGGCGAAGGTCGAGAGCCATGCGTCCTCCGAAACACGACCCTGCTTCTTGACACACTGCTCGCTTAACCCCGTAAGCCAGCCGCACTAATGTGTCAGAGGAAACACCGTCCAGCTGGCGACCGAAGTCAGCTTGCAGGTGCCCGGCCTGCCACAAGGAGTCGCTAGAGCGCGATGGGACAAGGAAATCCCGGCCGGCCAAACCCTCCCCTAACCTGGACGACGATGGGCCAATTGTGCGCCACCTCATGGGTCTCCCGGTCACGGCTGGCTGTGACACAGCCTGGCAGTGCCTTAAACTGCTGCGCCACTCAGGAGGCCCGTCTCTCTAGACTTTTAAGGGTGTTTAGAACGATGACCTTGATCTAAAAAGGATTTGTAGCTTATGTATAGTGTGGAACAGAGTACATGGGGAACTGAGATACAAGGTATAATCTGACTCTGAAGGCTCAGTTTCTGGTCAAATTTGGATGATAGATTGCTGGCTGTCCTGTCTGCAGATTATAGGGCTTAATCTGTCCTCACTTTTTCTCTCCGTTCCTCTCAACCCCAAGCTGTCAATCAACGCAGTCTGTTTTTAGAAGATCTTGACATCTGTTTTTTGGAGGGCTCTTTATCTTGTCACGCATACCCAAACAGCACACACACACATACACACATTTACACACACACACACACACACACACACAATCTTGGTAATTTATGGTTTTCAAAAAATATGTTCATCCAATATTTTATTAACTGAGCAGCGTAAACTTTTGACCTAGAATGGAATGATTACATACACTACATGACCAAAAGTATGTGGACACCTGCTCGTCGAACATCTCATTCCAAAATCATGGGCATTAATTATGGAGTTGGTCCCCCCTTTGCTGCTATAACAGCCTCCACTCTTCTGGGAAGGATTTCCACAAGATGTTGGAACATTGCTGCGGGGACTTGTTTCCATTCAGCCACGAGCATTAGTGAGGTCTGGCACTGATGTTGGCCGATTAGGCCTGGCTCGCAGTCGGCGTTCCAATTCATCCCAAAGGTGTTCGATGGGCTTGAGGTCAGGACTCTTCTTCCACACTGATCTCGACAAACAATTTATGTATGGACCTCACTTTGTGCACGGGGACATTGTCATTCTGAAACAGGAAAGGGCCTTCCCCAAACTGTTGCCACAAACTTGGAAGCACAGAATCGTCTAGAATGTCATTGTATGCTGTAGCGTTAAGATGTCCCTTCACTGGAACTAAGGGGCCTAGCCCAAACCATGAAAAACAGCCACAGACCATTATTCCTGCTCCACCAAACTTTACAGTTGGCACTATGCCTTCGGGCAGGTAGCGTTCTCCTGGCATCCGCCAAACCCAGATTTGTACGTCGGACTGCCAGATGGTGAAGCGTGATTCATCACTCCAGAGAACGCGTTTCCACTGCTCCAGAGTCCATTGGCGGCTAACTTTACACCACTCCAGCCAACGCTTGGCATTGCGCATGGTGATCTTAGGCTTGACGCGCCCGACGAACAGTTCTTGTGCTGACGTTGCTTCCAGAGGCAATTGAGTGTTGCACCGAGGACAGACTATTTCTACGCGCATCAGCACTCAGCGGTCTCGTTCTGTGAGTTTGTGGGGCCTACCACTTCGCGGCTGAGCCGTTCTTGCTCCTAGACATTTCCATTTCACAATAACAGCACTTACAGTTGACCGGGGCAGCTCTAGTAGGGCAGAGATTTTAAGAAACGGACTTGTTGGAAAGGTGGCATCCTATGACGGTGCCACGTTGAAAGTCACTGAGCTCTTCAGTAAGGCCATTCTACTGCCGATGTCTGTCTATGGAGATTGCAAGGCTGTGGGCTCGATTATATACACCTGTCAGCAATGGGTGTAGGAGCGGCAGGTAGCTTAGTGGTTAAGAGCGTTGTGCCAGTAACCGAAAGGTCGCTGGTTCTAATCCCCGAGCCGACTAGGTGAAAAATCTGTCTGTGCCCTTGAGCAAGGCACTTAACCCTAATTGCTCCGGTAAGTTGCTCTGGATAAGAGCGTCTGCTAAATGACTAAAATGTCAAACGTAAGGTGTGGCTGAAATAGCCAAATCCACTAATTTGAAGGAATGTCCACATACTTTTGTATATATAGTTTAATACATATTTAGATGTGTCCTTTCCCTGTCCTCTGGCCATCCAAATACAAGCCCCAGCTTTGAACAGCAGGCTTAGACTCCACATCCCAGGCACAGTGTGGTAGCTTCACTCAGGGTTTCATCTTCCTCTTGGACTGTCCATTCAACCTCCCCCTAATGACTATGCAACAGCCTGCCATGGGGGTCTGACCTGACCTGGGTCCGGCAGGATGGAACACCATGGCTGTGTCCCACATTCTGGCATTTTAGGCATACTAAAATAATCGGATAGGCCTAGATTTCATATATAAACATTCTACTCTCACTAGGTCTGTGACGGTCTTGAATTTGAGTATGCGGTAATTGGCCAGGCCAATGTACACGGTCACCGACATAACCGTTCAGGGGGAGGTCAAAAAAGGGGAGGTCACAATTCTGTTTGTACACTTGTTTACATAGATATGCTTTTTAATATAACCTATTTGAAACAAGTCATTACACTTTTTCATTATTATTATTCAGGCTATTACTTATAAATATTAATTAACAAATTAAGAAATGCCAGGTTGGAGAGGATCTGTCACATTTTTGTATTGACACAACATTAACAGAGTCAAAATAAAGATATGCCTACCTTGTCCTTGTCTGTTGGCTTTTCTTCACATATTATTTTTTTATTCCGATTCTATTTCGACGCACAAAAACATTCAAACGAAGTCCGATGGGTTTTCTCCCACTTTTCCTGAAATATTCGCATTACATCACAAACCCTGCTGCTGCGGTCATTCAATGGCAGTGGCATTGGCATTTGTTTTTCAAAGAGAGGACGCCTTAATGAGAGAAATAATGTAGCCTAAGCTACTGAAAATAGGCCTTTTACAAGATTTAAATCATGACAGGAGCGTTTGATTCTTACGAAAGAGATGGAGTCCAGACAAGCTACTTTAGGAAACTTTCTGAATGGACATACAGTGGGGGAAAAAAAGTATTTAGTCAGCCACCAATTGTGCAAGTTCTCCCACTTAAAAAGATGAGAGAGGCCTGTAATTTTCATCATAGGTACACGTCAACTATGACAGACAAAATGAGGAAAAAAAATCCAGAAAATCACATTGTAGGATTTTTAATGAATTTATTTGCAAATTATGGTGGAAAATAAGTATTTGGTCAATAACAAAAGTTTCTCAATACTTTGTTATATACCCTTTATTGGCAATGACACAGGTCAAACGTTTTCTGTAAGTCTTCACAAGGTTTTCACACACTGTTGCTGGTATTTTGGACCATTCCTCCATGCAGATCTCCTCTAGAGCAGTGATGTTTTGGGGCTGTCGCTGGGCAACACAGACTTTCAACTCCCCTCCAAAGATTTTCTATGGGGTTGAGATCTGGAGACTGGCTAGGCCACTCCAGGACCTTGAAATGCTTCTTACGAAGCCACTCCTTCGTTGCCCGGGCGGTGTGTTTGGGATCATTGTCATGCTGAAAGACCCAGCCACGTTTCATCTTCAATGCCCTTGCTGATGGAAGGAGGTTTTCACTCAAAATCTCACGATACATGGCCCCATTCATTCTTTCCTTTACACGGATCAGTCGTCCTGGTCCCTTTGCAGAAAAACAGCCCCAAAGCATGATGTTTCCACCCCCATGCTTCACAGTAGGTATGGTGTTCTTTGGATGCAACTCAGCATTCTTTGTCCTCCAAACACGACGAGTTGAGTTTTTACCAAAAAGTCTCTCAATTTGTCTGTCATAGTTGACGTGTACCTATGATGAAAATTACAGGCCTCTCTCATCTTTTTAAGTGGGAGAACTTGCACAATTGGTGGCTGACTAAATACTTTTTTCCCCCACTGTATAGGCCTATAGAGAGAATCAGCGAACTCACACACGCACACCCCCGTAAAAGCACCCGCGTATGTCAGACACCAGCAAATATTTATCCTTTCCTTAAAAAAATAAAAATAAACTAGGCCTACTTTAGCCTTTCCGAAAGAAGGCTATAAGTTAATGAATTGGCAAGGAAAGTATGAAGGGGACAGCTATGCTATAGTATGAAGATGAAATTGACTAGCATTAAAATAGTAACAAATACAAGCAACATGATGCTGATTATCGTGGGGGAGAGTGTTGGAAAGATTGTTCAAATACTGTCAGGAACTATTATAATTTGAATGAATGTTAAAAAAAACACGGACTTCGTTTACTTATTACTGTGTGAGGTGAAGAAAAAATGACTAAGAAGCCCAGCTGGGCACTTTCTTACATTTGGCAGAAGCAGGCCAGATACTTCTATGCGTGCATGCTCCGTCAACATTAACAGGACAGAGAAACCAGACACATGCTCGTTGCTCACACGGAGCACGTAAATGATGGAATAAAATACATCAAAACTTGTTTCTCACAAGTGTAGCAGGTTGTGAACTCTGCAAACAACGTTTTCACTCCGATAATGAGAACGGTAATTTACTGTAATTAATACATGCATTAACAGCTATTTATATAACCAAATGACAGGGATTAACAGTAAATTGCCTGTTTTACAAACAGTAGGCTACAACATGGGCATTCATAAAAGTGCATTGCGGGCCGACACTGTATAGCCTACTATTCTACTTGGTGGGGATAAGAGGGCGTACATTTTTTTTGTCTCGCCTAGGGCGGCATATCAGTCAGGACTGGGCCTGATCAGCGTTGATTAGTCTATAAATTAAGAAAAGATTCCGCATCAAATTATACCATGCCAGGTTGGAGAGGATTGGCGCATTGTCCATTTAATAATAATATGCCATTTAGCAAACGCTTTTATCCAAAGCGACTTAGTCATGCGTGCATACATTTTTGTGTATGGGTGGTCCCGGGGATCGAACCCACTACCCTGGCGTTACAAGCGCCGTGCTCTCCCAGCTGAGCTACAGAGGACCACACAACATTAGCGCATTATAGGCCTCAGAGCCAGAACATCCTTGCATGGAGCCCCAGCCAGTCCCCAAATCTTTAGAGGGAGCTGAAAGTCCGTATTGCCCAGCGACAGCCCCGAAACCTAAAGGATCTGGAGAAGGTCTGTATGGAGGAGTGGGCCAAAATCCCTGCTGCAGTGTGTGCAATCCTGGTCAAGACCTACAGGAAACGTATGATCTCTGTAATTGCAAACAAAGGTTTCTGTACCAAATATTAAGTTCTGCTTTTCTGATGTATCAAATACATGCAATAAAATGCAAATTAATTACTTATAAATCATACAATGTGATTTTCTGGATCTTTGTTTTAGATTTCATCTCTCACAGTTGAAGTGTACCTATGATAAAAATTACAGACCTCTACATGCTTTGTAAGTAGGAAAACCTGCAAAATCGGCAGTGTATCAAATACTTTTTTCCCTCACTGTGATATATATATATATATATATATATATATATATATATATATATATATATATATATATATATATATATATATATATATATATATATATATATATATATACAGTGAGGGAAAAAAGTATTTGATCCCCTGCTGATTTTGTACATTTGCCCACTGACAAATAAATGATCTGTCTATAATTGTAATGGCAGGTTTATTTGAACAGTGAGAGACAGAATAACAACAAAGGAATCCAGAAAAACGCATTTCAAAAATGTTATAAATTGATTTGCATTTTAATGAGGGAAATAAGTATTTGACCCCCTCTCAATCAGAAAGATTTCTGGCCTCCAGGTGTCTTTTATATAGGTAACGAGCTGAGATTAGGAGCACACTCTTAAAGGGAGTGCTCCTAATCTCAGTTTGTTACCTTTATAAAAGACACCTGTCCACAGAAGCAATCAATCAGATTCCAAACTCTCCACCATGGCCAAGACCAAAGAGCTCTCCAAGGATGTCAGGGACAAGATTGTAGACCTACACAAGGCTGGAATGGGCTACAAGACCATCGCCAAGCAGCTTGGTGAGAAGGTGACAACAGTTGGTGCGATTATTCGCAAATGGAAGAAACACAAAATAACTGTCAATCTCCCTCGGCCTGGGGCTCCATGCAAGATCTCACCTCGTGGAGTTGCAATGATCATTAGAACGGTGAGGAATCAGCCCAGAACTACACGGGAGGATCTTGTCAATGATCTCAAGGCAGCTGGGACCATAGTCACCAAGAAAACAATTGGTAACACACTATGCCGTGAAGGACTGAAACCCTGCAGCGCCCGCAAGGTCCCCCTGCTCAAGAAAGCACATATACAGGGCCGTCTGAAGTTTGCCAATGAACATCTGAATGATTCAGAGGAGAACTGGGTGAAAGTGTTGTGGTCAGATGAGACCAAAATCGAGCTCTTTGGCATCAACTCAACTCGCCGTGTTTGGAGGAGGAGGAATGCTGCCTATGACCCCAAGAACACCATCCCCACCGTCAAACAGGGAGGTGGAAACATTATGCTTTGGGGGTGTTTTTCTGCTAAGGGGACAGGACAACTTTACCGCATCAAAGGGACGATGGACGGGGCCATGTACCGTCAAATCTTGGGTGAGAACCTCCTTCCCTCAGCCAGGGCATTGAAAATGGGTCGTGGATGGGTATTCCAGCATGACAATGACCCAAAACACATGGCCAAGGCAACAAAGGAGTGGCTCAAGAAGAAGCACATTAAGGTCCTGGAGTGGCATAGCCAGCCTCCAGACCTTAATCCCATAGAAAATCTGTGGAGGGAGCTGAAGGTTCGAGTTGCCAAACGTCAGCCTCGAAACCTTAATGACTTGGAGAAGATCTGCAAAGAGGAGTTGTAGTATCGAGTAAATGCTGGCAATTATTGCTGATAAACAAAGGAGTCCGCTCATACTGAACCTTTGATCATAAGTTTATTAATATCACAAGATTCCAGCATAAGTGACGGATGTCATGACCACCCGGAGAGCGACTTCCCAGATTGCAATGGCCGCTCTAACCTCTTCGTCGTTTTTACCCAGTATATATAATCTTCCCAAGATAGGGGTGGCTCCCTCTACTGTCCAATCCCCTGTCTACAACACACAGACTTCTCTGTCCTATCCGGGGTGTCACATTAAAACCATTCCCTCTGACACTAAAATAAACATCCTCTCCGGTTCCACTTAAAAACATTAACAACGTCATAATCTTAATACACTACAGAGTGGAACAAAATCCCTCCTGAGATGTGTGCAAACCTGGTGGCCAACTACAAGAAACGTCTGACCTCTGTGATTGCCAACAAGGGTTGTGCCACCAAGTACTAAGTTATATTTTGCAGAGGGGTCAAATACTTATTTCTCTCATTAAAATGCAAATCAATTTATAACATTTTTGACATGCGTTTTTCAGGATTTTTTTTTTGTTATTCTGTCTCTCACTGTTCAAATAAACCTACCATTAAAATTATAGACTGATCATGTCTTTGTCAGTGGGCAAACATACAAAATCAGCAGGGGATCAAATACTTTTTTCCCTCACTGTATTTTAAAAAAAAATAATGACAAACTAAGTTATTTTATTTTATGAGGATCTTCATCCATAACTGTCAGTTACACGGTTATTCAATTACCGTCACAGCCCTAACTCTCACGTACACAAAAGGTCTATTCAATAGGTTGTAGTAATGTAATAGAATCAGGACATCATGGACCTGCTTTTTGTGGCAAGACCATCTGAACCACCTGCCTGATAAGAACTAGTAATTTTAAGGTAGTAAAGTTGTACACTTCTCTTTTTTCCCTTTGCTGTACATCACATCCTCAATATCTTATCAGTTACTGGTCGTAAATACTATATAACCCAGTGTTTCAGGGTTCATTCAATATGTACATGTTTATGGCTCAGCCAAGGGTCTGTGATACTCAGCCAAGGGTCATGTTTTATGCATGCTTTGTACAAAGGCAGCCGACTGGAGGGGGGTGGGGGGGAAGAGAGATTATTTGTTGAAACAAAGCTACTTATTCACACATAAGGCGCAATTGGGTACCATATTATTCACAGCCAATGACTTTGCAAAACAGAGCATTAACCAAATACTTCCCCTTTTAGTTTAGGTTTATAAGGCCTTGCAAACACCCTTAGTGTATCACAAATCAATCAATACAGGTTAGGTATCCAAGTGCACCCTTGGATATGAACCTGTAAACCTCTCCCTTCAATAAGAGATTTTAACAGATTAGAGATAGTGAGAGCGATCTCCAGCTATCCTCCATCCTACACTCCTGTCAGATCTGGGATTCGAACAGGTAACCCTTTGTTTACTAGCCTGACTCTTTAACCTCAAAGCTACCTGCCACCCCAAGGTAGCCTGCTATAAAGCCCTGTCGATGGTAACGTCTCACTGAACAGGTCATTGAGAGGTTAGTGTTATCGATGGCTGTCCTTGAGGGTGCCTGTTCAGCAGACGAATAATGTAATGAAATGGTAATCGGAGGGTTTGCAGTCTCTTTTCGCTCTCTCTATCTCTCTCTCCCCCTCTCTCTCTCTCTCTCTCTCTCCCTGCATGGAGTTTAATCCCCCTCTATCTGGCAGCGGGTGGGGCAATAAAGTGGATTACTGCTGCCAATCGATTCAGAGTAGGAGGTGAGAGAGGGCTGGCACAGCTAAGCACCTGTTAAAGGTCTGTGTGGGCCAACTATCAACCTCCAGGAGTTACTATTATGTTGTCATATCATCTGATATGTCTTGTAGCACCTCTCTCCCACACACTGTATAGCCAATGTGGTGTTATCCAACACTGGCATTATATTGCCACAGTGTGATATTTATGAAGCCAGTTTATTGTCATGTGGCTTGAGCTGCATTACTTGTGGGAAGCCACAGTCCTCTTAACACTTCCATCTGTTACCAACATATTTACTCTGTATGGCTTAAGGAAAAAGTCAATAAATAGGCCGAAGAACAAATTGCAATATTCCTCTGCTTGTAATAGAAGAATCGAGGGCTTAGCGAACATCTCTGATCTGGCAAATATCCAGGATATACACTGTACACTGAGTGTACAGAACATTAAGAACACCTGACAGACTGACCAGGTGAATCCAGGTGACAGCTATGATCTGTTATTGATGTCACTTGTTAAATCAACTTCAATCAGTGTAGATGACGGGAAGGAGACAGGTTAAAGAATGATTTTTAAGCCTTGAGACAATTGAGACATGGATTGTGTATGTGTGCCATTCAAAGGGTGAATGGGCAAGACAAAATATTTAAGTGCCTTTGAATGGGGTATGGTAGTAGGTGCCAGGCGCACCAGTTTGTGTGAAGAACTGCAACACTGCTGAGTCCACCACCTGAAGGACATCCAGCCAACTTGGGGGGGGGGGGTCGGCAGCTCAATATTAGGAAGGTGTTCTTAATGTTTTTATACACTCTGTGTATATTAACCAGTTAGCTACTGTTATGTAATTGCAGCTTCAGTTTCACCACACATTTACTATGTTCCCCTGAAATTAAGTACAAAGATCATTTGAGGAACTTCCGTTTTTATATAGTCTATTTAGGCACTAACTGACCCTATGGGATTAACAATGTCTAAGGTGTTTGTGTGAATATGAGCTATTTGGTCAGTGGAAATATGTCACCAGACTGACTCGAGTGCACTGGAGGCAGTTGAAGGGAGCATGGATAGATTGTAAACAGAAAAATAAGGGAGGGAGTTGAGTCAGCGTGGAGAATGGGGTGGCATTGGTCCTGGCCTGGGTCACGTTGAGGAGAGTGCAAGGTACTGTATGTCGCAGATAGAAATGCCATGAATGGCGCTGACATGATGTCAGATAGGCATGTTGATATCCTAACATTCCTCAACGTTATGCCCTATAATGAACTAGGGATGGATACTGTAAATTGATTAATAGAATATCCGAACGGATGTTAGTATTCGATTACTTGAGTGAGTGTTCATTTTTGGAGATAGCTTTTTTATTGTTAAAATAGGCTTAAAAAATTTTATGTCTAAATGACATTTAAATTATCCTTGTGACATTGTTATGTTAGGTTCTGAACAGAGTAAAAACTCCAACGGACAACTAGAAAAAGCTTAAACCCAGTTTATTCACCCCACTGGCATTTATACACTACCGGTCAAAAGTTTTAGAACACCTACTCATTCAAGGGTTTTCTTTATTTTTACTATTTTCTACATTGTAGAATAATAGTGAAGACATCAACACTATGAAATAACACATATGGAATCATGTAGTAACCAGAAAAGTGTTAAACAAATCAACATATATTTTATATTTATGATTCTTCAAATAGCCACCCTTTGCCTTGATGACAGCTGGGCATTTAGCCCTCCAGTCTGCCCTGACATCGGTATGCTGTTTTCCCCTCTTAAAATAGCAATTACTGGCACGCACATAACAGAGTTTCCACAATACCTGACACAGTTCAATCCAAAACACTCACCAGAAAACCTTTTTGTATCAGAATCCGTTCTATCTTGGCGAAATTCTCTTTACATTTACATCATTTAGCAGACGCTCTTATCCAGAGCGACTTACAAATTGGTGCATTCAACTTATGATAGCAAGTGGGACAACCACTTTTTTTATTCTTTTTTCTTATGGGGGGGTGGGGGAGGGGGGTTAGAAGGATTGCTTTATACTATTCCAGGTATTCCTTAAAGAGGTAGGGTTTCAAGTGTCTCTGGAAGGTGGTCAGTGACTCCGCTGTCCTGGCGTCGTGGGGGAGCTTGTTCCACCATTGGGGTGCCAGAGCAGCAAATAGCTTTGACTGGGCTGAGCGGGAACTGTGCTTCTGTAGAGGTAGGGGAGCTTGCAGGCCAGAGGTGGATGAACGTAGTGCCCTCGTTTGAGTGTAGGGTCTGATCAGAGCCTGAAGGTAAGGAGGTGCCGTTCCCCTCAGAGCTCCGTAGGCAAGCACCATGGTTTTGTAGTAGATGCAAGCCTCAACTGGAAGCCAGTGGAGTGTGCGGAGGAGTGGGTTGACATGAGAGAACTTGGGAAGGTCGAACACCAGACGGGCTGCGACGTTCTGGATAAGTTGTAGGGGTTTAATGGCACAGGCAGGGAGCCCAGCCAACAGCGAGTTGCAGTAATCCAGACGGGAGATGACAAATGCCTGGATTAGGACCTGTGCTGCTTTCTGTGTAAGGTAGGGTCGTACTCTGCGAATTTGTAGAGCATGAACCTGCAGGATCTGGTCACCGCTTTGATGTTAGCAGAGAACGACAGGGTGTTGTCCAGGGTCACGCCAAGGCTCTTTGCACTCTGGGAGGAGGACACAATGGAGTTGTCAACCGTGATGGCGAGATCATAGAGCGGGCAGTCCTTCCCAGGGAGGAAGAGCAGCTCCGTCTTGCCGAGGTTCAGCTTGAGGTGGTGATCCGACATCCACACTGATATGTCTGCCAGACATGCAGAGATGCGATTCGCCACCTGGTTATCAGAAGGGGTGTCGTCTGCGTAGCAATGATAGGAGAGACCATGTGAGGATATGACAGAGCCAAGTGACTTGGTGTATAGAGAGAATAGGAGAGGGCCTAGAACTGAGCCCTGGGGGACACCAGTGGTGAGAGCAGGTGGTGCGGAGATAGATTCTCGCCACGCCACCTGGTAGGAGCGACCTGTCAGGTAGGACACAATCCAAGAGTGAGCAGCGCCGGAGATGCCCAACTCGGAGAGGGTGGAGAGGAGGATCTGATGGTTCACAGTATCAAAGGCAGCGGATAGGTCTAGAAGGATAAGAGCAGAGGAGAGAGAGTTAGCTTTAGCAGTGCGGAGAGCCTCCGTGACACAGAGAAGAGCAGTCTCAGTTGAATGACCAGTCTTGAAATCTGACTGGTTTGGATCAAGAAGGTCATTTTGAGAGAGATAGCAGGAGAGTTGGCTAGAGACGGCACGCTCAAGAGTTTTGGAGAGAAAAGAAAGAAGGGATACTGGTCTGTAGTTGTTGACATCGGAGGGATCGAGTGTAGGTTTTTTGAGGAGGGGTGCAACTCTCGCTCTCTTGAAGACGGAAGGGACATGGCCAGCGGTCAAGGATGAGTTGATGAGCGAGGTGAGGTAAGGGAGAAGGTCTCCGGAAATGGTCTGGAGAAGAGAGGAGGGGATAGGGTCAAGCGGGCAGGTTGTTGGGCGGCCGGCCGTCACAAGTTGCAAGATTTCATCTGGAGAGAGAGGGGAGAAAGAAGTCAAAGCATAGGGTAGGGCATTATGAGCAGGACCAGTGGTGTCATTTGACTTAATAAATGAGGATCGGATGTCGTCAACCTTCTTTTCAAAATGGTTGACGAAGTCATCCACAGAGAGGGAGGAGGGAGGGGGAGGAGGAGGAGGATTCAGCAGGGAGGAGAAGGTGGCAAAGAGCTTCCTAGGGTTAGAGGCAGAGGCTTGAAATTTAGAGTGGTAGAAAGTGGCTTTAGCAGCGGAAACAGAGGAAGAGAATGTAGAGAGGAGGGAGTGAAAAGATGACAGGTCCGCATGGAGTCTAGTTTTCCTCCATTTCCGCTCGGCTGCCCGGAGCCCTCTTCTGTGAGCTCGCAATGAGTCGTCAAGCCACGGAGCAGGAGGGGAGGACCGAGCCGGCCGGAAGGATAGGGGACATAGAGAGTCAAAAGATGCAGAAGGGGAGGAGAGGAGGGTTGAGGAGGCAGAATCAGGAGATCGGAGGGAGAAGGATTTAGCAGAGGGAAGAGATGATAGGATGGAAGAGGAGAGAGTAGCGGGAGAGAGAGAGCGAAGGTTGCGACGGCACATTACCATCTGAGTAGGGGCAGAGTGAGTAGTGTTGGAGGAGAGCGAGAGAGAAAAGGATACAAAGTAGTGGTCGGAGACTTGGAGGGGAGTTGCAGTGAGATTAGTAGAAGAACAGCATCTAGTAAAGATGAGGTCAAGCGTATTGCCTGCCTTGTGAGTAGGGGGGGGACGGTGAGAGGGTGAGGTCAAAAGAGGAAAGGAGTGGAAAGAAGGAGGCAGAGAGAAATGAGTCAAAGGCAGACGTATGGAGGTTAAAGTCACCCAGAACTGTGAGGGGTGAGCCATCCTCAGGAAAGGAACTTATCAAGGCGTCAAGCTCATTGATGAACTCTCCAAGGGAACCTGGAGGGCGATAAATTACAAGGATGTTAAGCTTGAATGGGCTAGTGACTGTGACAGCATGGAATTCAAATGAGGACAGAGACAGATGGGTCAGGGGAAAAAGAGAGAATGTCCACTTTGGAGAGATGAGGATTCCTGTGCCACTGCCGCGCTGACCAGATGCTCTCAGGGTATGCGAGAACACATGGTTAGACGAGGAAAGAGCAGTAGGAGTAGCAGTGTTTTCTGTGGTAATCCATGTTTCCGTCAGCGCCAAGAAGTCGAGGGACTGGAGGGTAGCATAGGCTGAGATGAACTCTGCCTTGTTGGCCGCAGAACGGCAGTTCCAGACGCTGCCAGAGACCTGGAACTCCACGTGGGTCGTGCGCGCAGGGACCACCAGATTAGAGTGGTAACAGCCACGTGGTGTGAAGCGTTTGTATGGCCTGTGCAGAGAGGAGAGAACTCTTAGAGAACAATGTAGCTGTAAGCCAAAACTACTGGAGAAAAAAAGTATGTCTGCTGTTTACCTCTGCCATTTGCATTTGCGTCATTTTGATTGGTCAAGAGCATTTTTTACAATATTCTTTGGGGTATATCCGAAAAAAGTTTATGATATTATTCTAATAGTAAAATAATTTAAAATGCCCTCCCTATAATGAACCCGGCTCTGGTTAGCACAGACAGTTAGCCAGAGCAGTGTGGTCGCACATGGCTGCTTTCACATATGAATGCTTTGTCCAGCATAAGTTTGCACCATACATTTGTCCCATGTTGCCGCATAAAGAAATGAAGGAATAAAGGATGCATTATTAAAGTATTGGAACGGGGCCCCAGTCCAAGAGGCTGCTGGAAGGAATCTGCTTCATGAGCAGGCTGCCATGGCAACCAGAGGGCTTTATTTCCCCTTGGGAGCTCTCTGTTTGCCGGACTGTCTTGAGTTTCACCCATACTAGAATGGCGCCGGAGGAGATGGCTGCCGTTTTACGGCCCCTTAACCAATTGTGCTATTATGTTTGTTTTTTCGCGTTATTTGTAATTTATTCTGTACATAATGTTTCTGCCTCTTCTCTTATGACCAAAAAGAGCTTCTGGATATCAGGACAGTGATTACTCACCTCGTATTGGACAAAGATTTTTTCTTCAACGAGTCAGACGCAAAGGATATTTTACAGACACCTGACAAGGCCCAAATCCCCGTCATTCGCATGAGAAAGAGACAGAGATATCGTGGACGTAGGTCGGGGTGCCTTGTAAGGATCCGACGGCGAGCGAGTAATCTGCCTCTTGCATCAGTCCTATTAGCCAACGTACAATCATTGGAAAACAAATGGACGACCTAAGATCAAGGATATCCTACCAACGGGACATTAAAAACTGCAATATCTTATGTTTCACCGAGTCGTGGCTGAACGACGACATGGATAACATACAGCTGGCGGGATATACGCTACATCGGCAGGATAGAACGGCTGGCTTCGGTAAGACAAGGGGTGGCGGTCTGTGTATATTTGTAAACAACAGCTGGTGCACGAAATCTAATACTAAGGAAGTCTCAAGGTTTTGCTCGCCTGAGGTAGAGTATCTCATGATAAGCTGTAGACCACACTATTTACCAAGCGAGTTTTCTTCTATATTTTTCGTAGCTGTCTATTTACCACCACAAACTGATGCTGGCACTAAGATTACATTCAATGAGCTGTATAAGGCCATAGGCAAACAGGAAAATGCTCATCCAGAGGCGGCACTCCTAGTGGCCGGGGACTTTAATGCAGGGAAACTTAAATCCGTTCTACATAATTTCTACCAGCGTGTTAAATGTGCAATCAGAGGGAAAAAAACACTAGACCACCTTTAGTCCACACACAGAGACGCATACAAAGCTCTCCCTCGCCCTCCATTAGGCAAATCTGACCATGATTCTATCCTCCTGATTCCTGCTTATGAGCAAAAACTAAAGCAGGAAGCACCAGTGACTCGGTTAATAAGGAAGTGGTCAGATGACGCAGATTCTAAGCTACAGGACTGTTTTGCTAGCACAGACTGGAATATGTTCCGGGATTCTTCCGATGGCATTGAGGAGTACACCACATCAGTCACTGGCTTCATCAATAAGTGCATCGATGACGTCTTCCCCACAGTGACCGTACGTACATACCCCAACCAGAAGCCATGGATTACAGGCAACATCCGCACTGAGCTAAAGGGTAGAGCTGCCGCTTTCAAGGACCGGGACTCTAACCCGGACGCTTATAAGAAATCCCGCTATGCCCTCCGACGAACCATCAAACAGGCAAAGAGTCAATACAGGACTAAGATTGAATCCTACTACACCGGCTCCGACTCTCGTCGGATGTGAAAGGGCTTGCAAACTATTACAGACTACAAAGGGAAGCACAGCCGCGAGCTGCCCAGTGACACTAGCCTACCAGACGAGCTAAATCACTTCTATGCTCGCTTCGAGGCAAGCAACTCTGAAGCATGCATGAGAGCATCAGCTGTTCCGGATGACTATGTGATCACGCGCTCCGTAGCCAATGTTAGTAAGACTTTTAAGCAGGTCAACATTCACAAGGCCGCAGGGCCAGACGGATTACCAGGACGTGTACTCCGAGCATGCGCTGACCAACTGGCAAGTGTCTTCACTGACATTTTCAACATGTCCCTGACTGAGTCTGTAATACCAACATGTTTCAAGCAGACCACCATAGTCCCTGTGCCGAAGAACACTAAGATAACATTCCTAAATGACTACCGACCCGTAGCACTCACGTCTGTAGCCATGAAGTGCTTTGAAAGGCTGGTCATGGCTCACATCAACACCATTATCCCAGAAATCCTAGACTCACTCCAATTTGCATACCGCCCCAACAGATCCACAGATTATGCAATCTCTATTGCACTCCACACTGCCGTTTCCCACCTGGACAAGAGGAACACCTACGTGAGAATGCTATTCATTGACTACAGCTCTGCGTTCAACACCATAGTGCCCTCAAAGCTCATCACTAAGCTAAGGACCCTGGGACTAACACCTCCCTCTGCAACTGGATCCTGGACTTCCTGACGGGCCGCCCCCAGGTGGTAAGGGTAGGTAACAACACATCTGCCACGCTGATCCTCAACACGGGGGCCCCTCAGGGGTGCGTGCTCATTCCCCTCCTGTACTCCCTGTTCACCCATGACTGCATGGCCAGGCACGACTCCAACACCATCATTAAGTTTGCCGACGTCACAACAGTGGTAGGCCTGATCACCGACAACGATGAGACAGCCTATAGGGAGGAGGTCAGAGTCCTGGCCGTGTGGTGCCAGGATAACAACCTCTCCCTCAACGTGATCAAGACAAAGGAGATGATTGTGGACTACAGGAAAAGAAAGAGGACTGAACACGCCCCCATTCTCATTGACAGGGCTGTAGTGGAACAGGTTGAGAGCTTCAAGTTCCTTGGTGTCCACATCACCAACAAACTATCATGGTCCAAACACACCATGACATTCGTGAAGAGGGCACGACAAAGCCTATTCCCCCTCAGGAGACTGAAAATATTTGGCATGGGTCCTCAGATCCACAAAATGTTCTACAGCTGCAACATCGAGAGCATCCTGACTGGTTGCATCACCGCCTGGTATGGCAACTGCTCGGCCTCCGACCGCAAGGCACTACAGAGGGTAGTGCGTACGGCCCAGTACATCAATGGGGCCAAGCTTCCTGCCATCCAGGACCTCTATACCAGGCGGTGTCAGAGAAAGGCCCTCAAAATTGTCAAAGACTCCTGCCACACTAGTCATAGACTGTTCTCTCTGCTACCGCACGGCAAGCGGTACAGGAGCGCCAAGTCTAGGTCCAAAAGGCTTCTTAACAGCTTCTACCCCAAGCCATAAGACTCCTGAACAGCTAATCATGGCTACCCAGACTATTTGCGTTGTCCCCCCCCACCCCACCCCCTATTTTACGCTGCCTCTACTATGTTTATTATCTATGCATAGTCACTTTAACTCTACCCACATGTACATATTACCTCAATTACCTCGACTAACCGGTGCCCCCGCACATTGACTCTGTACAGGTACCCCCTGTATATAGCCTCCCTACTGTTATTTTATTTTATTTTATTTTCATTATTTGTTATTTATTATTTTTTACTTAACACTTATTTTTCTTAACTGCATTGTTGGTTAAGGGCTCGTAAGCATTTCACTGTAAGGTGAACCTGTTGTATTTGGCGCAAATAAAATGTGATTTGATTTACTCTGGCACTCAGAGGAGACAAAAGAGGAGGGGACAAAGGTGCTTTAGAGATGACTAATGAACATAGTGGAGAGGTCAAAGGTGAAGTATTCATTCAGCGTCGTTGTAAATGAGGGCAAACATAAGAAGTGTTCTCTTAAGTTTGCATGGAATTCCCCTCTGCGTTCCTCCTTTATGGGAAGGGGAAAGGGGATATTTAGTCAGTTGCACAACTGAATGCATTCAACCGAAATGTGTCTTCCGCATTTAACCCAACCCCTCTGAATCAGGGTAGGTAGCAAAACGTAACCACATGTTACATATGGATTTGCATTACTATACACGTCAAAAGTCCCAATGCAAAGTTACACCTCACTTTTCTATCTTTCAAGTTAATACATAAGACCGATCAGAATGCCGAAGTCATGTCGGAAAAGGTTTTTCAGGGCGGTGATGTAATATGGAGGCCAGCCCTATTCCCTATAATGTAAACTCTAACAGAATTAACTTCAAATGTATAACTTCAAATTAAACCAAATCGTTTGCACTCATGACTACAGGTTTCAATAACATTTTCAGCCAACTTACAAGCAAATACTTTATTGTTACAAATCAACTTGCAAGGTGTTTGCATCACACTTCCTGTGATTGGTGGATTGTAGCTCACCAACACTTGGTGGTCTGGAATTTAATTATATTCTAGCATGGCTAGTGGCTAACGTTAGCCAGCTTGAGCTAGCTACCGAGCTAGCAACTCGAAACACAGAGTAGATGCTTAATATGACATTGAGATATAGTGCATTGTGGATAGTTTAGAAGATATCCGGGAATGAGTTAATAAATATGTAGTAACCCAAAAACATAACTATGTTTGTACTTATAGGTAACCAGATTGTGACAACAACTCAGTTACTAAGTCTTTGACCACACTGGTTACATTGGTGAGTAAAAACTCATGCTTCCTACCCTTTAAGTATTGGCATGATCACTCAGATTTTCCTTACAAAGGCTACTTCCACCTTACATGCTAGTGTAGTATACACACTCATTTGTGACCCTTTAGGTCTTCCAGCTCTGTGTTGCTACTGTAGTAGTTGTAGTTAAGGTCCTTTGTTACTGTTTTTTGCTAACTTCATTTTTCTTTCTGGTTGTTTCTGTAGTTCAGGAGCAGAGAGGGAGTAGAGCCCAACAGCGGCAGTGAGTCCCTGGGATGCACAGCCGACCCGTTCCCCCTAATTCTCTCAGGCCTCCAGAAGCTGAAGACAGGGTGCCATTGAGAGGTGAGTGAGCTGGAGAACCCAATCTGCTTCTGATTATACTGTCAACGTACCATTCCATCGCTCAGCTGGTTCTCCTAGAAAGCGATGGCTTTCTGGCTTTCACATATCTTCATTTTGTCCTCTACCTTGAAGGTAGACTCTGTGGAAACATTCTCAAATTACTACTGAGATTGACTCTCTATGGCAATGTTACTTAAGAGCTCACAGCTGCTTTGAATTGTCTTTATGCTTTCATAACAGAAACAGTTTGGAACCATTCTGTTTCTAAGGGTGCTCTCGGATAGAAGTCTTATAGAAGATACAGCAGCGTTGGGGCAATTGCGGACCTATGTGAACCATACTAAGACAATTTAAGGGTGTTATACACTACCGGTCAAAGGTTTTAGAACACCTACTCATTCAAGGGTTTTACTTTATTTTTACTCTTTTCTACATTGTAGAATAATAGTGAAGACATACAAACTAAGAAATAACACATATGCAATCATGTAGTAACCAAACAAGTGTTAAAAAAATCTAAATATATTTTATATTTGAGATTCTTCAAAAAGCCACCCTTTGCCTTGATGACAGCTTTGCACACTCTTGGCATTCTCTCAACCAGCTTCATGAGGTAGTCACCTGGAATGCATTTTAATTAACAAGTGTGCCTTCTTAAAAGTTAATTTGTGGAATTTCTTTCCTTCTTAATGCGTTTGAGCCAATCAGTTGTGTTGTGACAAGATAAGGGGGGTATACAGAAGATAGCCCTATTTGGTAAAAGACCTAGTCCATATTATGGCAAGAACAGCTCAAATAAGCAAAGAGAAACGACAGTTCATCATTACTTTAAGACATGAAGGTCAGTCAATATGGAACATTTCAAGAACTTTGAAGTTTCTTCAAGTGCAGTCGCAAAAACCATCAAGCGCTATGATGAAACTGGCTCTCATGACGACCGCCACAGGAATGGAAGACCCAGAGTTACCTCTGCTGCAGAGGATAAGTTCGTTAGAGTTACCAGCCTCAGAAATTGCAGCCCAAATAAATGTTTCAAATAACAGACACATCTCAACATCAACTGTTCAGAGGAGACTGTGTGAATCAGGCCTTCATGGTCGAATTGTTGCAAAGAAACCACTACTAAAGGACACCAATAAGAAGAAGAGACTTGCTTGGGCCAAGAAACACGAGCAATGGACATTAGACCGGTGGAAATGTGTCCTTTGGTCTGGAGTCCAAAGCTGTCATCAAGGCAAAGGCTGGCTATTTGAAGAATCTCAAATATAAAATATATTTTGATTTGTTTAACACTTTTTTGGTTACTACATGATTCCATATGTGTTATTTCATAGTTTTGATGTCTTCACTATTATTCTACAATATAGAACATAGTAAAAATAAAGAAAAACCCTTGAATGAGTAGGTGTTCTAAAACTTATGACCGGTAGTGTATGTTCTTATGATATTTTTGTAGAATGCATTATGCCTGTGGGCTTAGAGTAAAGTGTTACCAAGTCCATTTTGAAGTCGAGCAATTTTATCCTCATACTTGACCTAATTCCAGCTGTGTGTGAAGTAAGCATTAAGTCACTTAACCACCCTGTAACTGCTGTAACTCTTAAGATTGAGGCGTAACCCCTAATCTCTTTGGCACACAATACTGTAAGTCAGAGTGTGTGTGAGTAACTAAGGTGTCTGCCAAGTGAATACTGTACAGATGTATTAGAGCTCTTACAATAGTAATTTGCTGATTTTATATCCACAAAGGCAACTCCGGTTAATGCCAATAGCTTTTTCTCATCAACTTTAGTGTAAAGCGATTAAAAGGAAGTGCAAAGCGGTAAACATCTGGCTGGGTTTATTTGTTGGAGCATTTGGACTGATTGGTACAAGCCTTAGAATTAGAATGATATTTCTATGGTACTAGCCTTGGAATCCAAACTGAATCATGTTGTTTACTTTTACTAGTTTGGATTTCGAGCCTAAGTGATTGGTGCCATAGAGAGGGATTTTTGGGAGAGGGTTGGTTGAGAGGTTGTATGAGGAAGTTTTGAGGCAAGTTTAGCTCTGGTTCCCCCTGGGAGTGATGTCCCCATGCAGCGATAGCAGACCAGTCACTGATGGATGACCTAGCTTTCTGTTGGCCACAGACAGGAGCCCTTGTTATGAAAATATAATAGAGGAACAGCCATACGAGTACACTGAGATGGCAGGTCGCATTTGTGACTCGTTTCAGGAAACTAGGTGTCGCGCGTCACTACTTCACAGGAGAGCCATTTGAACGTAAACTTTTTTATATTTTTTATCATAATGCGTTTTTTGGCAGAAATGCCTTCTGGAATATGTGAACTTTCATGTGCCTTAATAACAAACCTGTATGCCATCTGTAAATACGAATAAAATTGTTAAATTACGTGCCTAATTGGTTTAGCCACCGAAAAAGAAAGGAACCTTCCCGCTAGCCATGATTGGCTGGACATGCCGAGAGATGAGTTTGGATTGGTCTGCCATGTAGCACACTTATGTCTATAACATGAGCTGGTCAGTATGTGTAGGTAATCCTTTCTAACTCTGCTTTTTTTAAAGATATCACATAGTAGAACTGCAAAAGTGTTGCTCTCCACTTTCTGGAGGACCGAGTTTTGAAATCAGTGGAATGCCCAGTGGAATTAGAGTATGATAGCTAAGGAGATGGAGAAAATTCTGCCGTTTGATTGCAAATATGCAGACAGAGTCGAAAAGAGAACACACAGAAGGCTGTTGTATGAAAAACCTGTCTCCGGATTACATCTTCAAACTAAGGTCAACCATGGCATCTTTGACAGAGAGGAGGAAGCGACATTTTCAGATATTACACCTTTCAAATTTTCTCAAAGTTGTTTTCATTTCAAGTTAAAGCATACAGTTAGCTAGCCAGCTAACGTTAGCTGGCTGGCTCGCTAGCTAACGTTACGTGTATGATCTGTGTAGTAATATTATTCGTATCTCAGAGCCATTTGCATTGATAGTTATAGCCTAATGTTAGCTAGCTAGCTAACACTAAACCTGGTTGGTTAGTTACCTGCAGATTCATGCAGGGTAGTAACGTTGGGATTATGGTTAATTGTTTAGCTAGCTAGCTGCATGTCTAAACAAAAGACTCCACTATGCAAGTAACCATTTCAATAGAATTTTCATGATGTCACTGCGACAACTGTCGATAGACGTAGCTGGTAAATTCGCTCTGGCTATCTACTCCAATTTCAGAGTACTCTCGTCTGTGTGCCAGAGCGCAGAATAACTGACAAATTTACGAACGCTCAACACCCGTTGAATATGGCCGGTGTCAGTAAACGTTGGCAAAAAAGCGTAATGAAATTGTTGCCAGCCTCACAGTTACAGTCACCAACACTCTGGATAACATAAAAACAGCCTAACCAGCTCTGCTAGGGCGAGTAAAATGGTCAGTGAGCTGTTCTCTCATTTGTTTCTGGAAGTAGCTAGCAAGCTAGCCAACGTTTGCCAGTTAGCTTGGGTGCTTGACTGCTGTTGTTAGGTCAGAACGCTCGGATCAACCCTACTCCTCAGCCAGAGCGTCCAGTGTGCGCTCTGAACGCTCCGAGAGCGAAACGCTCTGAATTTACGAACGGACAATCTGACAACGCTCTGAGTTTACGAACGCCCAGAGCGCACTCTGGCACTCCAGATTTAATTTATAAACCAGCCTTTAGTCTTGAAATCTTTGGTTGTTTAGTACATGGCCTCACATGTGAATCCTTAAAGAGATGGGTGGGGCTAAGGCTTAAGAGGGTGTGAACGATGCTGAATGGGTGTAGACAAAGAAGGGGTCTCCAGTAGGTTTACCAAAACATTCAAGGGACATTTTCTCAAAAGTGAGGTTACAAGTTTCTACTTTTATCCAATGTAAAAAAACACAATTTCAAATGTTATAACATAAGACCAAATCGAGCCGGTTGGTCACATTTGGGGATAAGACTAAATGTTTTGGTTTGTCCTGGGTAATACCCTAATGTCCCAAGTACACACCGGGGAGGGGGTAGATCAGATTTAATATTGCAGATTGTGGCTTCTATCAATGTAATTGTCTGCATCATTTCATTACCCTCAACCCCTCCCATCTAGCTGCCATATGTTTTTCCGCTGTGATGTTTCACAAAAGTTCTGAACCTTTCTATTCTCTTAGTTTCTACAGATTGTAAATTAAAGATACAAAATTTTGCTAGGAGTATTATTATACTATTGATCGATTGACTATGACTTTTCAAATCACCCAGCAGTGCTATTTGCAGAGTTAGCTCCAAGTATTGCTACAGCTGGCCATGCTTTCCATCTGGCTACCACTAACCCGGCCACCAACTCTGCACCCTCTGCTGCAACTTGCCCATGCCCCCCCCCCCGCTTCTCCTTCACACAAATTCAGACAGCTGATGTTTTGAAAGCGCTGCAAAATCTGGACCCCTACAAATCAGCTGGGCTAGACAATCTGGACCCTTTCTTTCTAAAACTAGCCGCCGAAATTGTCGCAACCCCTATTACTAGTCTGTTCAACCTCTCTTTCATAACGTCTGAGATCCCCAGAGATTGGAAAGCTGCCGCGGTCATCCCCCTCTTCAAAGGGGGTGACACTCTAGATCCAAACTGCTACAGACCTATATCCATCCTGCCCTGCCTTTCGAAAGTATTCGAAAGCCAAGTTAACAAACAGATCATCGACCATTTCGAATACCACCGTACCTTCTCCGCTATGCAATCCGGTTTCCGAGCTGGTCACGGGTGCACTTCAGCCACGCTCAAGGTCCTAAACGATATTATAACCGCGATTGATAATAGACAGTACTGTGCAGCCGTCTTCATCGACCTGGCCAAGGCTTTCGACTCTGTCATATTGGCAGACTAAATAGCCTTGGTTTCTCAAATGACTGCCTCGCCTGGTTCACCAACTACTTCTCAGATAGAGTTCAGTGTGTCAAATCGGAGGGCCTGTTGTCTGGACCTATGGCAGTCTCTATGGGGGTGCCACAGGGTTCAATTCTTGGGCCGACACTTTTCTCCGTGTATATCAATGATGTCGCTCTTGCTGCTGGTGACTCTCAGATCCACCTCTACGCAGACGACACCATTTTGTATACATCTGGCCCTTCATTGGACACTGTGTTAACAAACCTCCAAACGAGCTTCAATGCCATACAACAATCCTTCAGTAGCCTCCAACTGCTCTTAAACACTAGTAAAACTAAATGCATGCTTTTCAATCGAACGCTGCTGGCACCCGCCCACCCGACTAGAATCACCACTCTCGACGGGTCTGACCTAGAGTATGTGGACAACTACAAATACCTAGGTGTCTGGTTAGACTGTAAACTCAACTTCCAGACTCACATAAAGAATCTCCAATCCAAAGTTAAATCTAGAATCGGCTTCCCTATTTCGCAACAAAGCCTCCTTCACTCATGCTGCCAAACATGCCCTCGTAAAACTGACTATCCTACCGATCCTTGACTTCGGCGATGTCATTTACAAAATAGCCTCCAACACTCTACTCAGCAAATTGGATGTAGTCTATCACAGTGCCATCCGTTTTGTCTCCAAAGCCCCATACACTACCCACCACTGTGACCTGTACGCTCTTGTTGGCTGGTCCTCACTACATGTTCGTCGTCAAACCCACTGGCTCCAGGCCATCTATAAATCACTGCTAGGCAAATCCCCGCCTTATCTTAGCTCATTGGTCACCATAGCAGCACCCACCCGTAGTCTGCGCTCCAGCAGGTATATCTCACTGGTCATTCCCAAAGCCAACACCTCCTTTGGCCGCCATTCCTTCCAGTTCTCTGCTGCCAATGACTGGAACGAATTGCAAAAATCTCTGAAGCTGGAGACTCTTATCTCCCTCAATAACTTTAAGCATCAGTTGTCAGAGCACCTTACCGATCACTGCACCTGTACACAGCCCATCTGAAATTAGCCCACCCAACTACCTCATCCCTATATTGTTATTTATTTTGCTCTTTTGCACCCCAGTATCTCTATTTGCACATAATCTCTTGCACATCTAGCATTCCAGTGTTAATACTATTGTAATTATTCTGCACTATAGCCTATTTATTGCCTTACCTCCATAACTTGCTACATTTGCACACACTGTATATATATTTTCTGTTGTATTTCTGACTTTATGTTTTTTACCCCATATGTAACTCTGTGTTGTTTTTATTGCACTACTTTGCTTTATCTTGGCCAGGTCGCAGTTGTAAATGAGAACCTGTTCTCAACTGGCTTACCTGGTTAAATAAAGGTGAAATAAAAAAATAAAAATAAAAAAGTAAATGTTGAAAGTTTTCAGCCATTCCTGAACCTGTGACCAAAAACAAGCTACATATGGGCAGTACCAAAACAAGTGATCTTATGATTCTCTCTTCACAGCAAAATCTGCAGAGGTGGGATGGTTTATCCCCCATATACATATATATAACATTCTATTGGTTGCAACAATTTTGTATAATAATTTGAAGTTTTGAATCCGGCGTCGTTTTGTGTATCAGTTCATAAACCATGTGCCATGGAATCTGTACATTGAAAATCTCCTCCCAACTAAGTCATGATGGAGTTGTTTGTTTAACCTGTTGGATGAAATTATGCTGACACCATCTAAAGTATAATTTCCACCTCTAGAAATGAGCCAAATAACAATGGTAAAATGATTTGTTATAATTATTGTATCCCAACTTATTATTGTATCAGGTATGCTATTAGCAATAAGCATTCTCACCTGTATCCCAACTGACGTAGTTGGGGAAGGACTGCCCGTTCCATGATCTCGCCATCACGGTTGACAACTCCGTTGTGTCCTCCTCCCAGAGTGCGAAGAGCCTTGGCTTGACCCTGGACAACACCCTGTCGTTCTCCGCTAACATCAAGGCGGTGACCCGCTCCTGCAGGTTCATGCTCTACAACATTCGGAGAGTACGACCCTGCCTTACACAGGAAGCGGCACAGGTCCTAATCCAGGCACTTGTCATCTCCCGTCTGGATTACTGCAACTCGCTGTTGGCTGGCCTCCCTGCCTGTGCCATTAAACCCCTACAACTCATCCAGAACGCCGCAGCCCGTCTGGTGTTCAACCTTCCCAAGTTCTCTCACGTCACCCCCCTCCTCCGCACACTCCACTGGCTTCCAGTTGAAGCTCGCATCCGTTACAAGACCATGGTGCTTGCCTATGGAGCAGTGAGGGGAACGGCACCTCTGTACCTTCGGGCTCTGATCAGTCCCTACACCCAAACGAGGGCATTGCGTTCATCCACCTCTGGCCTGCTGGCTCCCTTCCTCTGCTGAAGCATAGTTCCCGCTCAGCCCAGTCAAAACTGTTCGCTGCTCTGGCACCCCAATGGTGGAACAAGCTCCCTCACGACGCCAGGACAGCGGAGTCACTCACCACCTTCCGGAGACATTTGAAACCCCACCTCTTTAAGGAATACCTGGGATAGGATAAAGTAATCCTTCTACCCCCCCAAAAAAAATTTTGTAAAGTGGTTATCCCACTGGCTATAGGGTGAATGCACCAATTTGTGAGTCGCTCTGGATAAGAGCGTCTGCTAAATGACGTAAATGTGCCCTTGAGCAAGGCACTTAACCCTAATTGCTCCTGTAAGTCGCTCTGGATAAGAGCGTCTGCTAAATGACTAAAATGTAAATGTATAGTGGCTATACATAAATAGGCTGACATATGGGGTTGCCAATCTGCATTTACTCTATTGGGCTAATCATTAGTTGAGTCCTGCAACAGGTTGGATACCCACAGTTTCAACATTTAATTATGTGCGCAGCGAGGCAGACATAAGGCTACCAGCCACGCACAGATTGAGAGTGTGTGGAGACGGGAACTGGGCCCGGTTGCATAAAACACCTTATGTTTAATTTTCCCCTTATCTTTTCCCTTAAAGTTTCCTTAACTTTAAGTCAGTTGCACAAAACATTTTAAGGTGAATTAAGTGTAAAAGTTAAGGGTGCCCATGAGGTCCCTTAACTGCTTCATTCAGTATGGATATCAATGTTAAACAGCATTTGTGGAGGTGAATGTTGCTTTCATCTGCTCTTGTTACAAAAGGAAAACATCAACCAGCTAGCTACTTAGCTAAACAATGGGAGGTGCACAATCCATGGCTACAAAGCTAGCTGGCTAGTTAGCTATACTATATTCTGGGAATTCCCTCCCTATGGCACTCGTAATATTTTTCTCGCATAGAACACACAACAACAAGCTGACTAGGTAAATAGATAAAATATTCTACTATGGGGTTGTCTGATTTTTCCAATAGGGTCTGGCTCCAGCAGATACCTTCTCACACACAGACGCCGTGAGACACGATGAGACAGGATGTTGAGTGTTGCCAGAGAGGTTGGTGCGTTATCGCCACCAACAGCACGGGTGGTGAAATTACATTTAGAATTAGAAGCCACTAGCTAGCGGTTAGCTAGTAGCACTAGCTAGTAGAACAGACAAAAGGGGTTAGTTATCAGTATCTTTGATAGTAGTACTAGCTAGCTATCAGGTGACAGCTAAAGCACAAGCAACAGTGGTTGTTTGGTAGTAGTAATTTTTGGCATTAACATTGTATAAAAAAAATATAAAAACTAAATTCTAGCTAACTCTCCCAACTTCGAACACTACGATACTAACACACTAACATAACGCCCTGGACCAGAGCTAGTGTGTCGACTGGTATGTGCACAGCACACTGATGCCAACATACCAACTGAGACGCCAAAATACCATTTGAGACGCATGCGCTTTGCTATTCGCAGACCATGCGGTGTCAGGGCGCATAATCTGCAGCTGAATGCAACACGATTTACCCGTTTTGTTTGCAGAGGAAAAGTAATTGTGGACTGTTCCAGCATCTACAAAGTGCGCCTCAGTAGAAATATTTTTTCATGTTCCATATTTTTTTGGCGTGGTGGCAATTAGTGCCACAGCTAAATGCTGCCTCTGTAAATCAGCAGTGACCCTTCAAAGGGCTGAGTCATGTTAGGTTGTCCCCCCTTCCCTCCTCCCCACTGGCCCATAAAGAGGCTGCTGTGTTAATGGTGGCAGCGGTGGGATCTGGAATGATTTGCTGCTATAGGCTCTTTCTCTGACTGCTGGTGGCCTTGTATGGGTGAGCGACTGGGCCCATGATTAATTGTTTGTCACCCGGTCTGGTCACTCACAGGGGGTGGGGGGAGTCTTGTTGTCCAGTCTCCTGCAGACAACTTTAGAGCTCTTTTATATTACTGGATTGGACCAATACCAGGGGTCACCTTGCTTTACACCCCTCTCTCAGCCTCACTTTGGTTTCCCTCAAGGTGAGTGGAGAGCTCTACCTATTCAACACCTCGCTGTATGAAGGACACAAGCGGAACACTGGGCAGTGTGTGACCCACTTGTAGGACCTTCGAGAGAGAGATGTATGTGCTGTAGCCTACTTCTCTAGCTACCCTACTTTAGTCTACTCTGTCAGACAGCTTAAAACTGATTGAAGCAGTTTTTCATTGATTGTGGCCAGATGGAGGATTTGCAGGTCAGGGCTGAGGCTGAATGGTGTGTCTGTCTGGAGTATAGTATAACTCCTCTGGAAACAGACAGGCTGAAAACAGGGACTGTCAGTAGGTATTTGGACTCATATCTAGGATCTCACTGTCTGTCGAGGCTTCATTAGGAAACTGTAACACACTCAGTGACTGATTGAAGTGGGACCTCCCTATGAACTGTAAAGGGTTCTGTTGCTTGTCTGTGGCACGTGATGATACCCTTTATCTACTTCCCCAGAGTCAGATAAACTCGTGGATAACATTTTTATGTCTCTGTGTCCAGTATGAAGGAAGTTAGAGGTAGTTTCATGAGCCAATGCTAACTAGCGTTAGCACAATGACTGGAAGTCTATGGGTATCTGCTAGAGTGCTAGCAGATACATTTACATTTACGTCATTTAGCAGACGCTCTTATCCAGAGCGACTTACAAATTGGTCCATTCACCTTATAGCCAGTGGGATAACCACTTTACAATATTATTATTATTATAATTTTTATTTTTTGGGGGTGGGGTGGGGTAAGGGGGGGTAGAAGGATTACTTTATCCTATCCCAGGTATTCCTTAAAGAGGTGGGGTTTCAAGTGTCTCCGGAAGGTGGTGAGTGACTCCGCTGTCCTGGCGTCGTGAGGGAGCTTGTTCCACCATTGGGGTGCCAGAGCAGCGAACAGTTTTGACTGGGCTGAGCGGGAACTGTGCTTCCGCAGAGGTAGGGGGGCTAGCAGGCCAGAGGTGGATGAACGCAATGCCCTCGTTTGGGTGTAGGGACTGATCAGAGCCTGAAGGTACGGAGGTGCCATTCCCCTCACAGCTCCGTAGGCCAGCACCATGGTCTTGTAGCAGATACCATAGACTTCCAGTCATTATGCGAACGTTAGTTAGCAATTGCACTAGCGCTAGTTAGCAACTTCCTTCAAACTGCACGCAGTCATAAAAATGGTATCAACCAGTTCATCTGACTCTGGGGAAGTAGATAAAGGGCCTCATTGCCAAAATCCCGAATAATCCCTTTAATAAAAAGGAAACGTATTTATCTTATGAGTTGAACAGACCTTATATATTTTACACATGCATGCATGGGTGCACACACTGTAGATACAGATGTACTATCTTAAAGGAGAACTGCACTTCCTGATTTAGCCTCGTTTTTCATCAATGCTCATTAAGAAATGCTAGCGGCCATGACTGGAGGCAAACGAGAGTTGTCTTCTGGGAGTGGTTTCATATGGGTGTTTTTTTGTCTTTGCCATTCAACCACAACAAACAAGGCCTAATACAGTTCTATGTGTGAGCTAGAGTAGAGAGGAAGAGGTTAATAGAATGTAAAGCCAGCGCTGACCTTGTGTTTAGCCAAGCTGACAGTAGCTAGTTGGCATAGCTTGGGGGATAGCTAGCGGCAGCTGGCTAGCCTATCTAATGTTAGCTAGCTGATTTTTCTCTGTCAAATCACAGTTATGTCAAGATAGCAAGAACCAGTGTCTGGAATGTGTTTCATGAGACACAACACCTTGCTACTCGCTAGCATTATCAAATAATGTAGCTAGCTAGTGTAACCAACTCACCGTCAGCAACAACACCAGGCACAGTCTCACGTTTGACAGTTGGCAGCCCGCTGAACTTGTAGCTAGCATTGGATGTAATCTATATCCTGGCCATCTGATTCTTGAAAAACTTTACAGAAGCCCATTTTCACTAGACTTAGCTATTTCCCGATCAATATGTGCATTGCATATCAAGCTACTGCCAAAGATACACCGTGTTGTCTGGGGAATTCGTTTTGCATGGCCAGGTGCGCCGGGTAGGCGGGGTTTGCTCATTTTCAGCCATTCCATTGGTCCTCCTAAGGAGAGGTCTCCGCCCGCCTGAGGCACCGGGCCATGCAAAGCGAACTCACCCAGTCTTTTCTCAGAAAACACGATGCGACCATGTGTTTTTAGGCAAAAGGGGGCATGAATTGTTGACATAATTGTAATCCAAACCAAACCCTGAAGTTAGTCATGACTCAGTCACTTACCAAACTCCGCTTTGGACGAGATTGACTTTATGACCAACATTATCCTATTTACACGTTGTAGTACATTTTGACACTAGAATAAATGTTTCTGACTGATATCGATGACACATAGGCCGTTTTCAAAAGAAGAAGTTGGTTTTCAAGAGCAGTTGAACTTTAATTTAACCAGTTTCTTACAGCAGGAAAATAATCCTGCAGCAACAGGATGTGAATTATTATGCGGATTATAATTAATGGAGATTTTTGTAGGGGTTGATACATTTCTTGGTAGGGGGAATCAAGTCTGACATTTTTAAGTGGAAATCACAAACTTTTAAAAGCTTTTTTAAAACATTACAAAAAAATACATTACAAGTTTGCTTTTCCTGCGTATTATCTGCAAGAACAGAGTGATCAAATTAAGATAGCACATCTGTACAGCCAGTTATCTGATTAGTTAGGAAAGCATGTCTGCAGCAACATCAGTGGAGCCATAAAACTTGGAAAATGATCCAATATCAGCATGCTGGTCCAATTTCTTTCTTTCTTTCCATCCCTATTTACAGACTGGAGGAGGGCAGAATTCCCCTTTGACTGGCCTCTCTCTCTCTCTTTTTCTTTTCATTTCCCCCATTTTTACTACTTGACAAAGGCAGCAAGGCACACTATGCCCGGTGGAGCCTGTTTGGTCAAAGCCGCACAGGAGAGAGGTGGAGAGAGAGCAAGCCAGAGCCAGGGAGAGAGTGGAGAGAGGGGAGGTGGTGTGGGGGAGTGTGTGAGAGAGGGAGAAGGAGGGGTAGAGGAGAAAAGGAAGAGGCATTTGGTGGCATTTGGCCTGAGCAATGAGCCGCGTTTGGACTCGGAGAGAAGTTTCCCTCAGGAGAAGAGAGTAGAGAGACCGACACAGAGCTGCGGGAGGATTGGAACACATTGAAAGTGGATGCAAGTTATCTGGGAGTTGAAAGACTTTGAAGTGAATGAGAGGAGGCCCAGTGCAGAGGCAGTTATGCAGGGGTCAGCTTGGGGTACGTGTGAGTAGTAACTTTGTGACGGGGAAAGTTGGAGGCTTTGTGAATAGAGCACTGGGAAAAAGGTAGTTTGATGTAAAGTAGAAACAGGAGAGATGGGGTTTCCAAAACGAACTGTAGACGTAGAACATTTGTTGATAAAGTGTGAGCCATGAGGGTTAGCTGTTAGCCTTGACACCTGGTGGTGTAATAAACCTCTCCTAGAGTTGAATGTTTTTAAAAAGTCTCTTTCTTAGATTTTTGTTTAGTCTCACCTACATTAGTTGAATGCATTTATTTTAAGTCAGTTGGGATAAGAGTCTGCTAAATTACTAAAATGTAATGTGATGTAAGTGATCATTCCAATGACCAGAGTCATCTAAAATGGGATAGTAGCAAGTTACCGTAAAGCAACATCGTATCTATACTATAGATGACTATTAGCGTGAGAGAGCTCTTTCTGCTCACTGAAACAAAGACAGTGACAGGCAGAGAAAAGTGTGTTGTGTGTGCGCTTGCATGGGAGAAGAGGCCTCTTTTCTCACTGGTCTCAATTTGTTAGCCCTCAAAGGGAGAGAATGGCATTAAGTATACGTGTAAGACTCACCTCATTATCCATAGAAGCAGTATCATGATGATGGCCTCACAATGTGGGATTTAGCATACAAACCGGGGCTGAGATAAACGGGTCCATTTTCTTGGATAGGTAGGTTGTCTGTTGGACCAAAATAGCAATGTCACACTTTTCCTCCGTGGTCTACTTTCAATGTTGGACACTCTGAATCAAGAGGGAAGGGGGGGAGAGGGAGAGAGAGAGTGTGGATTAGATTGGGAGGGAGATGTAGAGTGGAGGATGGGATTTCCAGACTGTTTGTTCCCAACTGCTCATGCACACGCTCTCTTTATTTTTCTCACTTTCTATTATTTTCTATTGTACTCTCTCACTCTCTCATATATCCCAAGTCAGAGGTGCTGCTCCTGGTGCCTCTGGCTCCAAACCAGCCAGTAAAACAGAGCAGCCCTTTTTACTGGTCCTGACACCCCCTCGTGTGCACTGTAGTTTTGGACCCAGATCCCTCTGGCTGTGTTGGTGTTTGTGTGTGTGTACAACTGACTCTCAAAGAGAGATTTACTGAAACCTCTTGGTTTGTATCAAAGCATGTTTGTGTGATGATGCATACAAGCCAAGCAGGGTCTGCTAGGCCTATATGTTTGTGTCCATGCGTTTCTGTGTGTAACACCCATAAATGAGATGCTTTCATGTTTGGTCTTCTCTGTGCCTGTCCCTGCGCACAGTGTAGGCCATGCATGTTTATTTCATGGCATTTTTGGCATTCAAAGAGACGACTTACGAAAGTATCGAATAAGCTAAATGCTGCTGTTCTGGGGTGTGGCCTGCACCTATCAGTCCAGCATTCTATAACCCGCTGCATCTGGAGAAGATAAAGATATTTTTCACTTTTTACCAAATCTGCCAATGGCATGTTCATTTGATTACTTAGTATGCTGTCTAAAAATACCTAAGGGGTAAGCTGCCATTTACTTTATTGCCCATTACTGAGCGCCCCTATAGCCATGTCATGTGACTGTGAGCGTTGCCATGCAGTGGTTATTAAATCATGGTGGACTGGAGCTCTTCTACCTACCAGTGATACTGAACTGAACCCAGGGAAACAAGTTGTTATAGTGATCTGTCTATCTGGTCTCCTTCAGAGGCTTTGAGATGCTAAGGGTGTGTTTGTAAATTCAATCTGGAGTGTCAGAGTGCGCTCTGGGCCATTCGTAAATTCAGAGCGCTGTCAGATTGTCCGTTCGTAAATTCAGAGCGCTTAGCTCTTGGAGTGTTCAGAGCGCCACACTGGACCTCTGGCCGAGAAGTAGGGTTTCTTCCTTGCCTAATAAATCAGACTTTGATACCAATTCTTGGTATACAGTCTGAAACAAAGCACTGCAAAATCATGGACATTTTCCTTACAAGCCAGAATGTTTAATGAAATTATACTAAACAAAAATATAAACGCAACATGCAACAATTTCAAAGATGTTACTGAGTTACAGTTCATATAAGGAAATCAGTCAATTGAAATAAATTCATTAGGCCCTAATCTATGGATTTCACATGACTGGGAATACAGATATGCATCTGTTGGATGCCTTTAAAAAAAGGTAGGGGCGTGGATCAGAAAACCAGTCAGTATCTGGTGTTACCACCATTTGTCTCATGCAGCGCGACCCATCTCCTTCGCATAGAGTTGATCAGGCTGTTGATTGTGGCCTGTGGAATGTCCCACCTCTTCAATGGCTGTGCGAAGTTGCTGGATATTGGTGGGAAATGGAACACGCTGTCGTACACATCGATCCAGAGCATCCCAAACATGCTCAATGGGTGACATGTCTGGTGAGTATGCAGGCCATGGAAGAACTGGGATATTTTCAGCTTCCAGGAATTGTGTACAGATCCTTGCGACATGGGGTCGTGCATTATCATGCTGAAACATGACGTGATGGCGGCGGATGAATTGCTCAACAATGGGCCTTAGGATATCATCATGGTATCTCTGTGCAATTTGTTGACCATACTTTTTAGAGTGCCGGTACTGAAGTAAAAATGTCTATCACCTGGCACATGTGCGAAACCATTTAAACACCTATTAGTATGCATGCATCGCGTGCATGTACTTCTGTCTTGTGCATGTGCCATCATGAGCAAACACATCTTGATTACCACACATATAGACCAATGTTTTGAAGCTAGTTTAAAAGTACTTTCCTGTGGATATTTTGTCTCAAATTTTGACCAGGTGAAGGACCAACACCACGGACAATCGGCAGAGTAAGTTCAAATATAATTGTAATCAACATTTGTGACAGACAATTGAAGGCATCGCCACGTTTCGTGACTAGGTTGATCCGAGCATTCTGACCTCACAACGGCAGTCAAGCACCCAAGCTAACTGGCTAATGTGGCCTGTCATAACAACTGTGTGCTAGGTCGTTTGAAAATGCATTAATTATTCTGCGCTCTGGCACTCTCAAACCAGAGTGCTCTGATATCGGAGTAGATTGCCAGAGTGAATTTACAAATGCACCCTAAGGAGTCCGCCCTCTGAACCACTCTGAACCCCCGCCCCTCCCCCTGCAAATGGTATAGCCGTAGGCCCCAATCCCTATTGCAACCGGCGGAAAGAAAAACAGGACATGTATGGGGGCTATCAAAGCTGTATAGGAGACTACTTGATTATTTTAATACGGTTTCCTAGGAATGCGTTGAGAAACACTGATCTAGTCTAGTCTGGACAGTCTCAGCCATAGGAAACTGAGCCCCAAGCTGCTATGGGTAGAATGCATGGGAAAGAGCATAGCAGTCAACCTGCAGACATATATCCTAACAAATAGTGTGTTGAAGGTTTAGTGCACTACTGCAAGCACAAATATGTGTGAGAGAGTGAATGGGTTTTTTAACAATGTACATACAGAAAGTATTCAGACCCCTTGACTTTTTCCACATTTTGTTACGCTACAACCTTATTCTAAAATTGATTAAATAAATGTTTTTCCTCATCAATCTACACACAATACCCCATAATGACAAAGCAAAACAGGTTTTTAGTCATTTTTGCAAATGTATAAAAAAAAAAAAAAAAATGAAATATCTTATTTACAAAAGTATTCAAACCCTTTGCTATGAGACTCTACAGTATACTGTTTACTTTACTGTATGTAGTATTTCTGTTTGTCATACAACTGCCCCAACTTTCTTTATCCATCAGTTATGATCCGATAAAATAAGTAGGGATCACTTATTACCCCTCCACTCTAATTAGAATGTCATAATCACAGTTAAACCTTAGTGGTAGGCTGTTTGTCTTGGCAGGGTGGCACACTGTGTGGGCATTGCCAGCAGTGCCCTTCTGGTGCCTAGCTGGCTGGCTGTAATTAATGAGGAGCTGGCTGGTTGATAGACACGCCACAGTCCCATTAATCACTGTCCTGGTCTTGACACACTGGGTTTGTTTGTGTGTGTGTGTGTGTGTGTGTGTGTGTGTGTGTGTGTGTGTGTGTGGAAAATGATTTACATAGTTTAGGGCTAGTGCCGTATCTGGATTTAGATCCTGACTTCACAGAGCTCTGACACCGAACTGTCTCCAACAGGACACACCTGTCCCTGGGACCTCATTATGCTCTGGATGACTCCTACAGTAGTGATGATGTATTTAAAATGCACAAATGATTTTTTTAAACAAGGTGGTGCCATTTCCTGCAATCCTGCAAAAGGCTTAAATGATTACATAGGGGCGCAGCCAGTCCACAAGGTGGGGCAGTAGCCCTCTTACATTCTTTGGGGTGAACCCTGGCACAGCTGGGTGCCTGCAAACACGAAGCGAGACCTCATCATCATGCGCCATGTCCTGTCTACCATTGTTCTCCCCTCACCACCAGACGCTGTGCCTTGGGACTGATGATGTCACAGTCTATCTGTGTAGTGTTGCAGTTTGGATGAGATCACCGGTTGGGAGGAGATGGTTGCCATGGTGTGCACGTGTGTGTGTGTGCGTCAGGCTCGTGTGTGCGATATCATTTCTATCTGCAATATTCAGAACACTGAGCCCTCCTGAACACGACCCTGGATGGTTTGATAGTCCAAACAAGCTGTATATTCCTAATATTCCTACTGTAACGCTTTGTAATTGCTTTGCTACTTTGCTAGTTCCCATTCATCTGACTGACTGTGTCCCTCTGTTTCTCCCTCTGTCCCCCAGATCGTGTGGGTGTCCCACTGAGCAGCAGCCACCATGGCCCTGATTCAGGCTCTGCCCATGCCGGCTGAGCGCCACCACACCCCCGGCCTCAACGGAACCCCCCGCCGTCGCCCCTCTGCCCCCTACACGCCCCCCAACCTCCCCTCCACCTCACCCGCCTCCAACTCCCAGGAGGCCATGGGCTCCGTCAGCAGCCTCATCGCCCACCGCCCCGGCCCGGCCCACCTGGCGCATCAATACCGGCCCGTTGATATAGGCCCCGAGCCGGGCACCTCCAGGCTCCACAGAACCACATTGGGCGCCACTTCCTGCCTGGGCTCCTCTGACACATCCCAGGATCAGCTGCTTAGTAGCCTCACTCCGCCTGGCAACAGGAAGCCCTTGATGGTGATTGGCTCCAGTAAGGACAGCAGGACCAATGGGAATTACTCATATCTGAACCAGCACTATGAGGGGGACTGGAATGACAACCATGTGGCTCATGGAAGCCCCAGGACCGGGATTGACACAGAGGAGGCCAAGGAGGGGCAGCTGGAGAGCCTCAACGGGAACGTAGGAGGAGCCCCGCCCAAACTGGTCCTCGTGTCGGGGAAGCTGGAGAAGGTGAGTATGGCCCTGTCCAGGCTATATGGTAGTCATTCAGTCTCCTCGAAATGTACAGTAGATCAATCTACTCTCACAGTAACACGATTAGAGCAAATAAATTAAACATTCACTGAATATACATTATTTACAACCTCTTACCCAACAATCCTCTCACCCCTCAGAACATGGAGAAAACAGTGATCCGGCCCACCGCCTTCAAACCCGTCATCCCCAAGAGCCGCAACTCCATGCAGTACCTCTCCCCTCGCCACGACCGGGCCAGCCTATCAGACAGCCAGAACAATCTCAACCTGTTGTCACCTGGTAGCCAGACGGACACTTTGTCGCCCTGCTTGGAGAAACGCACCTCCTACAGCAGTGGGCGCCACACGGGCGGTGGCAGCCAGACCTGCTCCATGTCTGACTCGGGCCGGAACTCCCTGTCGAGCCTGCCACCCTATGGCAGCGTCCCCTACAATCTGGCGCCCGCAGACACCCCGCTTGGCAGTGGCCACCTGGAGCCCATGAAGACGGCGCCTGCCAATGTGCACGGGCACTCCAACTCGGACAGCGGGCTCTCCTCGTCCAGTAAGAGCACAGGGTCGGGGTCGCTGAGCGGGCGCGTCCAGCCCCTGTCGGACAGTGGGTCAGGCGGGCGGTCGCCAGCCCCCGTGGAGGGTGGGTACGAGGGGGTGGTGAGGGACCTGGAGGAAAAGCTGAGGGAGAGAGATGTGGAGCTGCAGCAGCTCCGAAACAACCTGGACGAGAACGAGATGGCCATTTGTCAGGTACGTGGTGGTATAAATGGAAGACACAATCATCTTCCTTCACATATTCTAAAACACATGAAGGCATGCAAACGTACATACACCTGGCACACACACCATTTACCATCACACTCAAACCATTACAATCACTGTACACACACGCAGGCATGCATGCACACATACGATGCAACCCTCACACAATGCCACCCTCACCTAACCCCCCCCCCCACCCAACTTCCTTCCCTGTCTCCCCTCTCCCCCCAGGTTTATGAGGAGAAGCAAAAGCGCTGTGAGCTGGAGCTGGAGGAGCTGCGTCAGACCTGTGCCACACGGATGCAGACCCACTCACAGAAGGCCCAGCGCGCCCAGCAGGTGCTCCAGCTGCAGGTCTTCCAGCTGCAGCAGGAGAAGAAGAAGCTCCAGGAGGACTTCAGCCAGCTGCTGCAGGAGAGGGAGCAGCTGGAGGAGCGCTGCACCTCCTACGAGCACGAGAAGATCGAGCTAGGGCCCCGGCTGGAGGAGACCAAGTGGGAGGTGAGATGGGCCATAATACTGTCTGTGGCGGCCCCCTACCTCCTAGGCCTTGGCACTTCAGTATATATTGTAGACAAAGCGGATGGAGGTCTGTCCCAACACTAGCAGTATGTGTACTACTCAGGTAGAGACAGTGGATTTTAAATACCACTGTAAACCCTTTTGAGTAATTGCTGTAGTCTAGTACAAACGGTCCGCTCTGTAAGATGCTGGCGGGCAAGAGTCTGGCACGGTGTCGCATCATCATCAATCACATTATAACAAAGACACCAAGCTGGCTGCCTTCCTGTCTCTATCTCTTCTCTCTCTCTCGCTCTCTCTCTCTCTCTCTCTCTCTCTCTCTCTCTCTCTCTCTCTCTCTCTCTCTCACTCAGTCACTCTCTCTCTCTCTCTCTCTCTCTCTCTCTCTCTCTCTCACTCAGTCACTCTCTCTCTCTCTCTCTCTCTCTCTCTCTCTCTCTCTCTCTCTCTCTCTCTCTCTCTCTCTCTCTCTCTCTCTCTCTCATACAGTGCATTCGGAAAGTATTCAGACTCCTTCAATTTTTCCACATTTTGTTACGTTACAGCCTTATTCTAAAATAGATTAAATATTTGTATTTTCTCATCGATCTACACACTATACCCCATAATGACAAAGTGAAAACAGGTTTTTAGAAAATGTATTAAAATAAAAAACAGATACCTTATTTACATAAGTATTCAGACCCTTTGCTATGAGACTAGAAATTGAGCTCAGGTGCATCCTGTTTCCATTGATCATCCTTGAGATGTTTCTACAACTTGATTGGAGTCCACCTGTGGTCAATTCAATTGATTGGACATGATTTGGAAAGGCACACACGTGCGCTCCGAGACAGGATTGAGTCGAGGCACAGATCTGGGGAAGGGTACCAAAACATTTCTGCAGCATTGAAGGTCCCCAAGAACACAGTGGCCTCCATCATTCTTAAATGGAACAAGTTTGGAACCACCAAAACTGAGCAATTGGGGCAGAATGGCCTTGGCAAAGGAGGTGACCAAGAACCCGATGGTCACTCTGACAGAGCTCATGCTGTGGGGATGTTTTTCAGTGGCAAGGACTGGGAGACTAGTCAGGATCGAGGGAACGATGAACGGAGCAAAGTACAGAGAGATCCTTGATGAATACCTGCTCCAGAGAGCTCAGGACCTCCGACTGGGACGAAGGTTCACCTTCCAACAGGACAACGACCCTAAGCACACAGCCAAGACAACGCAGGAGTGGCTTTGGGACAAGTCTCTGATGTCCTTGAGTGGCCCAGCCAGAGCCCGGACTTGAACCCGATCAAACATCTCTGGAGAGACCTGAAAATAGCTGTGCAGCGACGCTCCCCATCCAACCTGACAGAGCTTGAGAGGATCTGCAGAGAAGAATGGGAGAAACTCCCCAAATACAGGTGTGACAAGCTTGTAGCGTCATACCCAAGAAGACTCGAGGCTGTAATCGCTGCTAAATGTGCTTCAACAAAGTACTGAGTAAAGGGTCTGAATACTTATGTAAATGTGATATTTCCGTTTTTTTTTTATTAAAACTTTGCATAAATGTCTAAAAACCTGTTTTTGCTTTGTCAATATGGGGTATTGTGTGTAGATTGATGAGGGGAAAAAACAATTGAATCCATTTTAGAATAAGACTGTAACGTAACAAAATGTGGAAAAAGTCAAGGGGTCTGAATCCTTTCCGAATGCACTGTATATTGTCATATTCCCTCATATATTCATAGGACTTAGTTTGTGGTGTGACTCCTCTATATATTAATGATGGGTTGTTCGCGAATGAACATCTCTTTTTGAACAGATCTTTTTGGTGAACGTCGGGAACCGAATCGCATTTGTAAAAGAGCCGTTCATTTGGCTCCCTGATTTGCATACTGTTACTATTGCTTTTAAGCTCACGATTATCTGCGGATAAATTATAAAAACATTCTGTGAAGATGGTAATTCCTCACCGCAGGAACAATAGAAAGTGAGGAGAGAGAGAGCCTCATTCTGGTCCACACATGTTTTTGCAGTGCGTAAAAATGTTTTCTTAAAAAACATTTGTTGGCCATCTAATAATTTGGTCAGGTAAAAATGTATTTGAACTCTCATGTCGGGATCTGACATAATGGCAGGCAACTTTATAGGTTTAACATAAGAGATTTGCTATTTTTGTCATGGTTTGGACATGTCATGGTACATTTTTAAGCACTACTGAACGAAGAGCCGTTTGGGAGCCAAATGAACAGCTCTTTTAGCTGAACGGAGCCAAATGATCCGGCTCACCGAAAAGACTCGGAATGCCCGTCACTACTACTGAGTGTAGAAAACATTAGGAACACCTGCTCTTTCCATGACATAGACCAGGGATGGGCAACTCCAGTCCTCAGGGGCTGGGGTGGTGTCACACTTTTTCCCCATCCCTAGAAAACACAGCTGATTTAAACTAATTGCATTCTAAACTGAAGATCATGATTAGTTGATAATTGAAGTCAGGTGTGTTAGCTGGAGCAAAAGTATGATACCAATCAGGCCAACGAGGACTGGAGTTGCCCATCCCTGACATAAACTGACCAAGTGAATGCAGGTGAAACCTATGATCCCTTATTGATGTCACCTGTTAAATCCACTTAAATTAGTGTAGATGAAGGGGAGGAGACAGGTTAAAGGATTTTAAATCCTTGAGACCTAGATTGTGTATATGCCATTCAGAGGGTGAATGGGCAAGACAAACTATTTAAGTGCCTTTGAACGGGGTATGATAGTAGGAGCCAGGCGCACCAGTTTGAGTGTGTCAATAACTGCAACGCAGCTGGGTTTTTCACGCTGTGTATCAAGAATGGTCCATCACCCAAAGGACATCCAGCCAACTTGACACCAGCATTGGAGTCAACATGGGCCAGCATCCCTGTGGAACGCTTTCAACACCTTGTTGTCCATGCCCCGACAAATTGAGGCTGTTCTGAGGGCAAAAGGGGGTGCATTAGGTGTTCCTAATGTTTTGTGCACTGTGTATATGACACTAGTTGTGTTTCCTCCAGGTGTGTCAGAAGTCTGGGGAGATCTCCCTGCTGAAGCAGCAGCTGAAGGATGTCCAGGGGGAGCTGGCTCAGCGCGTGGGGGAGATTGTCTCTCTGCGTGGCCAGCTCCGGGACTCCCGTGGTGAGCTCACCACCAGCCAGGCCCTGCTGCAGGAGGCCACCTCCGCCGGCCGACTGCGCACCCTGGAGCTGGAAGTTTGCCAGAACGAGCTGCAGCGCCGCATGAGTGAGGCCCAACTCCTCCGTCAGAAGGTGGGCCGCCTGGAGGAGGAGACGGCCCGCTTCCGTGCAGACGCCGCAGCCAATCAGACAAGCCTCCAGGGCCCCGCCCACAATGGTAGTGGAGGCAGGCAGTGCCAGGCCTTCCCGGAGGAGCCACATTTGTTGACCTATGAGAGCGACGAAGCCAAGGCCAAGCTGGCCTATGAGAGCGAGGCCCTCCAGAGCCTCCGGGTGCAGATGGAGAGTCTGAGGGCGGAATTAGCCACAGAACGCCAGCGGGGGGAGGAGCAGGCGTGCAGCTTTGAGGAGGAGCATAGGGTCTGGCAGGAGGAAAAGGACAAGGTGATCCAGTACCAGAAGCAGCTGCAGCAGAACTACGTGGGGATGTACCAGAGGAACCGGGAGCTGGAGGGTATGCTGCGGGAGCTCAGTCTAGAACTGGAGACTCGGGACGAGCTGGAGGAGCTGGACGAAGGCAGCGGCAACGAGATCAACTTTGACGAGATCACCGCTACTGAGATCTGACACCACCACCTTTTCTCTCTGTGTCTCCTTCTGTCTCTCTATCTGCCATATGCATGTGATCCACTAGGAGCGTCTATAGGAAGCCGGATAGCCTCTATAATTACTTAGGTCACTTCAGAATCCTTCAGTAGGTCTCCATCAGGGTCTCTACAGTATGTAGTAGTCTTTCTATAGTTGGTCTACTCTCCCTATGTTCCTGCGCTTCCACTCCGTCTCACAAATGTCTTATTATTATGGTTGACTCCCACTGGCTAATGTCGACAAACACACACACAGCGGCTGTTTCTAATCTATATTTCAAAAAGGAGTTGAAGCTCTGTGTGCTACAGTAGGCTCCTCCCACTTGTGAACATCTAGTCAAAACATGGATATTCTAAGCAGATATTACTAATTTGGTTTGTTTCCCTTACCTTTTTTAGATTACGCTGGGCTTATGTTCAATGTAATATAAGACTGCCAACATTTATAAGACCTTGATATTAAGCACACAAACAAAAAATATGAATTTAAACAAAACATTTAAATGCTATATCTGAGGAACTGAGGAAGTCTTAAAATTCGACAAAAAACATACCACTGTGGCAAGCATTTTTGGAGGGTTGAATTTATTGGGCCTTTCTGAAACTGGAGCTGGTGGAGGGGTTGCAGGTAGTCCCTCAGATTTCTGAAAAGATAACACAATTTCAACCCTTATGGGCTTTAAATCGTACACACACAAACACAGTGTGATCTGATGTGACAATATAAGAGTGCACTGACAGGGAGAGTGATGGTGAAGTCAGATGAGTCTCGTACAGCGTGGCGGGAATACATCCTTTCTTTCTGTGGTATTCACTGAACATCATGTAACTCTCCTCCAAATGTGGACTTCCTCCTTGTTCACTGTGGGTGTTCTTGGTAGGTAGAGCCTGATGACACTCGATTTCTTCGGCATGTTGTTCTCGAATACAACAGGTTAATTGGCAAAAAGAAGGGAAACGCTTCAATGTTACCATTACCAAAAGTCTCCTCTTTCCATGACACATTTGAGTATCTAAATATGAATTTTCCTTTTACACACACAGGATGTCATTTTATTCCGTATCTGCACAGTATCTTTAGCTAGCAAAACGGAAACCGTGGAAATTCTAAGGAAACATGTCACTAAAGCACACTCAGACAACAGATATGCTTTCTATTGTTGTGAAGAGAATCAACTTTACCTTTGTGATCTCACTTCCGTAGAAGTACAATAGCATGGATGGATTAATCTCTATGGATCGTTGTGTTTCTCTGCCAATATTTATATGCCGCTCTGGCTATTTGTGAAAGTGCTTTTTGTACAGGTGAGAGGACATGCACTAAGTGAGAGATGTTTAGTCTTTTATAAAGTTAAATTAGACTGGCCAAGCTATGACTGTTATCTTTTCATAAACTTCTGTATAAAGAAGCACACCCATCCACAAGAGGAAGACACTTACATGTCCCCATATCGCTGTTAACCCTTCATTGTAGATATCCCTAATACTGACAAATCATATATGGTGAAATATAGATATTATCTATTTCAAAATAAACATAGCCACTGTGAATAGACCAAAGCAATGTCACATGTTCTGTTGGGTCCTTACAGTACCATGTCTGCATATTGATGTTTGAGTGAATGCCCCTTCATATATTCTAAAGAAAATTATCCACAGTATTTGTATGAAGACATTAAATGTATATTTTCATGCTGTACATTTATTGTACCAACTGACTATGTTTTTAATAAAACGATTGATAAAAACGCATAGCTGATTTTTAAATGGCTAACTGATTGTTTGTTCTAAATGTCATTTTATGACATTTCTGTTATATAATTGTTTGATCAAACAATGTAATTATCAAAAAGCATGTATTGAGTGGTTGATTCTATTAGTAGGTCAGACAAGGAACATCAAGCCACAGCAGTAAAAGAAAAATGGTCAGTTGCTCTTTATTTTATTATGTTAAGTCCCGTTTATACATGTACGTTGTGCTAACATGTCACTCCCCTGTATCCCGATTGTCTGGCCTGTAGACACTTCACCAAGAATTGGAGAAACTTAGGGCATGTTTACACCTGATAATAACATGTGAATTTCCAATCAAGATGATCACTATAGTTATTGGCTCGGTGTGTCTATACATGGTTTTAACATTACCATCAACTGACAGGTGGATCTGATCCAAGCCTGCCATCTTCTGGTCTCCGCTGCACACTGCTCAGACCATAGTGAATTATAGAGGCCTCTAGTGGCCAAAAGGCTGTAATTAGCATGGGCTGATCCCTCCTTGTGACTCTGTTGGAGTCATGTTCAGCCGGGTCATCAGGAGGGATCTGCCAATCGTGAAGAAGAAAAAATGGACTACTTCAAAATGGAGATTGCCTCAATGGCGCTGCCCATGCTGTCACAGACGCTATTAATGGCACATATACAAAGATGAGCCCTCTATTTTTCTCTATGGCTCAGACAGACAACCATTAGTTCAGTTCACAGGGGTCCTGGAAGGCACTCGGATTACAGTTTGCATACATTAGCCGGTGTATTTAATGATTTAAGTAAAGTATTGTCCATAGAAATGTCTGTATATAAATGTGTATATTTATTTTGCATCATTTGTGAAAGTGATGTGAAAATTAATACACTATAACAAATAATGAAAAGTGAAGGATTGTGTGAACTGGCCTACTATTGGCTCTGAGTGGCTTGACGCTTTAGGTAAGAACACACATCACTGGCTGCTGGTTCCCGTGGCGGCAGGTCTCTTAGTCCCCTCGTTTGATTGGCCAGATCCTCCTGGTTCACCATTGAGGGAACAGGAGTTTCCTAGTAACCCACATAATTCCTTCAGACCGTCACTTTTCACTCCTCACTCTTCTCCCCTTCTTCCAACATACTGCAGCTCTGTTTGTGTTGCTTCTAGGGTTTAGGTATTGGGCCTCCAGGCCAAAGCTCAATTTTTCTGTGCAGTGAGTCAGTCTTAAGTCAAGGGCTTTTGGGGACTTTGACTATAAACACCATGGGGTCTTTGGCCTTGTTGCTGAAAGCCCTGCGGATGATCTCCACAGCGTGGGGGTGAGTCACGCCCTGCAGGGACACTCCATCCACTGACACCAGCTCAAATCCAGCCTGGGGATGCAAGCAGAGGAAGGAAGGTTAGAGATAATGCATTTGCCTTGTGCATGCTCTCAGTTGCTCTATTTTGCACTCACACACACACCTAGCCATCTTTCAATTCAACAACATCACGTTACTTTGTCCTTTGGGCTCAAAAACCTCATTTTGATTGTATTGTCCTATGTTCTCTTTCTATAATGTGGTGCCAAAGAGTCTAAATGCCTCGGTTCAAAGCATGAGTTACTCAAATAATTCCCCCCCTCATATCAGTACTCTGGCTTCAAATAAAAGAGCTCCTTCAAAAGGCTTATTATAACAAGGATCCCTTGAGATTACCTTGGGCCTCTATCTCATCACTATGTTTGATTTCATCACTAGCTACATTCATATTTCCATTAATCAGGTAAGTCAATTCAAATTAGTTGGAAAAGATCTGAATGGAATATGTGGCGTGATGTTCATAAGGTGAAATGCTTATCTGAATGGTGGTTTATGGGTCATGTTGTACTGAGACTGGTTATAGCCTTAGTGGTTATAACAGGTCATATCACAGGTTATAACAGGTATACCTTCAGGACTTCACACGTGGAGGCGGCTCCTCCTGGGAAGATCTTCTCTATCTTCACCACCGGCTGCACCTTGGACTCCATCCCACCAGAAATACTGATCCCTGGACCAGTAAAACACAGGCATTATTACATACACAAACAATAAAAAATCTATTGAATTGTATGAGTGAAACTTTGTATTGTCTCTGTTGTAAGAGCTACTTTGCTGATCCCTTCTATAATAGTGAATAAATATTACAGAGAGGTACTGGAGGTGCAACTGTTTGGTAAACCATGAGGATGGCAAACTGTTGATTTCCCTGACTCAACACATACACATAAGGATATAAAAAGTCTACACACCCCAAGTTTTTGTGATGTAAAAGAATGAGACAAAGATAAATCATGTCAACTTTTTCCACCTTTAATGTGACCTATAACGTGAACAATTCAATTGAAAAACAAACTGAAATCTTTGAGGGGGAAAAATTTTAAATTAAAAACTCACAATAACCTGGTTGCATAAGTGTGCACACCCTCAAACTAATACTTTGTTGAAGCACCTTTTGATTTTATTACAGCACTCAGTCTTTTTGGGTAGGAGTCTATTAGCATGGCACATCTTGACGTGGCAATATTTGCCCACTCTTTTTAGCAAAAGCGCTCCAAATCTGTCAGATTGTGAGGACATCTCCTGTGCACAGCCCTCTTCAGATCACCTCAGAGATGTTCAATTGGATTCAGGTCTGGGCTCTGGCTGGGCCATTCCAAAATGTTAATCTTCTTCTGGTGGAGCCTTGCTTTTGTGGATTTGGATGTGTGCTTTGGGTCGTTGTCGTGCTGAAAGGTGAACTTCATCTTCAGCTTTCTAACGGACGCCTGAAGGTTTTGTGCCAAAATTGCCTGGTATTTGGAACTGTTCATAATTCCCTCCACCCTGACTAAGGCCCCGGTTCCAGCTGATGAAAAACAGTGATGCTGCCACCACCATGCTTCACTGTGGGTATGGTGTTCTTTGGGTGATGTGCAGTGTTGTTTTTGCGCCAAACATACCTTTTGGAATTATGGCCAAAAAGTTCAACCTTGGTTTCATCAGACCATAACACATTTTCCCACGTGCTTTTGGGGGACTTGATGTTTGTTTTTGCAAACTTCAGCCGGGATTGGATGTTTTTCTTTGTAAGAAAAGGCTTCCGTCTTGCCACCCTACCCCATAGCCCATTCATATGAACAATACGGGAGATTGTTGTCACATGTAGCACACAGCCAGTACTTGCCAGAAATTCCTGCAGTTCATTTAATGTTGCTGTAGGCCTCTTGGAAGCCTCCCTGACCAGTTTTTTTCTCGTATTTTCATAAATTTTGGAGGGACGTCCAGTTCTTGGTAATGTCTCTGTTGTGCCATATTTTCTCCACTTGATGATGACTGTCTTCACTGTGTTCCATAGTCTATGTAATAGGTCACATGCTTTGGAAATAATTTTTTACCCTTCTCCTGACTGATATCTTTCAACAATGAGATCCCTCTGATGCCTTGGAAGCTCTCTGCGGACCATGGCTTTTGCTCTGAGATGCAACTAAGAAAATACATTTGAACTTTATTTGTGATTAATCAGAGTCACTTTAAATGATAGCAGGTGTGTAATGACTTCTATTTAACATGAGTTTGAATGTGATTGGTTAATTCTGAACACAGCCACATCCCCAGTTATAAGAGGGTGTGCACACTTATGCAACCAGGTTATTGTAAGGTTTTTATTTTTCATTTTTCCCCCTTGAAGATTTCAGTTTGTTTTTCAATTTAATTGTTCACATTATAGGTCACATTAACAGTGGAAAAAGTTCTGACATGATTTATCTTTGTCTCATTCTTTTTTATCACAAAAACCTGGCATTTTAACAGGGGTGTGTAGACTTTTATATCCACTGTACATATATTATATATTACATGAACTCACCCAGTGACTGCTTAGTCTTGGAGATGCTGACGATTTTGAGCTCGTACTCTATGACAGGAGCATTGCCATTGAGGCCATTCTCAGAGGAGCTGGGATGACCGTTCACCCGCTCCCTTCCCAACCCTACCACCCCCTCTGCTGTGAAGTCAGCGTCCAGGCCAGAGCCAAACACCCGGGACAACAGGGGCCTGCTGCGTCGAGGAGCGCTCTGCAGAGTGAACACAGTTTCTTTCTCCCTTTTATCAGTTTTCTCCTTTTTACCCTTGGAAGTCCCATTCCTGAACGGAGACCTCCCCCGCTCTGAGATGGTATCTCCCTGGTCCATTGACACATCATCAAAGTGGACCGAGCGGACCGTACCACTGTCTCCTCGTAGGGGGGAACGGGGGTCGGTGGTGTTGCTGTGGGCCAGCAGCCAGTTGGGGAGCAGGGGGCTGACGGAGGGAGGACGGAGGGAGTCTGAGAAGGCGTAGCCATCCACTGGGACATCCAGTAGGGGGGGGAATGCTCTGGAGGTATGGGTGGGCTGCTCCCGGGGGCTCTGGGACCCAGACAGACGCAGCCGCTCTAGCTCCTCCAGCAGCTGGCTCTCCCTCTCCACCTCCTGGGCACTGTGAAGCTCAAAGCCCCCCTGGAAGTCTACATGGGACCGCAGGAGTCAGTGTAACAACCAAGATCCTGGAGAGCAGACTTATGTTCCAGCGCAACACAACTTTAAAACCTGTTTCCAATAATCATGGTGTTCAACCTGAACCACAATTAGTTGAATCAGGTGTGATAGTGCCGGGCTGGAACAAAAGCCTGCACTTCCTCCCCCATGAATGAATGAAAGAAACACTGCTGTACTGTAGATGGGACCGTACTGACCTGGGATGGGGGTGATGAGGTGTCGTCTGGGGGCTCGTCCAGACTGGGGGGAGCGCAGAAGTGGGGATCTGACTACATAATAAAGGAGAGGAGAAAAGGGGTAATTTAAAGAATGGAAACTCTTTCCTTCAAATGTATTATTGAATGTATGTGTAGTGTACATTACTCTATGTATATTCGTCTTTCCTCACCAGAACGGTACTTCAAGATATCATAGGCCTCCACTTCGAACGGGACCACCATATTGTTGAAAAGCCCTAGGTCAGCTGGAGGCAGCAACATTCTAAAGCGGAAGAGAGAGAGAGTTATTAACTTATAAAAGAACACGGTTGTTTTCATTGTCCAGTCATCAAATAATTGGATTTGTGAGTATGAGCCGAATCCTAAATCCTTCAACTGGTCGCTCCCCCTCCAATCTAAATCCTTAAAGTGAATGTTGTTATTATTGTTTTGCCTCTCTATGTACCTGATCTCTCTCAGTAGCAGCAGCTTCTCAGGCCGGTCCAGCACGGCCAGCAGGTGGTGCACCAGGTTCTCCACCACACGCTCTGTTATGTACTGCAAGAGAATAGTGATTATAACACTATCAATGCAAAATCCATGGAATAAGGATGATAACAGTTCATATTTTCGCTGCCTCTCCTGCCCAGGCCCCAGGCTCCATACCCGTCGGCAGGTCTTCATGACAGAGGCCACGTCGTCCTCACTCAGCAGCCTGCGGGCCATGCCCTCCACCACCCCCAGCATCTCTGGGTCCGGCCCACTGGGTCTGCGCCTGCGCTCCCCATCTAAGGACATAACCAACACCCAGTTGATAGTAGTATACCAACTCAACTCTATAACAAAATAACTCTGCTTTTAGCCATACTTACACTACCGTTCAAAAGTTTGGGGTCACTTAGAAATGTCCTTGTTTTTGAAAGAAAATGATTTTTTTGGTCCATTAAAATAACATAAAATTGATCAGAAATACAGTGTAGACATTGTTAATGTTGTAAATGGCTATTGTAGCTGGAAACGGCTGATTTTTTATGGAATATCTACATAGGCGTACAGAGTCCCATTATCAGCAACCATCAGTCCTCTGTTCCAATGGCATGTTGTGTTTGCTAATCCAAGTTTATCATTTAAAAAGGCTAATTGATCATTAGAAAACCCTTTTGCAATTATGTTAGCACAGTTGAAAACTGCTGTGCTGATTAAAGAAGCAATAAAACTGGCCTTCTTGAGACTAGTTGAGTATCTGGGTTCGATTACAGGCTCAAAATGGCCAGAACAAAGAACTTTCTTCTGAAACTCGTCAGTCTGTTCTTGTTCTGAGAAATGAAGGCTAGCTATTCCATGCGAGAAATTGCCAAGAAACGGAAGATCTCATACAACGCTGTGTACTACTCCCTTCACAGAACAGTGCAAACTGGCTCTAACCAGAATAGAAAGAGGAGTGGGAGGCCCCGGTGCACAACTGAGCAAGAGGACAAATACATTAGAGTGTCTAGTTTGAGAAACAGACGCCTCACAGGTCCTCAACTGGCAGCTTCATTAAATAGTACCCGCAAAACACCAGTCTCAACGTCAACAGTGAAGAGGCTACTCCGGGATGCTGACCTTCTAGGCAGAGTTGCAAAGAAAAAGCCATATCTCAGACTGGCCAATAAAAAGAAAAGATTAAGATGGGCAAAAGAACACAGACACTGGACAGAGGAAGATTGGAAAAAGGTGTTATGGACAGACGATTCGAAATTTGAGGTGTTCGGATCACAAAGAAGAACATTTGTGAGACGCAGACCAAATGAAAAGATGCTGGAGGAGTGCTTGATGCCATCTGTCAAGCATGGTGGAGGCAATGTTATGGTCTGGGGGTGCTTTGTTGGTGGTAAAGTGAGAGATTTGTACAGGGTAAAAGGGATCTTGAAGAAGGAAGGCTATCACTCCATTTTGCAACGCCATGCCATACCCTGTGGACGGCGCTTGATTGGAGCCAATTTCCTCCTACAACAGGACAATGACCCAAAGCACAGCTCCAAACTATGCAATAACTATTTAGGGAAGAAGCAGTCAGCTGGTATTCTGTCTATAATGGAGTGGCCAGCACAGTCACCGGATCTCAATCCTATTGAGCTGTTGTGGGAGCAGCTTGACCATATGGTACGTAAGAAGTGCCCATCAAGCCAATCCAACTTGTGGGAGGTGCTTCAGGAAGCATGGGGTGAAATCTCTTCAGATTACCTCAACAAATTGACAACTAGAATGCCAAAGGTATGCAAGACTGTAATTGCTGCAAATGGAGGATTCTTTGACGAAAGCTAAGTTTGAAGGACACAATTATTATTTCAATTAAAAATCATTATTTCTAACCTTGTCAATGACTACATTTCATATTCATTTTGCTATATTTCCTATTCAAACTCATTTCATGTATGTTTTCAAGTGACCCCAAACTTTTGAACGGTAGTGTATATTCACAGACATGACGACTCACAATTACAGAGTAAAACTCTTTTGAAATAACAGCTAGTTGCACCATTGACTAAATTGATTCTCTTATAGTATACAGGATCATTGAAGGTACTACTAACCTCTGCCTGCCTCGGAATTGGGGGGGGACTTGGAGCGCCCCTTGGAGGTGTCTCTCCTGCGACCCCTGAACAGCAGGTTGACAAAGGTCTTGGAGCGCTGTAGGGTGCTCCTCTCAGGATTCTTCCCTCCTTTCTGCTGTTGTTTCTTCTGCTTCGTCTGCTTCACCTCTATGGCAGGACAGGAAGGAGACGGGGTCTCAACAAAACAAGACTATACTCAGTCATTTTACAACAATAGGTTCTTCTGAGTTGTCCAATCGTTTCAGTAAACTCCCTTTCTATCTAAACCTCTCCACCCCTCTGGCCTCACCTGCTACAGTGACCTGGCTCTGGGAACGGTGGATGGGCTGGCTGGGTCTACTGAGGGCCATGAGGACGGCCGTTTTGGGGGACTCTCCTCTCCCCCTACCTCCCTCCCCTCCCTCCCCCCGGATGGCTGAGTCCTGTAGGAGGGTAGTGGCCCCCAGGCTGTGGCTAGTGTCCGCCCCCATCCTGTGAGGTGAGGGGTCGGTCTGGATGGCGGTGTCAGTACACTGGCCAGACCCAGACCTCTGGTCCTCAGTAGAGATACAGACGTCCACCATGTCCATGCCGAAGGGCAGGCTGGGGGGGAACATGACCTGAGACAGTCCGCTCAGAGAGGAGATAGGAGTCCCAGAGGACAAGGATGAGGCAGAGGAGTTGGAGTCTGAGCCCTGGGAGGAAGACTGCCGAGTCTCATTGCCACTGGCCACTGAGAGAGAGGAGACACACACATCAGTACAGATATAGTGTTTGTTTTGAATTGTTTGTGTAGAAGATCTATATAAAAAAAAGCTACAGATATAGTGTTTGTTTTGAATTGTTTGTGTGGAAGATCTATATATATTTTTTCTTTACAGATACAGTGCCTTGCAAAAGTATTCATCCACCTTGGCATTTTTCCTATTTTGTTGCATTACAACCTGAAATTTAAATTGATTTTTATTTGGATATCATGTAATGGACATACACAAAATAGTCCAAATTGGTGAAGTGAAATGAAAAAAATTACTTGTTTCAAAAAATTCGAAAAAATAAGTAACGGAACAGTGGTGCGTGCATATGTATTCACCCCCTTTGCTATGAAGCCCCTAAATAAGATCTGGTGCAACCAATTACCTTCAGAAGTCACAAAATTAGTTAAATAAAGTCCACCTGTGTGCAATCTAAGTGTCACAAGATCTCAGCATATATACACCTGTTCTGAAAGGCCCCAGAGTCTGCAACACCACTAAGCAAGGGGCACCACCAAGCAAGCGGCACCATGAAGACCAAGGAGCTTTCCAAACAGTTCAGGGACAAAGTTGTGGAGAAGTACAGATCAGGGTTGGGTTATAAAAAAATATCAGAAACTATGAACATCCCACAGAGCACCATTAAATCCATTATTAAAAAATGGAAAGAATATGGCACCACAACAAACCTGCCAAGAGAGGGCCGCCCACCAAAACTCACGGACCAGGCAAGGAGGGCATTAATCAGAGAGGCAACAAAGAGACCAAAGATAACCCTGAAGGAGCTGCAAAGCGCCACAGCGGAGATTGGAGTATCTGTCCATAGGACCACTTTAAGCCGTACACTCCACAGAGCTGGGCTTTACGGAAGAGTGTCCAGAAAAAAGCCATTGCTTAAAGAAAAAAATAAGCAAACACGTTTGGTGTTCGCCAAAAGGCATGTGGGAGACTCCCCAAACATATGGAAGAAGGTATTCTGGTCAGATGAGACGAAAATTGAGCTTTTTGGCCATCAAGGAAAACGCTATGTCTGGCGCAAACCCAACACCTCTCATCAACCCGAGAACACCATCCCACCACCATGCTGTGGGGAAGTTTTTCATTGGCAGGGACTGGGAAACTGGTCAGAATTGAAGGAATGATGGATGGCGCTAAATACAGGGAAATTCATGAGGGAAACCTGTTTCAGTCTTCCAGAGATTTGAGACTGGGACAGAGGTTCACCTTCCAGCAGGACAATGACCCTAAACATACTGCTAAAGCAACACATGAGTGGTTTAAGAGGAAACATTTAAATGTCTTGGAATGGCCTAGTCAAAGCCCAGACCTCAATCCAATTGAGAATCTGTGGTATGACTTAAAAATTGCCGTACACCAGCGGAACCCATCCAACTTGAAGGAGCTGGAGCAGTTTTGCCTTGAAGAATGGGCAAAAATCCCAGTGGCTACATGTGCCAAGCTTATAGAGACATACCCCAAGAGACTTGCAGCTGTAATTGCTGCAAAAGGTGGCTCTACAAAGTATTGACTTTGGGGGGAATGAATAGTTACGCACGCTCAAGCTTTCAGGTTTTTTGTCTTATTTCTTGTTTGTTTCACAAAAAAAATATTTTGCATCTTCAAAGTGGTAGGCATGTTGTGTAAATCAAATGATACAAACCCCCAAAAAATTCATTTTAATTCCAGGTTGTAAGGCAACAAAATAGGAAAAATGCCAAGGGGGGTGAATACTTTCACAAGCCACTGTAGTGTTTGTTTTGAATTGTTTGTGTGGAAGATCTATAAAAAATATTAAAGTTACAGATATAGTGTTTGTTTTGAATTGTTTGTGTGGAAGATATATTTAAAAAAAAATACAAGTTAGCAAAAGTCACCAGTGGCAAGTTGCTTTCTTAAATAATTCAAAAACACCACTGAAACATAATATAGGCTACATGAGATAAGGAGATGGTTACATACACTTGTTAAGCCACCTGTATTCTGCCACCATCTCCTTATAGGCAGGGTATCGTCCCACTTCCTGCAAAGATATGGCCAGAGATATGCAAATAGGTTACAGTAGAGTTCTTGACACATTCACAGGATCCTTATATTTGATAAAGAGTAACTCTAGAAACACAAAGACAGAGTCATATATACCTTAGAGAGAGAGCAGTAAAGGTCCACACGTCTACAACAAGCAATGGAAATCGTTTTCTTCCTAACACATATTCTACCTTTGACATGCTTTGTACTGTTATTTTCCTAGTGCTGGTATAGTGTTTCCCTGTTAAAGAGGGGGCAAGGCGAGGTAAAGAATCAGAGAACAAAAACGTACAAAATGCATCTGTATGCTTTGATCACCACCTGATCCTGGCCGATCTGCCTGGTGAATAATGCATACGGCCTGGCTGTTTTTCACAGGGTGAAACCCAACCCACCACAAGTAAAGTGAGCAAGCAATATTACGACTGCATGCCAGCTGTCTGCCCTGCCACGCAACCTGCTCTTTTGGGAGTGTGTACTGTAGCAACAGTGTCAGTGTGTTTGTGAGTGAGTGAGTGAGTGAGTGAGTGAGTGAGTGAGTGAGTGAGTGAGTGAGTGAGTGAGTGAGTGAGTGAGTGAGTGAGTGAGAGAGAGAGAGAGAGAGAGAGAGAGAGAGAGAGAGAGACCACTGACAAAGACATGATCAGTCTATAATTTTAATGGTAGGTTTATTTGAACAGTGAGAGAAAGAATAACAACAAAGAAATCCAGAAAAACGCATGTCAAAAATGTTATAAATTGATTTGCATTTTAATGAGGGAAATAAGTATTTGACCCCTCTGCAAAACATGACTTAGTACTTGGTGGCAAAACCCTTGTTGGCAATCACAGAGGTCAGAAGTTTCTTGTAGTTGGCCACCAGGTTTGCACACATCTCAGGAGGGATTTTGTCCCACTCCTCTTTGCAGATCTTCTCCAAGTCATTAAGGTTTCGAGGCTGACGTTTGGCAACTCGAGCCTTCAGCTCCATCCACAGATTTTCTATGGGATTAAGGTCTGGAGACTGGCTAGGTCACTCCAGGACCTTAATGTGCTTCTTCTTGAGCCACTCCTTTGTTGCCTTGGCCGTGTGTTTTGGGTCATTGTCATGCTGGAATACCCATCCACGACCCATTTTCAATGCCCTGGCTGAGGGAAGGAGATTCTCACCCAAGATTTGACGGTACATGGCCCCGTCCATCGTCCCTTTGATGCGGTGAAGTTGTCCTGTCCCCTTAGCAGAAAAACACCCCCAAAGCATAATGTTTCCACCTCCATGTTTGACGGTGGGGGATGGTGTTCTTGGGGTCATAGGCAGCATTCCTCCTCCTCCAAACACGGCGAGTTGAGTTGATGCCAAAGAGCTCCATTTTGGTCTCATCTGATCACAACACTTTCACCCAGTTCTCCTCTGAATCATTCAGATGTTCATTGGCAAACTTCAGACGGGCATGTATATGTGCTTTCTTGAGCAGGGGGACCTTGCGGGCGCTGCAGGGTTTCAGTCCTTCACGGCATAGTGTGTTACCAATTGTTTTCTTGGTGACTATGGTCCCAGCTGCCTTGAGATCATTGACAAGATCCTCCCATGTAGTTCTGGGCTGATTCCTCACCGTTCTCATGATCATTGCAACTCCACTAGGTGAGATCTTGCATGGAGCCCCAGGCCGAGGGAGATTGACAGTTATTTTGTGTTTCTTCCATTTGCGAATAATCGCACCAACTGTTGTCACCTTCTCACCAAGCTGCTTGGCGATGGTCTTGTAGCCCATTCCAGCCTTGTGTAGGTCTACAATCTTGTCCCTGACATCCTTGGAGAGCTCTTTGGTCTTGGCCATGGTGGAGAGTTTGGAATCTGATTGATTGAATGCTTCTGTGGACAGGTGTCTTTTATACAGGTAACAAACTGAGATTAGGAGCCCTCCCTTTAAGAGTGTGCTCCTAATCTCAGCTCGTTACCTGTATAAAAGACACCTGGGAGCCAGAAATCTTTCTGATTGAGAGGGGGTCAAATACTTATTTCCCTAATTAAAATGCAAATCAATTTATAACATTTTTGAAATGCGTTTTTCTGGATTTTGTTGTTGTTATTCAAATAAACCTACCATTAAAATTATAGACTGATAATTTCTTTGTCAGTGGGCAAAAGTACAAATTCAGCAGGGGATCAAATACTTTTTTCCCTCACTGTATACAGGAAGTGGTAGAAGGACAAAGGTCAAAGGAGGGCCCCCTCACTCACCTTGATGGTCAGCATGATGTGTGTGTGGCTCTTCAGCACCTCCACAGCACTGCTGTGGCTGATGTCCTCAAAGCTTACACCGTTGGCCGCAAGGATCTGGTCGCCCATCTTAATGCCGTTCTGTTCACCCAGACCTCCAGGATCCAGTCTGACACAGCACAGCATAATAATATCACTATACAGCACAGGTAATACATATAATATATCATATATATAATATAGTCCGGCACAGCACACAGCACAGGAAATACAGACACTGCAAACTAAGCAGAGATTTAAATGATGAATTCAAAAAGCGGTTCAACTTTATTTCTAATGATTTCTTTGTTTCTCTAGCCTGAGATGTTACAGTATGTGCCTACTTGGAGACGTAGATGCCCAGGCCGAACTCCTTGCCCCCTCGGATGTTGAAGCCCAGGCAGTAGTCGTCTGAGGTGGTGTAGAGGTGGACGATCCTCCGCAGTGCCCCATCTGAGCTGGCCACCGAGGCGGAGGGCGTACGCCCACTCTCCTCCACCACCATCCTACGTTGAATCAGATCCACCCTGCAATGGAGATATGTTATAGGGTTGAGCGTTTTTGTGAAGTATACTGGTACATATGGATACACACTGTAATAGAGTTATACTCCATTTTGAGTAATCGAACCATTGATATATACTGAGTGTACAAAACATTACGAACATTATGCTCTTTCCATGACATAGACTGACCAGGTGAATCCAGGTGAAATCTGTGATCCCTTATTTATGTCACTTGTTAAATCCACTTCAGTCAGTGTAGATTAAGGTGAGGAGACATGTTAAAGAAGGATTTTTAAGCCTTAAGACAACTGAGACATGGATTGTGTATTTGTCATTCAGAGGGTGAATGGGCAAGACAAGTGCCTTTGAGCGGGGTATGGTAGTAGGTGCCAGGCACACCGGTTTGAGTGTGTCAAGAACTGCAACGCTGCTGGGTTTTTCACGCTCAACCATTTCCTGTGTGTATCAAGAATGGACAACCAGCTAACTTGACATCTGTGGGAAGTATTGGAGTCAACATGGGCCAGCATCCCTGTGGAATGCTTTCGACACCTTGTAGAGTCCATGCCCCAACGAATTGAGGCTGTTCTGAGGGCAAAAGGGGGTGGAACTCAATATTAGGAAGATGTTCCTAATGTTTTGTACACACAGTGTATACTGGTACATAAGGATACACACTGTAATAGAGTTATACTCACTTACATTTAGGCTATGAGTAATCGAACAATTGATATATACTGTACACATGTAAAGACACATGAACAGACCTGTATAAGTACTTAAAGATAAACTATGGAAGTTAAGTTGCTAATTAGATAAAGCTTTATTGACAGGATTCTAACTAAACACAATCAAATCAGGTAGACAATTCAAGTGGTAAAAGTGACTCACAATTCCAAACCGTGCCTATGAAGTGACAGAGAAAATGTGTCATTTCTAATAGGAGGTCTGTGCTTACCAGGTTGTCTTCTCCTTGGAGTAGCGGATGCCGGGTACTTTGCCCACGCGTCTCACCACCATCCTCAGTCTGTTGTTCCCTGTCAGGACTTTAACTGCACTGCCCATAGTGATGCTCTCCAGGCTCACCCCATTCACCTCCACCAGCTTGTCCCCCACACACAGGCCTGCCTGCTCTGTGGACATATACAGTGCATTCGTAAAGTATTCAGACCCCTTGACTTTTTCCACATTTTGTTATGTTACAGCCTTATTCCAAAATTGATTAAATAGTTATTTTCCCTCATCAATCTACACATAATACCCCATAATGGCAAAGCTAAAAATGGTTTGTAGAAATGTTTGCTAATTTATTAAATATACAAAACGGAAATATTACATTTACATAAGTATTCAGACCCTTTACTCAGTACTTTGTTGAAGCACCTTTGGCAGCGATTACAGCCTCAAGACTTCTTGGGTATGATGCTACAAGCTTGGCACATCTGTATTTGGGGAGTTTCTCCCAATCTTCTCTGCAGATCCTCTCAAGCTCTGTCAGGTTGGATGGGAAGCGTCGCTGCACAGCTATTTTCAGGTCTTTCCAGAGATGTTCGATTGGGTTCAAGTCCCGGCTCTGGCTGGGCCACTCAAGGACATTCAGAGACTTATCCCGAAGCTACTCTTGCGTTGTCTTGGCTGTGTGCTTAGGGTTGTTGTCCTGTTGGAAGGTGAACCTTCACCCCAGTCTGAGGTCCTGGGCGCTCTGGAGCAGGTTTTCATCAAGGATCTCAATGTACTTTGCTCCGTTCATCTTTCCCTCGATCCTGACTAGTCTCCCTGTCCCTGCCGTTGAAAAACATCCCCACAGCATGATGCTGCCACCACCATGCTTCACCATAGGGATGGTTCCAGGTTTCTTCCAGACGTGACGCTTGGGATTCAGGCCAAAGAGTTAAATCTTGGTCTCAACAGACCAGAGAATCTTGTTTCTCAAGGTCTGAGATTCCTTTAGGTGCCTTTTGGCAAACTCCAAGCGGGCTGTCATATGCCTTTTACTGAGGAGTGGCTTCCTTCTGGCCACTCTATCATAAAGGCCTGATTGGTGGAGTGCTGCAGAGATGGTTGTCCTTCTGGAAGGTTCTCCCATCTCCACAATGGAACTCTGGAGCTCTGTCAGAGTGACCATCGGGTCACCTCCCTGACCAAGGTCCTTCTCCCCTGATTGCTCCGTTTGCCCAGGCAGCCAGCTCTAGGAAGAGTCTTGGTGGTTCCAAACATCTTACATTTGAGAATGATGGAGGCCACTGTGTTCTTCGGGACCTTTAATGCTGCAGAAATGTTTCGTACCATTCCCCAGATCTGTGCCTCCACACAATCCTGTCTCGAAGCTCTACGGACAATTCCTTCAACCTCATGGCTTGGTTTTTGCTCTGACGTTCACTGTCAACTGTGGGACCTTATATAGACAGGTGTGTGCCTTTCCAAATCATGTCCAATCAATTCAATTTACCACAGGTGGACATCTCAAGAATGATCAATGGAAACAGGATGCATCTGAGCTCAATTTCGAGTCTCATAGCAAAGGGTCTGAATACTTATGTAAATAAGGTATTGCTGTATTTTCTTTCTAAACATTTCTAAAAACCTGTTTTCGCTTTGTCATTATGGGGTATTGTGTGTAGATTGATGAGGGGAAAAAATATTTAATCAATTTTAGAATAAGGCTGTAACGTAACAAAGTCAAGGGGTCTGAATACTTTCCGAATGCACTGTACATGCATGGACACAGACATGCAGATGGAGACGCTCTCTCTCACACACACACACACACACACACACAGTCGGTCACTCAATTAAAAAACAGTCAAGGTAGAACAGTGTCACTCATGTTATGTCACAACTGTCATGTGTAGACTAAATGTGTAACACAGATATATAGTTGTCTGGATGTATTGTTTACCTGCGGAGCTGTTGTCCTCTACCTTGCTGACAAAGATGCTGAGGCCGTGCTCTGAGCCTCCACGCACGCTGAAGCCCAGCCTGCCGTCCACACTCTTATCCACTGTGACCGTATGGATGTCCTCACTGTCATCTCCACCTGAGAAACACGTCATAATCGATACAAATACTGCCAGCTAAACCCAGAGTGGAAATTCTGTTGTAAGTTTGATGAGTGATACTTTGATAATATCAGGGATCACAAAAAGGTACCTTTAGCCTATATGTCATATAACAGAGTCATACGGGGTTAATTTTATGCCACAATTTATAATCGTTCTTCAAAGAATATCCATTACATCAACAAAGTAATTTTTCCAGAGCTGAACACATTAAATAAGAAAATGAATTGTGCTTAACTTGGCTGTGTAGCAGTATATGGATTGTGATGAGGGGAGGCCTATACAGTGCCTTGCAAAAATATTCATCCCCCTTGGCGTTTTTCCTATTTTGTTGCATTACAACCTGTAATTTAAAGACATTTTTATTTGGATTTCATGTTGGTGAAGTGAAATGAAAAAAATAACTTGTTTCAAAATATTCTAAAAAATAAATAACGGAAAAGTGGTGCGTGCATATGTATTCACCCCCTTTGCTATAAAGCCCCTAAATAAGATCTGGTGCAACCAATTACCTTCAGAAGTCACATAATGTCACGACTTCCGCAGAGGCTGCCTCCCCTCCTTGTTCGGGCAGGCTTCGGCGTTCGTCGTCACCGGCTTACTAACCACTGCCGCCCCAATTATCATCATCACATTTGTCTTGTCTTGTCAATCACACACACCTGGTTCTAATCCCCTCATTAGTCCGTGTATAAGTGTTCCCTCTGCCCCCTTGTCCTTGTGGGTGATTGTTTGAATGTGAGAGTAGTGTAGCTCGGTGGAGCTACTCATACCATTTTGTTGCCAGGGTAGACATTTCCCCTGTGCCTATGTATTGTATGGAGATACCGTTACAGTGTATTGCCAGGGTAGATAGTTTCCCCTGTGCCTGTTTCGTTTGTCGCTATTCCAGCGTATTTTGTGTAACGAAGGAATAAACTCTGTATTCAGTGATTACCCTCCTGCGCCTGACTCCTTCCATCACACTCATCACACATAATTAGTTAAATAAAGTCCACCTGTGTGCAATCTAAGTGTCACATGATCTGTCACATGATCTCAGTATATATACACCTGTTCTGAAAGGCCCCAGAGTCTGCAACACCACAAAGCAAGGGGCACCACCAAGCAAGCGGCACCATGAAGACCAAAGAGCTCTCCAAACAGGTCAGGGACAAAGTTGTAGAGAAGTACAGATCAGGGTTGGGTTATAAAAAAATATCAGAAACTTTGAACATCCCATGGAGCACCATTAAATCCATTATTAAAAAATGGAAAGAATATGGCTTCACAACAAACCTGCCAAGAGAGGGCCGCCCACCAAAACTCACGGACCAGGCAAGGAGGGTATTAATCAGAGAGGCATCAAAGAGACCAAAGATAACCCTGAAGGAGCTGCAAAGCTCCACAGCGGAGATTGGAGTATCTGTCCATAGGACCACTTTAAGCCGTACACTCCACAGAGCTGGGCTTTATGGAAGAGTGGCCAGAAAAAAGCCATTGCTTAAAGAAAAAAATAAGCAAACACGTTTGGTGTTCGCCAAAAGGCATGTGGGAGACTCCCCAAACATATGGAAGAAGGTACTCTGGTCAGATGAGACTAAAATTGAGCTTTTAGGCCATCAAGGAAAACGCTATGTCTGGCGCAAACCCAACACCTCTCATCACCCTGAGAACACCATCCCCACAGTGAATTCTGGTGGTGGCAGCATCATGCTGTGGGGATGTTTTTTCATCGGCAGGGACTGGGAAACTGGTCAGAATTGAAGGAATGATGGATGGTGCTAAATACAGGGAAATTCAGTCTTCCAGAGATTTGAGACTGGGACGGAGGTTCACCTTCCAGCAGGACAATGACCCTAAGCATACTGCTAAAGCAACACTGGAGTGTTTTAAGGGGAAACATTTGAATGTCTTAGAATGGCCTAGTCAAAGCTCAGACCTCAATCCAATTGAGAATCTGTGGCATGACTTAAAGATTGCTGTACACCAGCGGAACCCATCCAACTTGAAGGAGCTGGAGCAGTTTTGCCTTGAAGAATGGGCAAAAATCCCAGTGGCTAGATGTGCCAAGCTTATAGAGACATACCCCAAGAGACTTGCAGCTGTAATTCCCGCAAAAAGTGGCTCTACAAAGTATTGACTTTGGGGGGTGAATAGCTATGCACACTCAAGTTTTCATTTTTTTTGTCTTATTTCTTATTTGTTTCACAATAAAAAATATTTTGCATCTTCAAAGTGGTAGGCATGTTGTGTAAATCAAATTATACAAACCTAAAAAAAGTATATTTTAATTCCAGGTTGTAAGGCAACAAAATAGGAAAAATGCCAAGGGGGGTGAATACTTTCGCAAGCCACTGTATGCCAGACACCGGTCATGCCTTAGAGGGCACGCTGATCTGATCTGAGCCAATCTCTGGTGTGGTGTATCAGAGGGCCCTCCTCACCGTCCACAGGAGAGTTGATGAGGATGACCCGGCCCATGGGGGAGGAGGATCGGATTCCACGGCGCTGCTGCTGCTTCCGAAGGAGGTGGCGCGTAGCCGTGCCTGACCCGGGGGTTGCGTCCCTGCGGGAGGGGTTTGACGAGTGAGCCATGGCCAGGAGCGGGGTCCTCTTTCACACACTCCTTCAGGGGCTCAGCGCTGGATGGAGAAGCCTAGAACAGAAGGAGATGTAGGCTCAGGATTGATGAAACCAGATAGCAGTGCAATTCAATGGCTTGGAATTTTCATAAATGCATGCACGAAGCCAGAGCATAAACTACCATAATTTGGCCCAAAAACGATGTAACAGAATATCTTGGCATGATTGAGTAGCATGGTAACTCACCAGTGCAGATGGGTGGTTTGTGACATGTTGGCAGACCCTCTGCCTCCCTGGACTCACACTCTGGTCCATTCCTGGCCATGGTGAATCTCACTCCCCCACCTAACACCATGAGAAACACAGACCTGTCCAGTGCATGCAGTAAGTCAGATATCATGCAGGGTCAGATACCTCATCCAATTGAATAACCAACCAAATGTTATGTGCAAACTGATAAGGATACATGTCACTCAATTATTTCCAAACATGCTGCAATTTCCTCAATCATAGCACTTTGGGCAATGATGAACGGCTGAGTTCTTTTTGATAACAGTTTCTTGAGCTTACTTTCATCAACCTGCCTGACCCAATTACAGACACGATGTCACATGCTTTCGATGCCATGGATACCTTGGACTAAACTTAACCCAATGCGTGATAAGCCCGGTGTCGTCATGAAGGAGGATTTCCCCCATGCGCCTAGTAAGGCTTGTCAGGACCTTGGACAGCGACGTTGAACTAACTTTGCCTAAATAGAATGCACTGTTGCCAACATTATGTTAGTAAAGCATCCAAACTACTGGCATGTAAAGTAGGCCGGCTTTAAAGCACACTTTCCTTATTATTATATTTTTTATTAGAACTAATGCGTACCTTATCTGCGTAGTTCGTCAACAACAGCAACAGCCTGGGAGCTGTACAATAGCCTACCGTGGCATGTCTTGCCATTTCTATATAGTCTAATTAAAATACATAAATTAAATAAATAAACCGCTCCGACAAACTGAATGGTACGGCTAATAAATACATTTATAAAAACTAAAGCCTTGATAATGTGCAGATATTCACATTACAGCACCATTGCACCAACGGGTATGAAGACAACAATGACTGACTACTAAGTTACTGGAAGGTGAAACATTAATTCGCAAGGAAAATTGGACTGCATATAGATATTCTAGGAGAAACAAGCTATTGTTTTAACCGTATTTTAAAGTTTTAACATTACCTTTGTTCATGTTGTGTTGAATGACCTCGCTCACCTGGGAAATGCAGTAAGCTAACGAAGTCCCGCCCTCTACAGCAATGTGATTGGATGTCTTTATTTTGACTGGGACACAAAACTGCTTTCAGATTGGCTGCTGAACCTGCTCATCGTTCCTCTGAGTAGAAAATACAGGTAGGCTACTCATGGCAAATGGGCATACTATAGCCTACTTTTATGAGCCATATTTTTATATAAGCCATAATGATCCATTTAGATATCAAATAAAGGTATTTGATCAAATCCACTGTCTTGACATAACAGCAGTCTTCATTGTGCCTTTTTTTTACATTGTCTAAATGATACTCCAGTGGAGACATTACACAAAGGGCTCAGTTTATTGTCTGTGAGGGTATACAGTACAATGCAACACAATTGTATCAGCCTGTCTGTTATGAGCTGGTTGGAGTGATGAAACTGAGTGTAATGCATCAGGTCTGATCCCTCAACAATTTAGACACAGACCATCATTAACACACTCACAGAACCACAACACCATCAGCACTAGACATATCTGAACATAGCGAAATGACTTGGGCTTGTGCCACACACCCTTACTGAACACTGAGGTCAAAATAGATCTATATACTTCAATTATGTTTTCTTAGTATAAGAAGTAGACGGTTTTCTTAGATTCTGTGTATTGTTGAAGTCTTTGCTTTGCCTACCATACATACACTGAACACATTTTTTAACGCAACATGTAAAGTGTTGGTCCCAGGTTTCATGAGCTGAAATAAAAGATTTGCACAAAAAGCTTATTTCTCTCAAATGTTGTGCACAAATTTGTTTACATACCTGTTAGTGAGCATTTATCCTTTGTCAAGATAATCCATCACCTGACAGGTGTGGCATATCAAGAAGCTGATTAAACAGCATGATCATTACACAGGTTCACCTTGTGCTGGGGACAATAAAAGGTCACTAAAATGTGTAGTTTTGTCACAACACAATGCCACAGTCATGTGAAATCCCTAGATTAGTGTCTAATGAATTTATTTAAATTGATTGATTTCGTCATATGAACAGTTAAATCTTTGAAATTGTTGCATGTTGCATTTATATTTTTGTTCAGTATACAATTAGTTTGTGACATACAGTACATGTACACCACTTCTGAGGCCTTCACTTCACCACCATCTTTCAATATCCAATCTATTTCCCCTTCTTGATCTTCTTTGCCGCCTGCAGGACAGCGGGAAGGTCAGCTTTGTCCCCAAACTCCTTCTCCCGGTGCTCCAGCAGAATACCCTTCAGAATAACACACACGCCATTTAAAATGTATATGATTCACTAAAAACAAAATGTAAACTCATATGATGAAACCAGTAGGGGAAATGAGGAACTTACCTGTTTCCCTGCTCCAATCACATAAACACCACCGAGGATGAAACCCTCCCCCTTCTTGTTACCCTGGTAACCCTTCTTCCTGGCTTGAAGGAGGTTCTGCCACACCCCCAGACGAGCCAGACCAAGACCCAGTCCCATCCTCCTCGGCTTGGGACCATAGAAACATTGCTGTAAAAGACAACTTCCTATCATTAGTCTTTCTCACATTACCTGACTGGAGAAAAGTTCAGCGAATATAACTGAACTTTAAAAAAACATTTCAAAAAAAAATCTGACCTTCTCATCCACAAAAATCTCCCCATTGAAGTAGGGTCTGAAGTTCTGGATCTCTGTGCCGATGTCCTCCTTCACTACGGCATACAGAGGGACCCCAAGCTCCTCCAGCTGGGGCTTCAGAGAGGACAGCTCAGAGGCCTCCTGGAGGATGAGTATATGTGCACAATTCATGAGTATACACAGCCACATATACAGCATGCATACACACTCATACCCCTACAAATATACTGTACCTCTCTGCATAAGGATCATCCGGGGCGCCTCACAGCCATGAGTACTGCACCAGTCTTTTCCCACAGACTCCTGGCTTTAACAGTCTTATCTGCAGAGACACAACCAACAATTTTGCATACAATAGTAAGAAGATTTCAGGTGTATAGACGTTACATAATTAAATTGACACCGGCACTGAATCAAAGACCACTATCCTGCTGGGTGATTATTCTAGAAGTGCTTTTCCATTGAAAGCAAGATCAGCTAATGAAAATGAATCAGTACAGTTTTTGTTTTGGTCTCACCGGCTGCGGGTGTTGATTGGAGCTCCATGTTCTCCAAGTGCTCCAGAGTGGACGGGGCTGACTTGGTCAGGAACAGGTCAGTGTTGGCCAAGATAAGGCCAGCCAGCCAGGCAACCAGCAGCCAGAGGCCCACAGACCATACACTGAGGGACAGGAGCTCCCCCTCCAGGAGGAAAGGCAGCACTGTAGGGAGAGACAAAACTGATTAAAAAAGGTCCAATGCAGCCGTTTTTATCTCTACAACAAATAATTTCTGGGTGACTTTTAAGTACCTTACTGTGATTGTTTTCAATGAAAAAGGTCAAAAAGAAACAAAAATAGCTTCTTAGCAAAGGACAATTTCTCAAACAAGATTTTTGCTAGGACTGTCTGGGAGTGGTCTGAGTGGAAAACAGAAAATTAGCTATCATTGGCAGAGAGGATTAGAACTCTTTCTTATTTGTCTATTAACTAATGTACTGCATGGTGATGTCACCATGGAAAGCCAAAACTCAATCCCACCAAAACAGGCTGAAATTTCAGGCAGTCTTTTCAAACAGCTCGTACACTAAAATAGCATTATAATTTTCACAATGTCACAGTTTATTCAAACCTCAGTCTGGATATATAAAACACACAGGAAAATCATGTTTTTGACTGCACTGGGCCTTTAACACACCAAAGCCCCATTAATTTTCTCTGCCTTGTCATTGACCACATTTACATGCACATAGTATTACGGATAGTAGCTCATATCCCACTTAAGGTCCTATTCGGAATAAGCTGTTTACATGCAACTTTGATATCCCGCTCACGTGTATCCCTGTAGCCATGAATAAACAGAATATTCCTCATTTAAGTTCATAGGGGTTAAATGGAATAGTAACTGAAATATGGACACTGACTGTAGGCCTATAACCTCGCACATGTAGCGTGATATAATATTAACTCCTGCAGTATTATGCATTTCTTGCAGTAAAATGATACAACTGGAAAAACATGATTTCTTTCTTTCAGCATCTCTTGAGAAAATGAGAATGTGTGTGTAATATGTTATCTTTTACACTTATTTTTATTAATTTGTATATATTTTTTCTCAACTATATACACATAAAATATGCACCCAAGACAAAGTTAGGTCTTACACTACATGACCAAAAGTATGTGGACATCTGCTCGTCAAACATCTCATTCCAAAATCATGGGCATTAATATGGAGTTGGTCCCCCCCTTTACTGCTAAAACAGCCTCCACTGTTCTGGGAAGGCTTTCCACTAGATGTTGGAACATTGCTGCGGGGACTTGTTTCCATTCAGCCACAAGAGCATTAGTGAGCTTGGGCAATGATGTTAGGCGATTAGGCCTGGCTCGCAGTGATGTTGGGCGATTAGGCCTGGCTCGCAGTCGGCGTTCCAATTCATCCCAAAGGTGTTCGATGGGGTTGAGGTCAGGGCTCTGTGCAGGCCAGTCAAGTTCTTCCACACCGATCGCAACTAACAATTTATGTATGGATCTCGCTTTGTGCACGGGGGCATTGTCATGCTGAAACAGGAAAGGGCCTTCCCCAAACTGTTGCCACAATGTTGGAAGCGTTAAGATCTCCCTTCACTGGAGCTAAGGGGCCTTGCCCGAACCATGAAAAACAGCCCCAGACCATTACTCCTCCACCAAACTTTACAGTTGGCACTATGCATTGGGGCAGATAGCCAAACCCAGATTAGTCCGTCGGACTACCAGATGGTGAAGCATAATTCTTCCCTCCAGAGAATGCGTTTCCACTGCTCCAGAGTCCAAAGGCGGCGAGCTTTACACCACTCCAGCCGACGCTTGGTATTGCGCATGGTGATCTTAGGCTTGTGTGTGGCTGCTCGGTCATTTCATGAAGCTCCCGCCAAACAGTTCGTGCTTGTTGCTTCCTACTGTATTTAGTATTCTGGGGCAACAAGTTAGGCTATGACAAAAAAATTATGCATGCATCTACCTATAGTTGACAAATGGCCTACCAAAAGTTGGAAATTATATGCAGAAATGTAGGGGTGAAAGTAGCCAAATCACTTTTTGAAGTCTAAGATCAGCATATCCCAGGTATCTTATCTGGGTTTCTCATAGCCGGGATACAACCTTTTTTTTGTGAGCATTTCAATACACCTGTTGAATTCGGCGCATGTGACAAAAAAAGGGGTATCTTCAGTAGATAGACCAAACATTTTTTGGGGAACAAGATCAAGTGTGGAAATGAACGGCGGTTTCATGTCAAAGGTAATGTTCTGATACTTAAAGCCTGACTAGCTCCGGTAAAACTCCTGAAGACCCCTCCCCCTTCATTCTGCAACAGTACATTTTATTCCTAACTATGAGGAGCCACGGTGTAGCCTTTGCAGTGGTTGATTCAAGGGCACATTGTGTCCCAGCCATGACTCAGTTCTGATAAGGCTCCAATTGTATTATCACATCACATTCAGTCGTCTCAGACGGGGTCACGGATAATGTGAACATTTCTGATAAGACCTGTTTCACAATCCCCCTCGATATTGGCGGACACTCACTGCTACATTTTGTAAGCTGTAGAAACAATCTTATGACTAAGTGTAACATTGCACATTTAATAGATACTAAAAACAGCCTGCTTCAGGACAGGGATGTTAAACAATATTTAGATCAAACCAGATGAGTTTATTATAAAGGCAGTTAACATTTCTGCTTATCACAGATGTTCTTTGGGCAATAGCAAAACAGAGCAAGGTTATTTTGGGAGGTGGGTCAAAGTCAAACAAAAACAGTTACATGTGTTTGCCACTAGTAATAGACCCTACTCACTAACCATATACAATTCAGTGTGGCATCTGATGTACAAGTTGCAGACTCAAGGTCAAAAGTTGAGTGATGATTGATTCCACCATTTACAATGTATAAAAATCCCTGTATGGACAGTCACTGAGTCAACTTGTTTACCTCTCAATAGTATTGAAAATAAGTTTACATGCATTAAGTATAACATTGTTAAGTCCTAAGAGACAAAAGAATACCAACTTGTTGCTGTAGTTTTCCCAGGACATAGAACAATAGATAGGACATGCAGTGTTGCTCCCATTGAGTCAGTTCCCGTCGTCTGTCCAACAGTGTAAAGTCTGGATGTTACACACACCCTATACTCACCACTTAAAAACAGGAGGTTGCCAGAGGGGGTCATTTGAATGATAGAGGATTCAGCCAATCACAGCCCTCACACATAAAATATAACTGACTTTGGTGCCTAGAGCTATCCAAGGTCTTACTAAAACAGTCAAGACATTAAGAAACACAAACACTGGAAACTTAACTTTATTTAATTGTAGTTTGCCAATAAAACCAAACGTGTCGGTTTAACAACACACAATGAAAACAGACTTCGTGAGTAGTCAATATGGTAGAATTAGAGATACAAATTATGAAGTGGACATTTGAAAACCTGTCAAGTCAATCATTAACCTCACCAGAGAAAAGAGAGCAGAGGGGTACTGATGCATAATGAGCTCTTTATTGTCAAATAGAGGTCTTTCAGGTCCTCGGGTAGCCTGTCTATCGACTGTAAATGGGAGATGAGTGTAATGCATCAAGTCTGGTCCCTCCACAGAGTTTAGACACAGACCATCATAAGCACACTCACACAGCCCAACAAATCAGCAGGACGAGACCCAGGAGATCCCAGAGAGAACACTGCAACTACGAACAAGACGTCATCTACCCACCCTTTCTACATCCTAAAATTGGGTGGAATTTGTGGTTTCAGTTTCTATCAAAGGCACATTACTTCTCCAAAGACACAAGTTCAGTTTGTACTTTTCTGGCAGCTTTCAGGACATCCATAATGTTGACCTTATCCCCGAACTCCATCTCCCGGTGCTCCAGCAGTATACCCTGCAGATGACAGCAAAAAAAAATATATATAGATATTCGCTTTGGTTGTGCCATTTGATTCATTTAGCCAGCATTTCCCCGAAAACTCTTATTTTACCATCCATGCTATCAGTAAGTGAGATGGCGGAGTGAGTATTTCCTGAAAAGACCTACCTGCTGGCCTGCTCCAATGACGAACACCCCACCTAGCACTAAGCCCTCTCCAAACACATTTCCTAAGAAGCCATTCTTGAAGGCACGCAGGCCATTCATCCACACGCCCAGACGGAGGAACGCCAACAGACCCATCTTCCGCTCACGGGGCCCGTAGAAACATCTCTGAAAGACAGAACAGAAGGCTTTGGCATTTCAACAAATTGCTCTATTCATATTGCAATAATCATGACCGATTAGATAGGGTGTTGCATAAATTACTAGTTTTGAGACGTGAACCACAATGGTGCTCATTGAACAAGAGGATTAATTTCCTATAAATTAGACTGGGAAACCCAGCCTATGCACCTTCGCATCCATGAAGATCGCCCCATTGAAGTAGGGTCTGAAGTTCTGGATCTCTGTGCCAATGTCCTCCTTCACCACGGCGTACAAAGGGACCCCGAGCTCCTCCAGCTGGGGCTTCAGAGAGGACAGCTCAGCGGCCTCCTGGAGGATGACAACATATGCAGTTTGCCAAATGACAGACATAGGGCCTAGATCAGACCACAGGTCAAAAGATTTGAGTTACAGCTGAGTGTTGATTCTAGGGCACTTAACCATAATTTGCACCAGGGGGCACCATACTACTGTGGCCCTGTAAAACACCACATTTCACTGCAGCTATCCGGTGTATGTGACAAAACAAATGAAGTATTATTTGAGTCAGAGGCATCAACACCAGTGTTTTTACGACTGTTGAGTTAATTTCCGTTAACTCAGAGTGAAAGACATGGGAGGTGTCTCATATCCTAGCATACTCGGTTGTAGGTTGATTTTTAGAATAGTTTGTTTTAATATCCATGTTTCTGCACACATTAATTGATCTTAAATATAAAACAATTCTCTAAACTAATCCAATCTGTAAGGGGTTATACTAATTTCACCTGTTATTGAGATGGTTGTTTCAGTTTAGATGGTTAAGGTTAATCTCATTTATCAATCTTCCTTACCTTGGCAGTCACTAACTGCATATTGCAGGTGATTAAAAGTTCAAATTGTTGGATCTCCTAACTCTGGCTGGATTCCAATAGGAATTGTATAACACTTTGCAAGCCAACATAATGTGATTTGCCAATGTGGCCTACAAACCACTTAAACAAATGCATAAATAATTAAATGTTTATGATAAAATATTCAATTATGTACCCACTTGGTGAAGGCTACAGGACTGAAAGCCATCAAACGCAACAATCATGTCTGTCACTAGCAAACAGTTATGGTGGTACTGGTACCTCAAATTCACTCAAAAGACATCCTGGGAAATAAATACGCAAATAAGGCTTTACACAGCAACATGTGTTACTTCTCAAATAAAATGTTTATAAGGGCAAAGGTAAATAGTGACTCAAAGCTATACCTCTCTGCACAAAAATCATCCAGGCCGCCTTACAGCCATGATAACTGCTCCAGACTTCTCCCATAGTCTTTTGGCCTTCAAAGGCTTACGCTCTAAATCAAGAAAAGAAAAAAGTTGTAAGGTTAAAATTAAGCAAATATAGGTCACGGGTTGCCTGGAAACCTGATGTTACCGGGCAGAATTTAGCATTTGAGTCAGGAATGTTTCCTCTGAAGAACTCTACAAGCCAGAATGTTGAATAAAATGATATTTGAACATACTTCACCGGTTGTCCGTGCAGTTGGTCCTTTTGGCGGTAGGAATGGGAGAGTATAATTAAAATCAGTAAAGTATAATTAAATCAACCGCCAAAAGGACCAACTGCACAGACAACCGGTAAAGTAAGTTAAAATATAATTGTATTCAATATTCTGGCTTGTAGAGTCCATGATGGGACATTTTCCTGATTTAAAAAATGCCATTTACTGCCCGATTCAACATCAGGTTTCGAGGCAACGTCAAGGCTGCTTCAGTCCAGATAGGCCTAGGGGGAAAACTGCAATTTTCACCAATACGGTCTATAACCATCCATTGGACACCAATACATTAGATAACAATACGTTTAGAAAGTACTTTACAAACCTACCTCCTTTCAATGGTTTGAGGTCAGTCTCCTCTAAATATTTGAGGGTGGCCCTCGATGGCTGAGTCAAAAACAAGTCGCTGAAAGAGCGCAAACCGGTAGCGATTAAGGCAACAACTGCGCCCAATGATTGGACCACAACATCCATCACAAAAGTTAACTTTGTATCGAAATTGGGAAGGAAAACAATTCACTCTTGGCCCATATTGAAGTGAACACGCTCAACAATGGTAGTACGCCACAAACTGTGGAGGCACGCGGTCAACCCTTGGCATAGATTGGCCACTTATGACTCACACGTTGCAGGCTGGGTTTAAATCCCCGAAGAATTAAATCCAGCCCAATAGTTAACCAAACATTGTTTTGATATTTCACAAGTGATTTCGAAAGTACCTAGATAAATGTTATGTGAGCTTGAGCTATCCTGTCGCTGTCTCGCCAGCAAAGTGATTGGATTGATGCCGCACAGATGTTGCGTTAAAGCTGCAATTCGACAGGCAGCCCAATACTGATCATTTTTTTCACTTATTCGTCTTTTGCCCAATCAGATCAGCTCTGAAAAATAGCTGACGTGAAAATATCTGATGTGATTGGTAAAATACCAATTAGTGGAAAATGTTCAGAATTGGGCTGCCTGTCTAAATGCAGCCTCAGAGTGGCGCCCTCACTATCAACCATGTTGCACATCAATCTGTAGCGTTCAAAGAGCACATGAGAAGCTGATAATATCTACAGTATCCTGCCTATTGCCATAGTTTTTCTAACTACAGGAACCAGAAAAATAATCATCACAACAATTAAACATTTGACTGCTTAAAAAATGCCATTCATAATAAAATACAATTGGAAGCACAACGTACAAATGTATTGCACAGATGTATTCATAGCAAACTGAATAGACATATTACACAAATTGAGATATATCCCCCTCTTGGAGACATCATGCATTTAATTAGGCGTTAGTCAAGCTTCTCTACTGATTTCTCAGATGTAGAATGTTATAACATATATATCTTTAGGCTATTGTTGCATTTGAACAAACTTCTTTGTCCAGATAATGTCATGTAGGAAAATTATCATTCCACATCTTAGTCGTCCTCCTCTTCCTCCTCTTCCTCCTGAAAAACAGAACTGGGTTTAGATGTAACTGATAGGCTACAGATTTGTTAAATTACTATAAACCTGTTTAAACCTGTATTCCTTGGTCATTCACTCTTGAGTATAATGTCTTCTTATATTATGCATGATATCATTGTAGTTGAACAGTTTAAATGTCTCTCGAAACAAAAGCCTTCTCTGTGTTAACCTTCTCCTTGGCTTGGTCATCAGGAGTTGTATGTTCAAGTGCCCCCCATGACGTCTCCACTCCCTCCTCCGCTCCCTCCTCCACTCCCTCCTCAGATTGCGTCACATCGGGTCTGACATCATCACTCTCTGAGGCTGCCACTTCTTGTGTGAGATCAATAGCGTCACTTGTGACAGGGTTATCGGTCTCCTATGTTGAGTTTGTCAAAGGGAAACTGGTTGAGTAATAAAACATGTTTTAAGCCTGCCTCTCTCATTTTGTGGGTATCCCTCCTCTGACATCACATGCAATACCTCCTTCTCCTCTGATATTCTGATCCCTATCTGTTAACTCTTGGCTGACTGAACACCTCACAACACCTTCCTCCTTCAGACTTGACTCCTCATTCTGTCTTGTCTAGACATATTTTATTTTCTTCTCTGGCACTCATTTCACCATGATCTTTCCTCTCTCCTTTCCTGGTTTGTCATCCCTTCCTTTTGTCTTTCCTTCTCTGAATGAATTATATTTTGTCAATTGCTATGTCTTTGGGTAAAAACAGAAGATAGACATCCTCAGCATATCTCTAAAAATACAAATACATAATCATTTTAATATGTCTTGGGTGTGTCACATGAAGCCATCACCTTCTCTTGGTCCTGATGTTCCTGTCCCTCCTCAGACAGAGTCTCGTCTGGTTTGACATCATCATTCTCTGGTCCTGAGGTTGGCTCTACTTGTGTAGAATCAGCAGGTTCACTAGTTTCAGGTTTATCAGGTTCATCAGTCACCTGGTGAAAATGTTTTAGGAAGAAAAATGGCTGGGTTCAGTTCACAATGTACTTATTCTCCCTCGTCTTCTGGTGTTTCTTTGCTGATGGCAGTCCCCTAAATGTGCGATACTAGTGTGACTGTCTGGTTAAAAATGTCCTCACTGCATCTCAAAGGAAGATCTTTTTTTCGGGTTGATTATTCTGCTTTCCTGCTTTTTTTATTCTTGCTCCTACTATCTTTTCTATCATTCAGTCAAGAAAACAACACTGACTGTTTCCCAAGTCCCAATGACTTGTCTTATTTTCAATAATCTATCATCTTTACTGTGAACTTGTCCAATGTATCCCTTCTGTCTTGTCTAGACATTCTTCCCTCTCTTGTCTGGCACATATTTCACCATGTTCTTTACCATCTCTTTTTCTAGTTTGTTATTTCTCATGTCCCTTGTTTCAATCTTTGTTTGGTATAAGCCATCAACTTTTCTTGGTCTTGATGAAGAGGTTTGTGTTTGTCTTGTGGATCCTCAGTTTGTCCCCCCTCATCATTCTCTGGTGCTGAGATTGACTCTGCCTCTATTTGTGTACACTCATCAGGTTCACTGGTTTCAGGTTGATCAGTCAACTGGTGACCAGTTTGTGAGACAAAACAATATTAGAATCATTGCAGCCATTCATCCACATCTGTAGTTCCTGAGTGGCGCAGTGGTCTAAGGCACTGCATCGCAGTGCTAACTGTGCCACTAGAGATCCTGGCTCGAATCCAGGCTCTGTCGCAGCCGGCCGCGACCGGGAGACTCATGGGCGGCGCACAAGTCGTCCAGGGTAGGGGAGGGAATGGCCGGCAGGGATGTAGCTCAGTTGATAGAGCATGGTGTTTGCAACACCAGGGTTGTGGGTTCGATTCCCACGGGGGGCCAGTATAAAAAAAATATGTATTCACTAACTGTAAGTCGCTCTGGATAAGAGTGTCTGCTAAATGACTAAAATGTAAATGTAGATTTCTAGTCCTTCAGCTCTAGCCTGCACGTCTAGCCTTTCTGAATCTAATTTATTAACCTCAGGGAGAGGGCAAGCCATGCAAAGAATGTGCAGAAGCAGTCACCATCAGCCAAAGGACAGAACTGGAAAAGCCCTCGGATGATTGATAGATTAATTATTAATGACTAATTATTACACCCTGAAACAGTGTGAAATGTGTTAGAATGTGTGAGTATAGGACCAGTAAAGACTATGACATTGAGCTACTATTTAGCAATGTGAGTAAGAGTTAGACCAGACAACAAAGGACAAGGAGAACTGTCTACAGGCAACTGAGAAACCAAGATAACTGAGGAATTTAGGGAGGAGAGATACTGTTAGGCTTGGAAGAGTGTATGTATGTGTGTGTGTGAACTGATGGTCAGGAGAGCAGTTTTAAAGTGGAAAACTACAGCCCGCCTAAAGAGGGGAGGGATCTTCATATGACCTGTGCGTATAAAAATATTGTACCACCATTTGGTGGCTGAATTCTCAATGAATAAATCTCTGACTATGCAGACCGGGACTCTGTCCGTTTCTTAAATCCCAAAAGACTTACAACCTTTTGGGAGATGCACAGAGACACTGAAATAGTTTGTTAAATAATTCACGTAACAATGATACAGAGAGGTGCGAAATAAATGGTGACCTAGAGAGGATAGTGTAGCAACCACCAAAGGCACACAGATTTTAGCGGAGTATTCTTGAGATCTGGGACTGATGTCACCTCCTGTTTGGTGTTATCTTTGTCTTGAATGTCTTCAGTGGCCTGCTCATTTTCAGAGGTGGAGGTGGTGGGTACTTCTGATTTCAATGGCTCATTCTCCATGACACCTTGCGATATGACCCTGGTGGTCTGACTCTGACCAGACCCTGTAGGCTCCTCTTGAAATATCTGATGATGTGTTGATGAGATTAAACCCTGGACGATAAAATTCTCAACTCTCTCTACTGATGGCTGATAATAATCTATATTTCAAAATGCAGTTGAAGCTCTCTGTGTGCTACAGTAGGCTCCTCCCACTTGTGAACATCTAGTCAAAACATGGATATTCTAAGCAGATATTACTAATTTGGTTTGTTTCCTTACCATTTTGAGATTACACTGGGCTTATTATGTTAAATCTAATATAAGACTACCAACATTTATAAGACATCACAGATTCCCTGATATTAAGCATACACAAAAACATACAATTTGTTTTGAAAACAAAATATGAAAATGTTATAAATGAGGAAGTCTTAAAATTCTACAAAAACCATACCCAATCATCGCCCTCCTCCACTGCAGCAAGTGTTGGAGGGTTTAATTTCTTGGCCCTTTCTGAAACTGGAGCTGGTGGAGGGGTTGCAGGTAGTCCCTCAGCTTTCTGAAAAGATAACAACACAATTTAAATCCTCATGGGCTTTAAATCGTACACACACACACACACAGGGCTGGTCCTTGCCGTGCTGCCGCCCTGTGCGAGACCCAAAAATGCAGCCCTGTGTCCCAGTAAGCAAAATGACATTGAAAAGATGTCTAAAATACGTATTTTCCAGATGTTGAAGTTAGGTTCAATTTAGGTTCTGAATGAAAGTTGAAAAGGTATTTTCCATATGTTTCAAATACATATTTTCCAGGACGTTGAAAAGGCATCTTTTCCGGATGTTAAAAAATACGTATTTTCCAGACGTTGAAATCAGGTTCATTTTCGGTTCTGAATGAAAGTTGAAAATACTTATTTTCCGGATGTTGAAAATACATATTTTCCAGACGTTGAAAATATGTATTTTCCGGATGTTGAAATCAGGTACATTTTTGGTTGTGAATGAAAGTTTAAAATAAGTAATTTATAGACGTCTACGTTTGGGCCAAATCAAGGCTGGTCCAGATCGCACCAAATCTGAACCAAACATAGACGTTTATGATTGGTTCAGACCGGACCAAAAACCAATGTCTGTGGATGTGGAAATCAAGGCCAGTCCGGACTGCACCAAAAAAAGATGTCCAAAAGGCATCAGCGTCAGTCCGTGCTTACTGAGGTGTAGCCTACAGTGTTGACTGAAATTTAATTTTATGAATGCCCATCTATGTGGTAAGTCTACCGTTTGTAAAACACAAAAAAAAGACATCCGGTGCGGACAGGACCAAAAAATTAAGTCCAAATGACATCGGCTCACTGGGGTGTAGCCTACCATGTCGGTCTGCAATGGAATTGTATGAATGCCCATCCATGTGGTAGGCCCACCGTTTGTAAAACAGGCCGTAGCATTGGCTTTATTAGTCCTGATTCGTGTGACTAATACATTAGGCTATTTAAGCTCTGAATATCAGCTACCCAACTTTATCAGGAGTTATCGTGAGCCTATTTGCAATGTGTTTACACAGCGGAAAATGCAGAAGTATTTTCTATTTCGCTATGATCAGCTTTTCAAAAATGTATGGATACAAACTTGAAACCACTGATCATGACAATGGGGTGAAACTCCTGGACAACAGTTGTGATTGTCTATTCAATATTGTCCATTTTACTTTGACCTGTCCTGTTTTTAGGATATGTTGTTTGTTAACATGACAGGTCATTTTTTATTTGATTGAGCGCCATTTAGGTTCAGCTATTTGATCGGAGAAACCTGCATGATGTAAAATGTGTCCATCTCATTACATTGTCATACATTTTATCTCCAGCCTGTAGAGACGCGCTTGGAATGGACAAGCAAAATATTTTGCGCCCCTGCCTTTGACAAAGTGGGCACTGCTTATCAGGGCAGCATCAGCACTCACCTAAAAAGCCCATATGTCACTGGTTGAGAGAAATTGTAATTGTCTTTGGGCAGAATTATGTGAGGTTTTATGTGTTGTTGTTGGAGGTGCGTCTTGATCCGCCCAATCCTGTCTAATGAACGGGCCGGCCGTGCACACACACACAATACATACTTTTGTTTCTTTGGGTTCTTCTGGGACTTCCCCTGTGATTTTATATTCTTCCTCCTTCATCTGCCTCATGTGCACTGCATCATCTATGGCTTTCTGCTGCTCCTGCTCCAGTTGGTGCTGGAGGGCCTTTTTCTGAAATGATCGGAGATATTCCAATAATATCACAATACTAGCCTAATAATAGTATATTCAAGTGTTTTATAGTCCGGTTATCTACCAACATTGGATGACAGTATAGGCTCAGAAAAGTATACATTGACATAGTTAATCAAATCAAATTGTATTTGTCACATGCGGCGAATACAACACTTATCCAGTTTATTGACATTGTGGATTTACCGTGAAATGCTTATTTACAAGCCCTTAACCAACAATGCAGTTTTAAGAAAAATAAGAGTTCAGAAAAATATTTACTAAATAAACTAAAGCACCACCACATACCAAAGATCACGTCTGGATGAGATTGCCTAGACAACATTTGGGTATAGGCTGCCCCACATTGGCAATAGGCTGAACATCATTACTCACTCTCTCCTCATTGTCCATGTTTTCTTTATACTTGTAAATCCACTGTACAAGAAATTCGATCGGGTCCATGGGGCGAAGCTCGGCCACCTCGGCTAATCCTTCTATAAGACATTTTCCCATACCCCTTTTCAAGTATTCTGAGTCCATTTTCCTGTATGCAAGAAAATGCCATAATGTATGAACACAATAGCTACACATGTCTTACAGCTAAGACAACAGGGGTACAACATATTTTCTACTTTATTTTTTACATTTAGCTCAAGCGTTACTTGTTACGTCGTTACGCTAGCTATCAAACCTATGAACAATAAAACAAGGTTTCCAGTGTAAAACGTTCCTATTTGTTTGTAAATACTTTGCAAACAAAATGTGTCGACAGAAAAGACCATTGTTACTTAAATGTTACTATTTTATAATAGGATAAACTGACTCTAAATATAATTATTTTGAAACCAGACCCACCTGTCTTTTTCGTTCAGAGCGTCCGGATATGTCTTTTATCTCCATGGTAACGGTGCTACTTCATAAATCTTCCCTCCATTTTTGCTGAGAAGGTTCCGTTTTGTGCTAAGAAGTAGAGCATGCAAAGATGTACCACGTGCATTTTATTTCTGTTTTTTAAATATAGACTATAATTTCATTGAAATTACATAAAATGTGTACCAGATAATACGTCTGTATTTCAACCCATTTACACTTCCATTATGGTTTTTATAGGCCTGTGTGAACTAAATAATTCCATAACTAATTGAAATAGAAAAAGGTTTGCTAGGTATCTTATACATTTTGTTCTATATGGAGTTAGGGCGCATGCTACAGTATTTACCCACTCAGCTATGACCATACAGCTGTAAATTAGGGCAGGGAATCCATAGAATTAGGAATTAGAATAATTATTGAATAATAATTAGTAATTTAATAAGATCTGGAAGTCAGTGATTTGGGTTGCTATGATGTTTCAGTTGCTCGTCTGGGGTCATTAAGTTTGAAACACACACACAAACACATTTTTCACTGCACTCAGCAGAGATAGGGTTTGTGATGTTTATCAATAATCCGATGCTTTTGTTTTGGTTGTGACATATTTTAGGGTTTAGGGTTCATGAAACTAGAGATTGTCAGGGTCACACACATCGGTGAGATATACCGGGATCCACCAACACACCCTGCACATTCCCCCATAATTGCTGGGGAGGAAAGGGGATCTCAGCCCTACGCACGCTGCCGCTGCTTAGCGGTCACACCAGCAATCATCTCACCAACACCTGACACAGATCCCCAAGCACCACCACATACCAAAGAGTACGTCTGGATGAGGACATTTTAATTGGAAAGGTTAGCACTAATAACAGGAAATTGTAGGCTATTGAACACTTTATTAATATTGCAACACCACTTCAATAAGACTGTTGCATCCATGATTATATTTCTAGTGTAGTCCACACAGGATGGATACCATGGGACAGTTCATATTTGAGAAGCTCATGTTCAAGTATGTCTTACTTTTCACACTTTGGAAGCCCTTGGAGGCTAAAATATTAATATAGGCCTATACCATTTAGGTCCACGGTATAGTGTAAAATCAAGTCCCACTTTAATTGGGCTGTTGGATAACTTGGCAGGAAAGTTGATTATATACACCTAGAGCGAGAGTCATTGTCCTTTGGTTTGACCTCTGTCTGAACTCTGACCCCACTCTGTGTTGTCGTTACAGTATGGGGCCAGGGTCAGCGATGTCTTGTAGTAGACAGGATGACAAGAAAATTAACTCAGACTTGTTACATTTTTTAAGAAACAAGCAATGCTTTATCCATAACACTTCTTGTCCATTCTAAAAAATACCTGTAAATAATTTGATGGTTCATCGTTTAATGCTCAACTGAATGCATTGCATCATGCGGGATAGTGCCTTCTCGTTTCAATCAGGCATGTCTTCATTAGAAAGCCTGGATTCCAGCAGCTACTGCCAGTGCTGGGCTTATAACTCTAACGGTCTGCCTCTGTGTACACAGGCACAGTGATCCCGCCAGGAAAGTGAGGGGCCCCTTGTGACAAAGAGAGAGAGAATAGGTGGGGAATAGACAAGAGAAGCCGCTCCATAAAATTAATTTTCATTTTTCACGGTAATATAATACACCACCCCATCTGGTGACTTTCTATGAACAGGGCATTTGTTGAATAAACCTCAAGGAAGACAGTGGTTGAATGGAAGGGTCCACTGTTCAGCACACGAGGAGTTAAAAACAAGTTTATCCAGGAAATTGTAATCCCTCTCTTCCTTTTCTCTCTTCTGAATGGTCTAACCCGCCGGTTCACATGAGTGTGTGTGCATGAGTGTGTATGTTGTCCTTGCCTTATATAGAGGAGTGTTGTGGCTCCAGTAAAGTCTCTCACATTCCCTCTCTCCTCCCTCTTTCTCTCTTAGCCTCTTGCGTAGAAGGACGCAGTAGCTGGTACAGCAGCCTCTCTGCTCTACTTGTCATTTCCTATAGTTATCTCTCTATTTAGGCTTTTTAGCCTACTCCAACTTTCTCTGCGTCGTTGAGCTGCTCAGACCACAATGAACGGGCCAGTGGACGGATTGTATGACGCTGAGCACTATGGGTCATTCATGTTTACCTCTGAGTCTGTGGGAGAAGGACACCCAGGTGAGTAGACAGCTCTAGTAGACAGCATGGTCCCCATGCAACAGAACAAAACCATAGAATGTCATGCACTGCATCATTAGAAAGTGTGTTTTTTTTTTTATCCCACCGCTGACACCAATGGGTTTTATGAATTAGTTGTACTGTGTGTGAATAGTTGCTTATGCCATGCAGGAAGAAGCGTAAGGAGGAGACACGAAGGAGATGATTTACAAAGAGTTTGCACCATGTAAACTGAGAGAAAACAGATTGAGAGAGTACAGAAATTGGTAGTAGAGTTGGATGCCTGCACAATTCAATCAAAACATGCTGCAGAGGTGCTGTAGAGACATACCATTGACAATTTATGGATGCATGTGTTGCTGTTACTCCCCAGTTACTCGAGTAGGATGGGTCAAGCAAATGGCAGGGGAAGGGGGTATCATTTACTTTAACCTCTATTGACATACAGTAGGCCTACTAAACTCCTGACAGTACTTACAGTACAGTACTAATCAGTAGCACATTAACACATGGCTGTAACTGCTACTGTGAATGTGTAATTATGAATATAAATGTTGATATATACTTACCAAAGCGCCCTCTCTCTTTCTTGCTCCCTTAAATATGTGATGTATACTCCAAACCAGTGGAGGCTGCCGAGGGAAGGATGGCTCATAATAATGACTGGAACGGAGAGAATGGAATGGTATCAAACACATAGAAACCACCAACCTCCTGTGCTCCACACATGCTTACACATACACCTGGAGCAGTGCCATGAAACTTAGGCAACATATGCCCTAACACCTGCTTCATGATGACCAAGTACCTTCTCTGCATTTAATGTCACTAGGTCTTCAGAGACAACTTGATCTGCTGATATATTTACATTTACATTTACGTCATTTAGCAGACACTCTTATCCAGAGCGACTTACAAATTGGTGCATTCACCTTATGATAGCCAGTGGGACAACCACTTTACAATTATTATTATTATTATTATATATATATTTTTTTATTCTTAATTTTTAGAGTATATTTATAATTTTTTCCAAATCGTTTTTTATTTATATCTATATATATACAGTGGGGGAAAAAAGTATTTAGTCAGCCACCAATTGTGCAAGTTCTCCCACTTAAAAAGATGAGAGAGGCCTGTAATTTTCATCATAGGTACACGTCAACTATGACAGACAAAATGAGATTTTTTTTCTCCAGAAAATCACATTGTAGGATTTTTAATGAATTTATTTGCAAATTATGGTGGAAAATAAGTATTTGGTCAATAACAAAAGTTTCTCAATACTTTGTTATATACCCTTTGTTGGCAATGACACAGGTCAAACGTTTTCTGTAAGTCTTCACAAGGTTTTCACACACTGTTGCTGGTATTTTGGCCCATTCCTCCATGCAGATCTCCTCTAGAGCAGTGATGTTTTGGGGCTGTCGCTGGGCAACACGGACTTTCAACTCCCTCCAAAGATTTTCTATGGGGTTGAGATCTGGAGACTGGCTAGGCCACTCCAGGACCTTGAAATGCTTCTTATGAAGCCACTCCTTCGTTGCCCGGGCGGTGTGTTTGGGATCATTGTCATGCTGAAAGACCCAGCCACGTTTCATCTTCAATGCCCTTGCTGATGGAAGGAGGTTTTCACTCAAAATCTCATGATACATGGCCCCATTCATTCTTTCCTTTACACGGATCAGTCGTCCTGGTCCCTTTGCAGAAAAACAGCCCCAAAGCATGATGTTTCCACCCCCATGCTTCACAGTAGGTATGGTGTTCTTTGGATGCAACTCAGAATTCTTTGTCCTCCAAACACGACGAGTTGAGTTTTTACCAAAAAGTTCTATTTTGGTTTCATCTGACCATATGACATTCTCCCAATCCTCTTCTGGATCATCCAAATGCACTCTAGCAAACTTCAGACGGGCCTGGACATGTACTGGCTTAAGCAGGGGACACGTCTCGCACTGCAGGATTTGAGTCCCTGGCGGCGTAGTGTGTTACTGATGGTAGGCTTTGTTACTTTGGTCCCAGCTCTCTGCAGGTCATTCACTAGGTCCCCCCGTGTGGTTCTGGGATTTTTGCTCACCGTTCTTGTGATCATTTTGACCCCACAGGGTGAGATCTTGCGTGGAGCCCCAGATCGAGGGAGATTATCAGTGGTCTTGTATTTACATTTACATTTACATTTTAGTCATTTAGCAGACGCTCTTATCCAGAGCGACTTACAGTTAGCGCATACATTATTTTATCGAACGTCTTCCATTTCCTAATAATTGCTCCCACAGTTGATTTCTTCAAACCAAGCTGCTTACCTATTGCAGATTCAGTCTTCCCAGCCTGGTGCACGTCTACAATTTTGTTTCTGGTGTCCTTTGACAGCTCTTTGGTCTTGGCCATAGTGGAGTTTGGAGTATGACTGTTTGAGGTTGTGGACAGGTGTCTTTTATACTGATAACAAGTTCAAACAGGTGCCATTAATACAGGTAACAAGTGGAGGACAGAGGAGCCTCTTAAAGAAGAAGTTACAGGTCTGTGAGAGCCAGAAATCTTGCTTGTTTGTAGGTGACCAAATACTTATTTTCCACCATAATTTGCAAATAAATTCATAAAAAAATCCTACAATGTGATTTTCTGGATTTTTTCCCCTCAATTTGTCTGTCATAGTTGACATGTACCTATGATGAAAATTACAGGCCTCTCTCATCTTTTTAAGTGGGAGAACTTGCACAATTGGTGGCTGACTAAATACTTTTTTCCCCCACTGTATATATATATTTTTTGGTGGGGGTGGGGTAGGGGATTACTTTTATACTATCCCAGGTATTCCTTAAAGAGGTAGGGTTTCAAGTGTCTCCGGAAGATGGTCAGTGACTCCGCTGTTCACATTTACGCCATTTAGCAGACGCTCTTATCCAGAGCGACTTACAGGAGCAATTAGGGTTAAGTGCCTTGCTCAAGGACACATCGACAGATTTTTCACCTAGTCGGCTCGGGGATTAGAACCAGCGACCTTTCGGTTACTGGCACAATGCTCTTAACCACTAAGCTACCTGCCGCCCCGCTACCTACCGCTGTCCTGGTGTCGTGAGGGAGCTTGTTCCACCATTGGGGTGCCAGAGCAGCGAACAGTTTTGACTGGGCTGAGCGGGAACTGTGCTTCCGCAGAGGTAGGGGACCAGCAGGCCAGAGGTGGAAGAACGCAATGCCCTCGTTTGGGTGTAGGGACTGATCAGAGCCTGAAGGTAAGGACGTGCCGTTCCCCTCACAGCTCCGTAGGCAAGCACCATTGTCTTGTAGAAGATGCAAGCTTCAACTGGAAGCCAGTGGAGTGTGCGGAGGAGCGGGGTGACGTGAGAGAACTTGGGAAGGTTGAACACCAGACGGGCTGCAGCGTTCTGGATGAGTTGTAGGGGTTTAATAGCACAGGCAGGGAGCCCAGCCAACAGCGAGTTGCAGTAATCCAGACGGGAGATGACAAGTGCCTGGATTAGGACCTGTGCCGCTTCCTGTGTAAGGTAGGGCCGTACTCTGCGAATGTTGTAGAGCATGAACCTACAGGATCGGGTCACCGCTTTGATGTTAGCGGAGAACGACAGGGTGTTGTCCAGGGTCACGCCAAGGTTCTTTGCACTCTGGGAGGAGGACACAACAGAGTTGTCAACCGTGATGGCGAGATCATGGAGCGGGCAGTCCTTCCCCGGGAGGAAGAGCAGCTCCGTCTTGCCGAGGTTCAGCTTGAGGTGGTGATCTGACATCCACACTGATATGTCTGCCAGACATGCAGAGATGCGATTCGCCACCTGGTTATCAGAAGGGGGAAAGGAGAAGATTAATTGTGTGTCGTCTGCGTAGCAGTGATAGGAGAGGCCATGTGAGGATATGACAGAGCCAAGTGACTTTGTGTATAGAGAGAATAGGAGAGGGCCTAGAACTGAGCCCTGGGGGACACCAGTGGTGAGAGCAGGTGGTGCGGAGACAGATTCTCGCCACACCACCTGGTAGGAGCAACCTGTCAGGTAGGACGCAATCCAAGAGTGAGCCGCGCCGGAGATGCCCAACTCGGAGAGGGTGAAGAGGAGGATCTGATGGTTCACAGTATCAAAGGCAGCAAATAGGTCTAGAAGGATGAGAGCAGAGGAGAGAGTTAGCTTTAGCAGTGCGGAGAGCCTCCGTGACACAGAGAAGAGCAGTCTCAGTTGAATGACCAGTCTTGAAATCTGACTGGTTTGGATCAAGAAGGTCATTCTGAGAGAGATAGCAGGAGAGTTGGCTATAGTTTTGGAGAGAAAAGAAAGAAGGGATACTGGTCTGTAGTTGTTGACATCGGAGGGATCGAGTGTAGGTTTTTTAAGGAGGGGTGCAACTCTCGCTTTCTTGAAGATGGAAGGGACATAGCCAGTAGACAAGGATGAGTTGATGAGCGAGGTGAGGTAAGGGAGAAGGTCTCCGGAAATGGTCTGGAGAAAAGAGGAGGGGATAGGGTCAAGCGGGCAGGTTGTTGGGCGGCCAGCCATCACCAGTCGCAAGATTTCATCTGGAGAGAGAGGGGAGAAAGAAGTCAAAGCATAGAGTAGGGCAGTGTGAGCAGGACCAGCGTTGTCATTTGACTTAATAAATGAGGATCGGATGTTGTCAACCTTCTTTTCAAAATGGTTGACGAAGTCATCCACAGAGAGGGAGGAGGGAGGGGGAGGAGGAGGAGGAGGATTCAGCAGGGAGGAGAAAGTGGCAAAGACCTTCCTAGGGTTAGAGGTAGAGGCTTGAAATTTAGAGCGGTAGAAAGTGGCTTTAGAAGCAGAAACGGAGGAAGAGAATGTAGAGAGGAGGGAGTGGAAAGATGACAGGTCCGCAGGGAGTCTAGTTTTCCTCCATTTCCGCTCGGCTGCCCGGAGCACTGTTCTCTGAGCTCACAATGAATCGTCAAGCCACGGAGCAGGACGGGAGGACCGAGCCAGCCGGGAGGATTGGGGACATAGAGAGTCAAAAGATTCAGAGAGGGAGGAGAGGAGGGTTGAGGAGGCAGAATCAGGAGATTGAAGGGAGAAGGATTTAGCAGAGGGAAGAGATGATAGGATGGAAGAGGAGAGAGTAGCGGGAGAGAGAGTGCGAAGATTGCGAAGGCACATTACCATCTGAGTAGGGGCAGAGTGAGTAGTGTTGGAGGAGTGCGAGAGAGAAAAGGATACGAATGTAGTGGTTGGAGACTTGGAGGGGAGTTGCAGTGAGATTAGTAGAAGAACAGCATCTAGTAAAGATGAGGTCAAGCGTATTGCCTGCCTTGTGAGTAGGGGGGGACGGTGTGAGAGTGAGGTCAAAAGAGGAAAGGAGTGGAAAGAAGGCAGAGAGAAATGAGTCAAAGGCAGACGTAGGGAAGTTAAAGTCACCCAGGAAAGGAACTTATCAAGGCGTCAAGCTCATTGATGAACTCTCCAAGGGAACCTGGAGGGCGAAAAATGACAAGGATGTTAAGCTTGAATGGGCTAGTGACTGTGACAGCATGGAATTCAAATGAGGAGATAGACAGATGGGTCAGGGGGAAAAGAGAGAATGTCCACTTGGGAGAGATGAGGATTCCTGTGCCACCGCCGCGCTGACCAGATGCTCTCGGGTTATGCGAGAACACATGATCAGACGAGGAAAGAGCAGTAGGAGTAGCAGTGTTTTTTGGGGTAATCCATGTTTCCGTCAGCGCCAAGAAGTCGAGGGACTGGAGGGTGGCATAGTCTGAGATGAACTCTGCCTTGTTGGCCGCAGAACGGCAGTTCCAGAGACTACCGGAGACCTGGAACTCCACGTGGGTCGTGCACGCAGGGACCACCAGATTAGAGTGGCAGCAGCCATGCCGTGTGAAGCGTTTGTATGGCCTGTGCGGAGAGGAGAGAACAAGGATAGACAGACACATAGTTGACAGGCTACAGAAAAGGCTACAATAATGCAAAGGAGATCGGAATGAAATTAACTAAGCATCTGGGAAAGCGAGAGAGCGGGGCCTCCCTCACGTTTCACTGAAACACTCAAATATAACTCTCCCAACTTCCACTTTAGATTAATAGACTTTAGTTAGTGTCTGGTCTGTTAGCGATGTTACCAAACAGACTAGTTCTGTCTCTTACCTCTAGTTAGCGTCTGGTCTATTAGCGATGTTACCAAACAGACTAGTTCTGTCTCTTACCTCTAGTTAGTGTCTGGTCTGTTAGCGATGTTACCAAACAGACTAGTTCTGTCTCTTACCTCTAGTTAGTGTCTGGTCTATTAGCGATGTTACCAAACAGGCTAGTTCTGTCTCTTACCTCTAGTTAGTGTCTGGTCTATTAGCGATGTTACCAAACAGACTAGTTCTGTCTCTTACCTCTAGTTAGTGTCTGGTCTGTTAGCGATGTTACCAAACAGACTAGTTCTGTCTCTTACCTCTAGTTAGTGTCTGGTCTATTAGCGATGTTACCAAACAGGCTAGTTCTGTCTCTTACCTCTAGTTAGTGTCTGGTCTATTAGCGATGTTACCAAACAGACTAGTTCTGTCTCTTACCTCTAGTTAGTGTCTGGTCTATTAGCGATGTTACCAAACAGACTAGTTCTGACTCTTGCCTCTAGTTAGTGTCTAGTCTATTAGCGATGTTACGAAACAGACTAGTTCTGTCTCTTACCTCTAGTTAGTGTCTGGTCTGTTAGCGATGTTACCAAACAGACTAGTTCTGTCTCATGCCTCTAGTTAGTGTCTGGTCTATTAGCGATGTTACCAAACAGACTAGTTCTGACTCTTACCTCCAGTTAGTGTCTGGTCTGTTAGCGATGTTACCAAACAGACTAGTTCTGTCTCTTGCCTCTAGTTAGTGTCTGGTCTGTTAGCGATGTTACCAAACAGACTAGTTCTGTCTCATGCCTCTAGTTAGTGTCTGGTCTATTAGCGATGTTACCAAACAGACTAGTTCTGACTCTTACCTCCAGTTAGTGTCTGGTCTATTAGCGATGTTACCAAAATATATATATCAATTACTGTACCACACTTTCCCTCACTAATTATGGTATGCTCTCATGTCGTCTCACGTTAAAAACACTCCATGCATTGCATGGTTAATAAATGTTTTGAATGGTCAGATACATGGTGTGAGGAGGCGTGGCTGTACTGGACATGTTACTGTGTGTAAATGTCACTGTCCAATGTCCAGTGTTAGGGCACACTGAAACGGTGACTGAGTTTATCAGGAAGTGTATAGGTGATGTTGTGCCCACTGTGACTATTAAAACCTACCCTAACCAGAAACCGTGGATAGATGGCAGCATTCGCGCCAATCTGAAAGCGCGAACCACCTCATTCAACCATGGCAAGGTTACATTACATTTTAGTCATTTAGCAGACGCTCTTATCCAGAGCGACTTACAGTTAGTGAGTGCATACATTTTCATACTGGCCCCCCGTGGGAAACGTGGGAAACGAACCCACAACCCTGGCGTTGCAAGCGCCATGCTCTACCAACAGTGTAGCTACTCACTCCGCAAGGCAATTAAACTGGAAAAACATCAGTATAGAGACAAAGTGGAGTCGCAATTCAACGGCTCAGACACGAGACGTATGTGGCAGGGTCTACAGACAATCACAGACTACAAAAGGAAAACCAGCCACGTCGCCGACACCGACGTCTCGCTTCCAGACAAGCTAAACACCTTCTTCGCCTGCTTTGAGGATAACACAGTGCCACTGACGAGGCCCACTACCAAGGCCTCTCCTTCTCTGTGGCCGACGTGATTAAGACATTTAAGCATGTTAATCCCAGCAAGGCTGCCGGCCCAGACGGCATCCCTAGCCGCGTCCTCAGAGCATGCGCAGACCAGCTGGCTGGTGTGTTTATGGACATATTCAATCTCTCCCTTTCCCAGTCTGCTGTTCCCACATGCTTCAAGATGGCCACCATTGTTCCGGTACCCAAGAAAGCAAAGTTAACTGAACTAAATGACTATCGCCCTGTAGCACTCACCTCTGTCATCATGAAGTGCTTTGAGAGACTAGTCAAGGATCATATCACTTCTACCTTACCTGTCACCCTAGACCCACCTCAATTTGCTTACCGCCCCAATAGATCCACAGACGATGCAATCACCATCACACTGCACACTGCCCTATCCCATCTGGACAAGAGGAATACCTATGTAAGAATGCTGTTCATTGACTATCGCTCAGCATTCAACACCATAGTACCCTCCAAGCTCATCATCAAGCTCGAGGCCCTGGGTCTGAACCCCACCCTGTGCAACTGGGTCCTGGACTTCGTGACGGGCCGCCCCCAGGTGGTGAAGGTAGGAAACAACATCTCCACTTTGCTGATCCTCAACAGTGGGCCCCACAAGGGTGCATGCTTAGCCCACTCCTGTACTCCCTGTTCACCCATGACTGCGTGGCCAAGCACACCTCCAACTCAATCATCAAGTTTGCAGACGACACAACAGTAGTAGGCTTGATTACCAACAATGACGAGACCGTCTACAGGGAGGAGGTGAGGGCTCTGGGAGTGTGGTGCCAGGAAAATAACCTCTCACTCAACGTCAACAAAACAAGGGAGATGATCGTGGACTTCAGGAAACAGCAGAGGGTGCACCCCCCTATCCACATCGACGGGACCATAGTGGAGAAGGTGGAAAGCTTCAAGTTCCTTGGCGTACACATCACAGACAAACTGAAATGGTCCACCCACACAGACAGTGTGGTGAAGAAGGCACAACAGAGCCTCTTCAACCTCAGGAGGCTGAAGAAATTTGTCTTGGCACCTAAAACCCTCACAAACTTTTACAGATGCACAATTGAGAGCATCCTGTCGGGCTGTATCACCACCTGGTATGGCAACTGCACCGCCCGCAAACGCAGGGCTCTCCAGAGGGTGGTGCGGTCTGCCGAACGCATTATTGGGGGCAAACTACTCGACACATACAGCACCCGATGTCACAGGAAGGCCAAAAAGATCATCAAGGACATCAACCACCTGAGCCACTGCCTGTTCACCCCTCTATCATCCAGAAGGCGAGGTCAGTACAGGTGCATCAAAGCTGGGACCGAGAGAATGAAAAACAGCTTCTATCTCAAGGCCATCAGACTGTTAAATAGCCATCACTAGCACATTAGAGGCTGCTGCTACCTATTGAAATCACTGGCCACTTTAAGAAATGGAACACTAGTCACTTTAATAATGTTTACAGTCACTTTAATAATGTTTACATATCTTGCACTACTCATCTCATATGTACAGTATATACTGCATTCTATTCTATAATATTGTACTGTATCTTAGTCCATGCCGCTCTGTCATTGCTTGTCCATATATGTATATTTTCTTAAATTCCATTCCTTACTAGTTTTGTGTGTATTAGGTATATGTTGTGAAATTGTTAGATATTGCTTGTTAGATATTACTGCACTGTCGGAGCTAGAAGCACAAGCATTTCGCTACACCCGCTATAACATCTGCTAAACACGTGTATGTGACAAATGACATTTGATTTGATTTGATTTGATTGTGTTGATGTGTTGCTTGACCCTTTCCCTCAACGTTCTGAGTCTCACACGCTCTGTTTCTCTCTGTCTACTTTATACTGTGTGTCCTTCATCTCACCTTATCTCACAGCTACAAAACTGTTAGCAGATTACATCTATGCTGAACAACAGTATAAACGCAACATGCAACAATTTCAGTACATCATTACAAAATCAGTCAATTTAAATAAATTCATTAGGCCCTAATCTATGGATTTCACATGACTGGAAATACAGATATGCATCTGTTGGTCACAGATACCTTAAAAAAAAGGTAGGGGCGTGGATCAGATAACCAGTCAGTATCTGGTGTGACTGCCATTTGCCTCATGCAGCGCGACATCTCCTTCAAATAGAGTTGATCAGGCTGTTGATTGTGGCCTGTGGAATGTTATCCCACTCCTCTTCAATGGCTGTGTGAAGTTGCTGGATATTGGCGGGAACTGGACCACGCTGTCGTACACGTCAATCCAGAGCGTCCCAAACATGCTCAATGGGTGACATGTCTGGTGAGTGTGCAGGCCATGGAAGAACTGGGACATTTTCAGCTCCCAGGAATTGTGTACAGATCCTTTCGACATGGGGCAGTGCATTATCATAATGAAACATGAGGTGATGGTGGCGGAGAATTGGCACGACAATGGGCCTCAGGATCTCGTCATGGTATCTCTGTGCATTCAAATTGCCATAGATAAAATGCAATTGTGTTCGTTGTCCGTAGTTTATGCCTGCTCATACCATAACCCCACCGCCATCATGGGGCACTCTGTTCACAACGTTAGCAAACTGCCCACTCACATGACGCCATACACGTGGCCTGCGGTTGTGAGGCCGGTTGGACATACTGACAAATTCTCTAAAACAATGTTGGAGGCGGCTTTTGGTAGAGAAATTAACATTACATTATCTGCTAACAGCTCTGGTGGACATTTCTGCAGTCAGCATGCCAATTGCATGCTCCCTCAAAACTTGAGACATCTGTGGCATTATGTTGTGTGACAAAACTGCACATTTTAGAGTGGCCTTTTATTGTCCCCAGCACAAGGTGCACCTGTGTAATATTCATCCTGTTTAATCAGCTTCTTGATATGCCACACCTGTCAGGTGGATGGATTATCTTAGCAAAGGAGAAATGCTCACTAACAGGGATGTAAACAAATTAGTGCACTGAGAGAAATAAGCTTTTTGTGCGTATGGAAGATTTCTGGGATCTTTTATTTCAGCTCATGAAACATGGGGTTTATATTTCTGTTCAGTGTATAATATAATAATAATATGCCATTTAGCAGACGCTTTTATCCAAAGCGACTTACAGTCATGCGTGCATAAATTTTTTTGTGTATGGGTGGTCCCGGGGATCGAACCCACTACCTTGGCGTTACAAGCGCCGTGCTCTACCAGCTGAGCTACAGAGACCAGAAACATAATGGTTACAAACATAACAAGTACAATTTTTATTTATTTAGATTGATGGGTTAAGACTGAACATCTCATATCTCTTTAAATGAAGGCATATCAACATCAATCAAAGAATATAACAAAAATGTGAAATTATCACAGTCCTGATTATGAATATGAAATAGTTTGAACACTCAACCTTCTTGTGAAGTTTACACAATGAGTATCCACATATATGGTGGTGTATATTGACTGCCAGTGTGGAGTAAAGCACGCTACAGAGGTATGCATCAACAGAACTAAAGCTATTCCGAGGGTTGGAACACCTAATATGAGCCAACCAAGAGTAGTACTCTGACGGAAGGGGTGAAATATAATCTAGGTCTTGACTTGGCTTCTGCCATGTGCAGCAAAAGGTCAAACCAGGAAACCACCTCATCAACTTCAGGAGGCCCATTATGGTCAGTTACAGTGCCTTCAGAAAGTATTCATACCCCTTGACTTATTCCACATTTTGTTGTGTTACAGCCGAATTCAAAATTGCTGAAATATATATTTATTCTCACCCATCTACACACAACACCTCATAATGACAAAGTGAAAACATGTTTTTAGATTTTTTTGTAAATTTACTGAAAATCTAATACAGAAATATCTAATTTACATAAGTATTCTCACCCCTGAGTCAATACTTTGTAGAAGCACCTTTGGCGCTGATTACAGCTTTGAATCGTCTTGGGTATGTCTGTATCAGCTTTGCACATCTGGATTTGGGGATTTTCTCCCATTCTTCCTAGCAGATTTTCTCAAGCTCTCTTAAGTTAGATGGGGAGCGACGGTTTTCTCAAGCTCTGTTAAGTTAGATGGGGAGCGATGGTCATAGCAATGTGTTACTGAGGAGTGGCTTCCGTCTGGCCACTCTACCATAAAGGCCTGATTGGAGTACTGCAGAGATGGACAATTCCTTCGACCTCATGGTTTGCTCTGACATGCACTGTCAACTGTGGGACCTTATATTGACAGGTGTGTGCCTTTCCAAATCATGTCCAATCAATTGCAGTTACCACAGGTGGACTCCAATCAAGTTGTAGATCTCAAGGATGATCAATGGAAACAGGATGCTCCTGAGCTCAATTTCGAGTCTCATAGCAAAGGGAGTTCTTATGTAAATAAGGTATTTCTGTTTTTTATTTTTTAATAAATTAGCAAACATTTCAAGAAACCTGTTTCTGCTTTGTCATTATGGGGTATTGTGTGTAGATTGATGAGGGAAAAAAATAATGTAATCAATTTTAGAATAAGGCTGTAACTTAACAAAATGTGGAAAAAGGGATGGCGTCTGAATACTTTCCGAATGCACTGTAAGTCAAGGGGTATGAATACTTTCTGTACAACACCTAGCAACCTGATCAAGAGTTTTGCACCTCTTGATGTAACGGTTAAGGTGTTGGACTGACAGTCACAGCGACCCAGGTTTGAGTTCCTGTCAAGCTAACCCCCAGAATATACTACTGGATTTATTAATAATCTACATCCCATTGCATTACCAAACAATTATGCAAACAGAGTCAAGGCTACATTGTTGACATTGACAAATGAATGACATTACAACATTATTTTTCTAGATAAGATATGTGACCAGATCAGTGACGCTGTGCTGGATGCTCACCTGAAGCAGGACCCAGATGCCAAGGTGGCCTGTGGTGAGTGGAGGAGAACATCTCACCACTATATAGCAGCAGAGGACAAACTTCTCAGCCTTTGATCAGGGATGTACATATGTAGAATTTGATCACCCTTTTGCAGGATAACTTTCCTGTAATGCAGAACATTTAAAACTTGTAGTGTATTTTAGGTTTTAAAATGTTTCTGAATTTTGTAATTCCCACTTTGAAATGTCAGACTTGATTTTCCATTATGAAAAATGTATCAACCCCCTACAATCTTTTTTCAATATAATCCACATAATAATTCACATAATTTTCCTGCTGTAGAAAACTGGCTCAAATTAAGATCCTACACCTGTATCAAGCGTCTCAGAGTAGGAGGAGTGCTGATCTAGGATCACTTTTGCCCTATTTATCACAATGAATATGAGCACGTCTATTTTGAGACTCTTGATACATACAGCCCCAGATGCTGTTGAAGTTCTTCAGTCTTGGCCTGAGCATAGATTATTTACGGAAACGACATACCGTCTTTCTCAACATTTTATACTCTTTTCAGTGAAATGTACACTGAGTGTACAAAACCTTATGAACATGACATAGACTGACCAGGTGAATCCAGGTGAAAGCTATGATCTCTTATTGATGTCACATGTTAAATCCACTTAAATCAGTGTAGATGAAGGGGAGGAGACAGGTTAAAGAAGGATTTTTAAGCCTTGAGACAGTTGAGACATGGATTGTGTATGTGTGCCATTCGGAGGGTGAATGGGCAAGACAAAGGGTTTAAGTGCCTTTGAACGGGGTATGGTAGTAGGTGCCAGGCGCACTGGTTTGTGTCAAGAACTGCAACGCTGCTGGGTTTTTCACGCTCAACAGTTTCCCGTGTGTATCAAGCAGTGGCGGCTGCTGAGGGGAGGACGGCACATAATAATGTCTGGAACGGAACTAATGGAATGGCATCAAACACATGGAAACCATGTGTTTGATGTATTTGATACCATTCCACTTATTCTGCTCCAGACATTACCACGAGCCTGTCCTCCCCAATTAATGTGCCACCAACTTCCTGTGGTATCAAGAATGGTCCACCACCCAAAGGACATCCAGCCAACTTGACACAACTGTGGGAAGCATTGGCGTCAACGTGGGCCAGCATCCCTGCGGAACGCTTTCGACACCTTGTAGAGTCCATGCTGAAACTGTTCTGAGGGCAAAAGGGGGTGCAACTCAATATAAGGAAGGCGTTCCTAATGTTTTGTACACTCAGTGTATGATGATCAGGGATATGGTCAGCATTCTAACCATTGTGTGTTGTGAACAGAGACTGTGTGTAAGACTGGCATGGTGCTGCTCTGTGGGGAGATTACATCTCGGGCCAACGTGGACTACCAGACGATTGTGAGGGATACCATCAGGCAAATCGGCTATGACAACTCAGATAAAGGTATGGTTGGACTTGTATAAATAATTTCCTCTACCCTAGCATATATGACATTGTTTTCCCACTACCCTTTTCTCTTCAGCATGAGTTATCATAGCCCAGGTGTGCACAGCATACGTTTCCCCCCCCCGGCCCGCATGGCAGTTATAACATGTTTCACTCCTCTGAGGTTTTGACTATAAGACCTGTAACCTGCTGGTGGCTCTGGAGCAGCAGTCCCCTGACATCGCCCAGGGAGTTCACATAGACCGGATGGAGAGTGACATTGGAGCAGGAGACCAGGTGATTAAACAGATCCTTCAACAATTGGGGTTTGAGGTGTCAGGTGTGTGAGATTATGTCATTCCAAACTGCCTGTTCTTGGTTTGCAGGGTCTGATGTTTGGCTATGCCACTGATGAGACCGAGGAGTGCATGCCTCTCACCATCGTCCTCGCCCACAAACTCAATGCCAAGATGGCTGAACTGAGGCGGAACGGCACTGTCCCCTGGCTCCGCCCTGACTCCAAGACACAGGTATGATGATGGAAGATCGATATCGTTACGCTCAGAGATGGGCATTATTTCGGTTCCATGTATTTGAAATATGTATTTCAATAACTTTTGAGTATGTTGTCATTTGTATTACACTGGGCTGAACTACACTCCAATGTATTTTGTAACAAGATACTTTCGAGAGCTGTAATTTGTATTTACAAAATACTTTTCTACACATTTCTTTTTATAGAGGTTCACCATTTTGTGGCCCCCTTTCATCAGAAGTCTGATGGCACTATGGTGTGTGAGAGAGAGAGAGAGAGAGAGAGAGAGAGAGAGAGAGAGAGAGAGAGAGAGAGAGAGAGAGAGAGAGAGAGAGAGAGAGAGAGAGAGAGAGAGAGAGAGAGAGAGAGAGAGAGAGAGAGAGAGAGAGAGAGAGAGAGAGAGAGAGAGCGCTTTTGTCAAAACAGACTTTTCGTACCAGGGTTAGGAGAACTTACGCAGCAGGTTAGGAGAATTAACGTAGCAGGCTAGGAGAATGATGTTAAGCTGTATCCCATCTAGACATGACCCATAAGGCCAATAATAGTACCCAGTGTGCTTTGCAGTTCATTTTGATATGTTCATTTTCACATATACATTTAGGTTATTTAGCAGACACTATTATACAGAGTGACTTACAGTCAGTGCATTCAACTAAGGCGGATAAACATATCACAGTCATAGCAAGTCAAAAGTTTCAGTAACCGTTACTGAGAATGTTGTTGCTGTTCTGGCCGGCTAATTACAAATGTATTTGTGTATTTTAAAATACAAAATACATGTATTTCATTAAATACATTTCAAAATACAAGTATTTTGTAGTTTATTTGATACATTTATCTTTATGGTAATTTTTGACCATCCCTGGTTATGTTCTGACTGAAGAGCCTGGAGCCCATCCTTGTTGTCATTCCATTATACATCAGTTAGATGTTTTTATAAATGGCCATTGCACATGAACCCTCTCAAAGCAACAGGAGCTCCCCTCTTTTGGAGACCCACCGTCCCTTGCTTTCCAATATCCAGTCTTATATAAGAACTTTCTGCCCTTCCACTCATACACACATAGTCCACATTCACGTGAACATCCTCACAAGTCAAGGTGATTGCCTTTAAAGTCGGATGGACTGGAAGCTATTCTGGTTTTTACATTGAACCCAGTCATCGATATTGGTTTACACCGTGACCATGATGACATAGAGAACATGGATTCCAAGGCCTGGACTCTTCCCATGGTCTGTTTTACTCTCCTCCCCCATCTTCCCATGGACAACTCTCATTGGTCTTTAGGGGCCCTTGGGAAAAGCTCCAGCGCTAAAATGATTGGTCCTCTTTGGAATCTGAGAACTCTCTCAAGGTGCTATTTGGAGTTCCAGGGGTTCAGTGGCGATGAAAGTGAAGTGTGCCACATTTAATCTTGGCGCAGGTGATCTATCAAATCTAATTTTATTTGTCACATGCTTCGTAAACAACAGGTGTAGACTAACAGTGAAATGCTTACTTACGGGCCCTTCCCAAAAATTTAGACAGAGAGAAAATAGAGAAATAATAGAAACTTTATAATAAAAGTTATAATAAATACACAATGAGTAACAATAACTTGGACTATATACACGAGGTACAAGTACCGAGTCGATATGCAGGGGTATGAGGTAATTGAGGTAGAAACTGTACATATACACTACCAGTCAAAAGTTTGGACATACCTACTCATTCAAGGGTTTTTCTTTATTTTTACAATTTCTTACATTGTAGAATAATAGTGAAGACATCAAAACTATGAAATAACACATATGGAATCATGTAGCACCAAAAAAGTGTTAAACAAATCAAAATATATTTGAGATTCTTCAAATAGCCACCCTTTGCCTTGATGACAGCTTTGCACACTCTTGGCATTCTCTCAACCAGCTTCATGAGGTAGTCACCTGGAATGCATTTCAATTAACAGGTGTGCATTGTTAAAAGTTAATTTGTGAATTTCTTTCCTTCTTAATGCGTTTGAGGTGCAAGGTGGGGGGTGTACAGAAGATAGCCCTATTTGGTAAAATACCAAGTCCATATTATGGCAAGAACAGCTCAAATAACCAAAGAAAAACGACAGTCCATCATTACTTTAACACATGAAGGTCAGTCAATACAGAACATTTCAAGAACTTTGAACATTTCTTCAAGTGCAGTCGCAAAAACCATCAAGCGCTATGATGAAACTGGCTCTCATGAGGACCGCCACAGGAATGGAAGACCCAGAGTTACCTCTGCTGCAGAGGATAAGTTCATTAGAGTTACCAGCCTCAGAAATTGCAGCCCAAATAAATGCTTCAGAGTTCAAGTCACAGACACATCTCAACATCAACTGTTCAGAGAGGACTGTGTGAATCAGGCCTTCATGGTCGAATTGCTGCAAATAAACCATTACTAAAGGACACCAATAAGAAGAAGAGACCTGCTTGAATGGATGATCTCTGCATGTGTAGTTCCCACCGTAAAGCATGGAGGAGGAGGTGTTATGGTGTGGGGGTGATTTGCTGGTGACACTGTCTGTGATTTATTTAGAATTCAAGGCACACCAGCATGACTACCACAGCATTCTGCAGTGATACGCCAGCCCATCTAGTTTGGGCTTAGTGGGACTATCATTTGTTTTTCAACAGGACAATGACCCAACACACCTCCAGGCTGTGTAAGGGCTATTTGACCAAGAAGGAGAGTGATGGAGTGCTGCATCAGATGACCTGGCCTCCACAATCCCCCGACCTCAACCCAATTGAGATGGTTTGGGATGAGTCGGACGGCAGAGCGAAGGAAAAGCAGCCAACAAGTGCTCAGCATTTGTGGAATCTCCTTCAAGACTGTTGGAAAAGCATTCCAGGTGAAGCTAGGTGAGAGAATGCCAAGAGTATGCAAAAATGTCATAAAGGCAAAGGGTGGCTATTTGAAGAATCTCAAATATAAAATATATTTTTATTTGTTTAACACTTTTGTGGTTACTACATGATTCCATATGTGTTATTTCATAGTTTTGATGTCTTCACTAGTATTCTACAATGTAGAAAATAGTAAAAAATAAAGAAAAACCCTTGAATGAGTAGGTGTGTCCAAACATTTGACTGGTACTGTATATATGGTGGGCACGAAAACCAGATTGAAATTTTTCTAAAATAAAGTTGCCACAAATGATTTAGCTGTTTGAACACCAATTTCCCCAGAATTTTGCTTAAGTATGGAAGGTTGGAGATTTGCCGAAAATTGCTAAGAGCTAAAGAATCTAGATTACTTTTCTTCAGAAGGTGTTTCACCATAGCAGATTTTAGTGCAGTGGGGAATTTGCCTGTGAACAGGGAGTGATTAACAATAGCTTGCACTTCTTCAGATATGCAATTAAAAACAGTTTTGAAGAAGGTGGTGGTGATAGAATCGAGAAGGCAGGTAGAAGGCTTAAGTTGTGATATCACTTTACTGAGCATGTCTGTGTCAACCAGGGAAAATAAATCCATAGTGCCTTTGCATGGTAGGCTAGGGCACATATCATCAAACTTCTCATCAGGTCTTGCTTGACTGATACCCAGCCTAATGTTGGTTGTCTTATCTCTGAAATATGCCGCAAACTCATCACATTTAGGTGTGGAAGAAAGTTCACATAGGTTTGCGAGGGTAGGATTTATCAGGCCATCAATGGTTGAAAAGAGCACTCTCAAATGATTCTGAATAATAGTGATCAAGTTAGAAAAATGAGCCCATCTGGCATTTATAATTACCTTGTTATATATATATGCCAAGTTGTTCATCAATGGTTGCCCTTACTTTGCTATTAAAGTTATCAACTAAATCATCACAAGAAGAAGGCAGAATAGGTGGTTGAGTATTGTTCATACACTCAATAAAATCTCTAGCAACTTCAGAGGTAAGATAGCATTTCTTAATAATGCGTTCAGTATTACCCTGTGCTATTGGCAACAAGGTAGTAAAAAATACACCGTAGAGATTAGATAAAGCAACATCAACAACAGAGGATATGTCAATAGAAAACCCCTTGGTAATAACCAGGTCCAGAGTATGGCCGCGGTTGTGGGCGGGCCCAGTAACATGTTGGATAAAGTCCATAGAGCTCAAAAGATTCATAAATTCAATGGCCTTGGAGTCAGTTTCTTTGTCAACATGAATATTAAAATCACCCAACACAATGATTTTATCACAGTTCCCAAAGACAATAGACAATAGTTCAGATAAATCAGTAAAGAAAGTGGGGCAGTGCTTTGGTGGTCTATCCAAGGTTCTAAGCATCCGGATCACACCCCTCAACCCATGACACCTTCACAATACACAACACAGCGGTCCTGGAGAACTATAGGGTGTGATGGCTTTTGTTCCAGCCCAACAGTAACACCTGATGTAACTAACCATGGTTCAGAATGAAGATTAGTAATTTGATTAGATATTCTATTAAAAGTGTGTTAGTGCTGGGCTGGAACAAAAGCTGGGTTGGAGAACTCTCCCCTCACTCCCCTTCTCTCCAGGTGACAGTTCACTACACAATGATTTTATCACAGTTCTCAAAGACAATGGACAGTAAAGAAAGTGGGGCAGTGCTTTGGTAGTCTATACAATGTTATGGCCAGCACTGGTGGCTGACATTTAATGACCACAGATGTTAATGGTACGGGGCGATAGTCATTTAGACAGGTTACCTTAGCGTTCTTGGGCACGGGGACTATCGTGATCTGCTTGAAACATGTAGGTATTATAGACTGGGTCAAGGAGAGGTTGAAAATGTCAGTGAAGACACTTGCCAGCTGGTCAGCGCATGCTCTGAGTCCATGTCCTGGTAATCCGCCTGACCCTGCGGCCTTGTGAATGTTAACTTGTTTAAAGTTCTTACTCACTTCGGCTACGGAGAGCGTGATCACACAGTACTCTGGAACATCTGGTGCTCTCATGCATGGTTCAGTGTTGCTTGCTTCGAAGCAAGCATAGAAGGTATTTAGTGGGCAGCTCACAGCTGGGTTTCCCTTTGTAATCCGTGATAGTTTGCAACCCTTGCCACATCCGACGAGCGCAGTAGGATTTGATCTTAGTCCTGTATTGACACTTTGCCTGTGTGATGACTTGTCGGAGGTTGTACAGTGGCTTGCGAAAGTATTCACCCCCCTTGGCATTTTTACTATTTTGTTGCCTTACAACCTGGAATTAAAATGGATTTTTTGATTTACACAACATGCCTACCACTTTGAAGATGCAAAATATTTTTTATTGTGAAACAAACAAGAAATAAAGACAAAAAAACTGAACTTGAGCATGCATAACTATTCACCCCCCCAAAGTCAATACTTTGTAGAGCCACCTTTTGAAGCAATTACAGCTGCAAGTCTCTTGGGGTATGTCTCTATAAGCTTGGCACATCTAGCCACTGGGATTTTGCCCATTCTTCAAGGCAAAACTGCTCCAGCTCCTTCATGTTGGATGGGTTCCGCTGGTGTACAGCAATCTTTAAGTCATACCACAGATTTTCAATTGGATTGAGGTCTGGGCTTTGACTAGGCCATTCCAAGACATTTAAATGTTTCCCCTTAAACCACTCAAGTGTTGCTTTAGCAGTATGCTTAGGGTCATTGTCCTGCTGGAAGGTGAACCTCCGTCCCAGTCTCAATTCTCTGGAAGACTGAAACAGGTTTCCCTCAAGAATTTCCCTGTATTTAGCGCCATCCATCATTCCTTCAATTCTGACCAGTTTTCCAGTCCCTGCCGATGAAAAACAACCCCACAGCATGATGCTGCCACCACCATGCTTCACTGTGGGGATGGTGTTCTCGGGGGGATGAGAGGTGTTGGGTTTGTGCCAGACATAGCGTTTTCCTTGATGGCCAAAAAGCTTGATTTTAGTCTCATCTGACCAGAGTACCTTCTTCCATATGTTTGGGGAGTCTCCCACATGCCTTTTGGCGAACACCAAATGTGTTTGGTAATTTTTTTCTTTAAGCAATGGCTTTTTTCTGGCCACTCTTCCGTAAAGCCCAACTCTGTGGAGTGTACGGCTTAAAGTGGTCCTATGGACAGATACTCCAATCTCCGCTGTGGAGCTTTCAGGGTTATCCTTGGTCTCTTTGTTGCCTCTCTGATTAATGCCCTCCTTGCCTGGTCCGTGAGTTTTGGTGGGCGGCCCTCTCTTGGCAGGTTTGTTGTGGTGCCATATTCTTTCCATTTTTTAATAATGGATTTAATGGTGCTCCGTGGGATGTTCATAGTTTCTGATATTTTTTTATAACCCAACCCTGATCTGTACTTCTCCACAACTTTGTCCCTGACCAGTTTGGAGAGCTCCTTGCTCTTCATGGTGGCGCTTGCTTGGTAGTGCCCCTTTCTTAGTGGTGTTGCAGACTCAGGGTGTTATGATTTAACTGGATAGAACCCAAATGCAGACAAGTACACCAAGCCAGAGAAGTTTTAACAGGTTTATTATAATGTTCAATAGTCCAGGTTTCCAATAAATGGGGAAGAGCAAGTCCAGGTTACAGGGAGGGTACAGATCCAGGTCAGGGCAGGTGTGGTACCGTAATGTCCTAGTGTCCGTGGTGAGTCCAAAGGAGAGGCCCGATAGTGGAGAGCAGGATGGTGGTGGCAGGAGTGAAGCGGAGGCAGGAGTCAGGTTCCAAATATCTGTGGCACAGGAGAAAAAGTAAATAAACAGTCCAAAAAACACAAGAGCGAAAACAGACAGGTTGAGTCGGCAGCGAGACTAACATGGTTGTCTTGACTATGATCTGACGATGAGTGGAAAGTTTGACCGGGTCTTAAAGGCTGAGGTGATTATGGTGAATGAGCTGCAGCTGGAACCCTGACTCCCGCACACCAGACTTCACTCCTGCAATCAAGGACAGACAGAGGGGAGGGGGAGAGCAGAGAGAGAGCTACCTAGCAGCAGTAGGCCTAACACAGGGGCCTTTCAGAACAGGTGTGTATATATACTGAGATCATGTGACAGATCATGTGACACTTAGATTGCACACAGGTGGACTTTATTTAACTAATTATGTGACTTCTGAAGGTAATTGGTTGCACCAGATCTTATTTAGGGGCTTCATAGCAAAGGGGGTGAATACATATGCATGCACCACTTTTCCGTTATTTATTTTTTAGCATTTTTTGAAACAAGTAATTTTTTTCATTTCACTTCACCAATTTGTACTATTTTGTGTATGTCCATTACATGAAATCCAAATAAAAATACAGTTAAATTACAGGTTGTAATGCAACAAAATAGGAAAAACTCCAAGGGGGATGAATACTTTTGCAAGACACTGTAGCTGGATTTCTTCTAAGCGTCCGGATCACACCCCTCAACCCATGACACCTTCACAATACACAACACAGGGGTCCTGGAGAACTATAGGGTCTGACGGCTTTTGTTCCAGCCCAACAGTAACACCTGATGCAACTAAGCATGGTTCAGAATGAAGATTAGTAATGTGATTAGATATTCTATTAAAAGTGTGTTAGTACTGGGCTGGAACAAAAGCTGTGTTGGAGAACTCCCCCCTCACTCCCCTTCTCTCCAGGTGACAGTTCACTACACCCAGGAGAACGGGGCGGTGATCCCTCGTAGAGTTCACACAGTGGTCATCTCAGTGCAGCACGACGACTACGTGAGCCTGGAGGAGCAGAAGGAGATCCTGAAGGAGAAGGTCATCAAGGCCGTTGTGCCGGCCAGATACCTGGACGACAACACCATCTATCACCTGCAGCCCAGCGGACGCTTTGTCATTGGCGGGCCCCAGGTAACCATTGTCATTGTCCCATTTGTTCGCTCAACCGGGATTGTCACAAGGTTTTTTACATTTTAGTCATTTAGCAGACGCTCTTATCCAATTTAGGGGTTAGTGCCTTGCTCAAGGGCACATCGGCAAATGTTTCACCTAGTCAGCTCAGGGATTCGAACCAACGACCTTCCTGTTACTGGCCCAACGCTCTCAACCGCTAGGTTACCTGCCACCCCCTCATCTCTTTAAGGCAAGGTGACTGTTCCTCCCTCCACTGAGGAGATCTTCCTGACCTTACTTTATCTACTTCCAGTTCACTTCAAGTTATCAGTAAGAGTTCCTTCCTCTCCAGTAGCTCAGTTACAAAGGATGGCTGAGTCTTTGTAGTGTCTGGGTGGTGATTAATTTGATTGATGACAAGTTCACCATTTCATATGAGTGAGATACAACCTGTAGTCTTTGTCCGCTTTCATACATTCACACATCTCTGTTTATGAAAGGGTGATGCTGGGGTAACCGGTAGGAAGATCATTGTGGACACGTATGGTGGCTGGGGTGCCCACGGTGGCGGGGCCTTCTCTGGTAAGGACTACACCAAGGTGGACCGGTCTGCCGCTTACGCCGCACGCTGGGTCGCCAAGTCCCTGGTCAAGTCCAATCTGTGCAGGAGGGTGCTGGTGCAGGTGAGAGATTCAACCGTATACTTCTTTAACCTTTGGACACTGTTAAACAGACCGAAGTAAACAATGCCAGTCATTTCTATTGGAACTGATGAGTTGATATCCTGTGTGTGTTTGTGATCCAGGTGTCCTATGCCATCGGAGTGGCAGCCCCATTGTCTATTTCCCTGTTCACCTATGGTTCCTCCCAGAAGAGTGAGAAGGAGCTGCTGCATATCGTCAACAAGAACTTTGACCTCCGGCCTGGGGTCATTGTCAGGTGGGACAATATTCTTATCTATTTCATACATAGAGTTTTTCCTGATCACGCAACCAGGCCATGAGAAATTCTGGGCCTTAGTTATAAGCACCAAATAGGACCCAGAGTTTTTCCTGATCAGGTCACATGCTAAGAAAACGTGTGTGTTTGTGTGTATGTAAATATTCCCTGTCGTCAACACTAAGTGGCAGCAATGGGATTTGACTGGAATACCTTGTTGGATATTTGTCCACAGAGACCTGGACTTGAAAAGGCCCATCTACCAGAAGACAGCCTGCTATGGCCACTTTGGCAGGAAGGAGTTTCCCTGGGAGGTGGCCAAGAACCTCAACTTCTAGTGTGTGGAGCAGCAGGAAACGGGCAGCGGTGACATGGGCAGCTTTCTATGTTCTGCTGTTGACCAGTGCACGACAGCCATGCTGGTAGCTGTTAGGGGTGCAGGGGAGGGTGGGCAAGGGTGGAGTAGGGGGGAGTGTACTCTCTCTCGCTCTCTCTTTGGCTGAAAACTGAAAACCCAAACATCTCGGTCATTTGATGAGGGGTGGCTATGACCTCAATGGTCATTAGATATGTGAGATGGCTGTTTAGTATTTTCAAAGTATTTTTAGCATACACTACACACCCCCATACATGTGGCTTGTCTCACAAACATAACTTCCTTTTTGGTGCAGTTTTCGTTTTTTTGTTTGTTTTCAGTAATGCCTAAAATATTAAGATGGATAAAAAAGAAATTGACCAAATCTAAAGGTAGAATAGCCATACTTTACATAGCAGTTCTATATTCTTTAAGGCCCAATGCAGCCGTTTTTTATCTCAATATCAAAATAATTGGGGTAACAATTAAACACCTTACTGTAGTAATTTTCCATTAAAATGGTCATGGCTTTTTAGCAAATAGCATTTTTGCAAAAAACAACAGCGTGAGTGAGCGACCTAATTGGAGGCGCCTAATGGGAAGGATATGTAACCTGAAAAATAGCTATTATTGGCAGAGAGATTTGGAACTCTCTTTGTTATTGGTCTATTAATTTTACCGCCTGGTGATGTCACCAGGCAAGCCAAAACTCCACCCCCTGCTTTGTGAAACTAATTCAAATCAAGCTGCAAATCTCTTTGAAAGATACACGACTTCTACATGCTTTTATGTTAGAAAGCTTTTATTGTAGAAAGATTAGCAGAGGCAGGGCTAGCTTTTTCTGAGTGTGAAGGGTTTAGACTCTAAACTTTAGAGTAATGGTTTGTAGCCACATTTAGTTTCAATCTAGAAAAAACTACTGAGAATGTTGTGTCAGTGCTGTTACCTTGTGCCGCTTGCCTCGTCATCTACATAACCATCTCTCTCGCATTACTGTAACTGCTCTAAAACCAGGTGAACTCAGATCCTTCATACAGTTTGTCAATAGATAACACAGGAAAATGTAAATAGGGTTTTGAACAATAAAACATTAAATGTATATGTCTTTTCATTAGTCTCTATAAGAGTTAATTCTCAGAAAATGGTTTTATTCTTTGCTGGTGCATTGCTAATGCTCACCTTAAAGTAATAATCCACTCAAACCCAAAATGTTTTGCATGTCAGAAATCAGGTTTTCAAGATATAGAACTTTCAAAACACTGATTGGTATGATACATGTTGTATTTCTGCCTGCTTGAACAGCAATTGCTCAGATACGCATGAAAACATGAAATGACCCCGGGAATCAATAGAACATAGCTCAGAGATTAACAAAAACAATATAACATTCAAAATGGGTGAATCTTTCCTTTTAAGATACAAAAGCAATTGGAAAATTATGAATTACAAAAACAGGTTCTAGGCGATAAATAGACAGATTTTAGATCAAGTAAAAAATAAGTCTATATTTGCATTAATACATGAAATATTGGACAGCATACATAAAATAACATGTTTGTATTAATATTTCTTATTCTTGTCATCAATTTGGTACAAGGATACACTTTCAAATATGGCAAAGTGATTAATTTCTCTGGTTTGCTTCCCTTAGGACTTTCTTTTCCACTGTAACACTTTCTCCTCTGCATCAGATGACACAGCAACAAAACCATTGATCAGGGTGCCCTCTACTGGTTTCAATGCATAACACACATCACCAAATAAAGGTTATCAGACACCTTTCACATAGTCCCTCACAAAATGAAGCAACAAGGGACACTGCACCTGGACAGAACCTCCCTTCACCCTATTTGCCTTTTATTTCATACAATACAACAATTAAACCTCTGATATAAAACAAATATCTCTGAGCACAGAAAACAACAATACCTCTTTTGTTTGACTTTAAGTCTGCTTCCCTTTAAGGTCCTGTTAAAAGGTACTGAACAACAGCTGGTGATGTAACAGATTTTCCTGAGTAGAAACAATGCAATGCAGAGTTCAGTGTCTGAATGGCCAAGCATAATAACACAGGCACTGACCCAGCCATATTCTGCTTAGTCATCAAAGATTTTTCAGGCACTCAGTCAAGACAATGGATCTGATACACGGCAAGCGCACACGTTCTCGTAATCAAGAGTGATTACATAATGATGAAAGGACAGGGAAGGTGTGTGTGTGTGTGTGCGCCTGCCTGTGTTCCTTCCAAATGGCACTTGTAACATAATATGTTTTGCAATCCACCCTGTACTGTCTACTGCAACGTAGTACAAATATGGCAATAACATGATATTAGTCTTTGGTCATTGGTTAGAAAAGCTTTCGGTGCTTTAGCTATGTGCAATACCGAGCAGGTCCATTTGCAGGGTCTGTCGTCCTCATGCCCTTTGGTGGTCTATAATTGGTCAGGCATCCACTCTTCCCACTCCCACCCTGTTTGTGATTGGTCAGTGGGCACAGAAGCCTCCCTTTGATAGGCCTACAGCATGGCTATGCCATCTGGTTGGTAGTGGTGGTTGGGCCCTCCTGCCTCCTCAGCCTTGTGGTCACTGCTGGAGAAGCCCTGGACACCCCCTCCTCTGGCCAGCACCACCAGGGTGTCCCCGGACATGTCCCCAAACTCAAAGGCAAAGGTCCCAAAGAAGAGCATGATGATGATGCAGAAGAGCCACTCAAAGATGGCGGAGGCGTGCTGCAGGGCAAAGCTCTCCTGGATGAAGAAGACACCGCCTGGGAGGGACAGAGGGTTAAGGAGAACAACAGCTTCTATCTAGACAGAGGGAGTACTGAGAGATAGCATGTGGAAACACACAGACGCGCACACACACACACACACACACACACACACATGCATACTCATATCAACAGCATGTATGCAAAATATGTCTTTATCCAGCAGGGGGCCATGTAACACATAAGTACTTCCTTCATGTCTCTCTGACTGTCTCTCTCTTACAGTGACGACCAGTGTAAAGGATACTGAGGACCAGGGTGATGAAGGCTAGCAGGCTCATCCCCAGTCGAAGGTGGCCCACGTTGTACTCCCTCTGGGTCTTCGCCAGCCGGTAGGTCAGGGCTGACTGCAGACACACAAACAGTATACTGGTGGGAAAAGCCACCCCTGCACCCACGTAGTGAAGCACTTTGGCATAATCCACCTGCAACACAAATACATAAATGTTTATTTATGACACATAGATGGACGCACGTGTACTTCCAACGCACGTACGGACACACGCATAGGTGAGCATGACCCAACAACACTACACTCTTAGAAAAGAGGGTTCCAAAACAGTTCTTCGACTGTCCCTATTGGAGAACCCTTTTTGGTTCCAGGGAGAATCCTTTTGGCTGTAGAACAGGTTCTACATGAAACCCCAAAGGGTTCTACCTGGAATCACAAGGGTTCTACCTGGAACCAAAAAGGGTTATTCAAAGGGTTCTCCTACGCGGAGAGTATAGTCACTGTTAACAGTGTTACTCTATCTGAGATCCTAACACAAAATGACTCGTTTCCAGGAAAAGAGAACAATGGAGGATCAGAATAACACTCTAAAACAGAGGAGCTTCAGTATAACCATACAAAAATAGCAGCAATGAACGGGGTTCACATGATGACAGAAAGGACAAGATCAGTTGGATAACAAAGCAAGTACTCTATCATGTAGGAACTATCTTCCTTTATGTGCAATCAGTGAAAGCATTACCATGTTTATCTCTCAATACCACAAGGATGACGCAAGTGCTGTAGGTTGTTATATTTGAATGCAGCAGGTAATCATTCTTAAAGTCATTACTTAATCTATTGAGTTTCTATATATTGAATGCAGCAACAATCTCAAAACCATTAAAGACTGATGTAATGAGTCTAAATACAAAATATGGAGTGAATCTGATGTATGGTTCATAAGGAGAAGATGATTGCAGATGATTTTGATGATTTTTTTTTCTTGAGCATTAGCGTTACATATGCAAAGAATGAGTTGTTAACAGTTTCTTTGATTTTTTTTTTTATATCAATACCAAATTTAGTGTGGTTCATCTTAGTGACGTCCCTGATAGCGATGACAAGTTTAAAGTTAATAGGCCAATATGGAGTGGATTTACAGTGGTTTAAATGGACACATAAAATCAGTTTTTTTTACGTGTCAATAACTCAGCCATGTGCTACTTGGCATTTACTGGTATAGTGTGGCCATCTTTGAATGCATCAATGTTATTTTCTCAAACTATTTAGTTAAACTATTTAACTATTTAGCGACTATTTAGCGACCCTTGAGCAAGGCACTTAACCCTAATTGCTCCTGTAAGTCGCTCTGGATAAGAGCGTCTGCTAAATGACTAAAATGTAAAAAAAATTAAAATGTAATGTGTCCAAAGACTAAATTTGGAGTGAATCTGACTTTTAGTCCATGAGAAGATGTATTATTATTATTTTAAGCATTAGCATTACATAGTCAAAAAAGTGAATTGTTACTAGTTTCCTTATTTTTTAAGATATCAATGTCAAACTTAACATGGTTCATCATGGTAATAACTTTGATGAACCTGTTAGGCCATTGTGGAGTGGATTTACGAAGGATTTAAATGGACACATAAAATCTGAATTCCTGATTTATCAATAACTCAGCCATCTCTTAAACAATCCCTTAGCCTTTCTCAAACTAAGTTAAGAGATGTACCATGGGCTACAAGATGGAGGAAAATCTATCCTGACAGACCTTATGGGTCCTTGAGGCAAATTTGTTCAGCATGAGGAAAAGCACCTACATGCAAAGTTCAAGTCCCTAGGGGTAACTCCTAGCTCCAGTATGAAAAAATGTATGCACTCACTAACTGTAAGTCGCTCTGGATAAGAGCATCTGCTAAATGACTCAAATGTAAAAATGTAACAGATATGAGTGTTTAAGTAAGACTGCTTATAACAGCACCACCTATAGGCCACTTGGTGCCATTATTTTTTGACCAAATTAAAGTTTCTGTGTGCTAAATTAGAAAAAAAGTGACCAATCTATGCTTGTTATTTGACCATGTCAAGGAAAAAAATTAAATAAGAATACAGAGAATAGTAATAGTTTCACTGCTTCATTGTTACCCCTAAAGATCAGGACAAAATACATTGTACAGTATTCCCCTGTATTGACCTATGAGAATCCTCTTTAGTATTATGATTACACAAACACAGTAAGGTCAACTGTATGATAGGCCGAGGTGGTAGAGATGTTCAGACTCCATAATCACAGGGTGGGGAACATGCACCAGGTCTAGAGTTCATGACATTCTAGAGTTCATGAGTTTCCTTTAGCTTGGGAACAGTCTGCCTTCACTAACCACCTGGAAAAAGATCTACAGTAGGGTTGTCCACATTTTTGTGACGTGAGCTACTTTATAGATTCTACAGTAGCCTATGTCCAGTACCAAACAGACTCCTAGCTCCTACTGTATGACATTAAGTGTATCTAATCCTCTCAAATGTGCCTAGGGCAGAAGGAGCTGGGAGTTGTTTCTGAACTGGATAACAGTCACTCTTGTGAAGGGATTCCTGCTATACTTAAACTTCCTGTGTATGTGTATCCCATCCACAAACACTGGGTGATATGTCAAAGTGCTGAAGTAGTTCCTCACATCCACTATGGCTTTAGCCTTGTTTGCACTGGGACAAACAGTGGTGTTCAAACAATTTCAACCCTCATGGGTACGCACAAAACATTAAGAACACCTGCTCTTTCCATGACATAGACTGACCAGGTGCACCCCAAGTGTGGTGAAAAGGTGAGGATTTTACGACCAGATTTTGTGAGAGCTGTTGTTGCTGACCTGTCTCTGCACATGCCCACACAAAAATACTGTCACTTAAAGGTGCAATGCAGCTGTTTTTATCTCAACATCAAATAATTTCTGGGTAACAATGAAGTTCCTTACTGTGATTGTTTTCAATTTAAAAAATAAAATAATATATAGCTTCTTTGCAAAGAGCAATTTTTCAAGCAAGAATTTTGCTATTACTGTCTGGGAGTGGTCTGAGTGGGGAGGAGAAAACTTAAAACTATCTGTTATTGGCGTTGCGGTTTGGAATTCCCTTTCTTATTGGTCTATCAACTAATTTACTGCATGGTGCTGTCAAACAGCTCTTACACTAAAAGGGCATTATCATCATTTTCACAATTTCACAGTATTATTCCAACCTCATATTGTGGGAATATATATAAAATGCGGGAAAATAAAGTTTTTGACTGCAAAGGGTCTTTAAATATTCCTGGCTAGGAGCCAAAGTTAACAAACCACTGTACAATACTATAGACTAAACACAGATGCTCATCTCACTCTACCACAATTAGGAGACCGAAGTCTGCTCACATGCTGTAAAAATATCTTTATCACATGTGTGTGTGTGTGTGTGTGTGTGTGTGTGTGTGTGTGTGTGTGTGTGTGTGTGTGTGTGTGTGTGTGTGTGTGTGTGTGTGTGTGTGTGTGTGTGACTGGAGTCACCGCTCTATGAGATTTGTACATCACGAACACTGTCGACCAGTCACTCTCCTATCCATCACATTCAGCACATGTACAACATCTCAGAACCCTGGGAACAGAGTGTGATTGTGATCAAAATAAACTCTCCTATCTAAATCTGCATTCAGAATGTCTGTATTACTTCATGGCTACAAAAGGCAGACATTGTGGCTTAAAAGAAGGTACAGTAGTGTACACTGTCTGGCTATTGGCAAGTAGTTTGAGGAGCAAGAAAACTCCAGAAGACTATGTTCACTGCAATATATGCTCCCATGTTTGGTTGCCATAGCCACGTGGGATGGGTCTCATTTTCCAAGGAATGGTCCTCTTCTTCAGGGCACTAGGCAGAATAAGGACAGCTCCCTCCCGTCAAAAGAGCCCAAGTCCTGAGATTGACCTCCAGAATCCTACTGAGTACAGGAACACAGCAGCTTGCCAAAACCTCCTATTTGCAAGACCTTACCAGAGGCCTTTCCAGAAGCCTGCCTAAAACTGACAATATCTAAGAATATCAATAGGGATGTGTTTGGAAGTCCTACAAAGAGATGAGTGCCTGTGGGGGAGATTGAGATCAGACACGCTGAAAGACCACACCAGGACAATGTGTTACTGAACGAGACCACACCCTAAGCCAGACTGTGGAGCACCCAGAGTTCACAGAGCTGGAGCTCCAGGCAGTAGGGACGATACCAATGATGTATACAAACCCTGGTTTACTGATGCTATGCATTGGCCAATGAGAGGCATTGAAGCCACTGGTCAGCCATATTGGCTCTCCCCAGAAGAAGCAGTCCTCTATTCATGGATTGCATGTTGTGTCACAATATTTTTTTGAAGGTTTGTTTTAGGACTGATGCCCAACTGAGCATTCTACTTAATGCATCCTCATTGGGGGCTGATGAAGATTTAGTCTAAAGTGTATTACTGTGGCTTGAAAACACGATGACATTTCTAGAAAAGGCAAATAATTAGTAGGGAAAACTTTTGTCATCATTTTGATGTCGCCAGATTGACTTTAGATGCAGTATAACGTTAGCTAGCTGCTAAGATTGAGGGGAGACCTCCAGATTTTAGCTAGCTAACATTAGCATTGCTAGCTATTTTGAATTAACTTTGCCAGCTAATGACAACATTGCCATGTCTAAATAGAATTTGACAACATGATGATGATGGCAAAGTTGTTTCCTACTAACTATGTGCCTACTTTAGCAATGTCATCTTATTCCCAAGCCCCTATAGTGTAATTTAAATGACAAATGCCCACCTCAGAGTTACTAGGCCACATCTGAGGGAACTCCACCTTACTGGGAACATCAAACACCTTGCACGGCTTCAAAGTCATTGTGATTTACAATGCCCGGATGTAGTGAAAATCCCACAGGCTAAAGACAGTGAACAGTTATTTTAAATGTATGTAATACTGTAGTAAAATCTTATGCAATCATACAAACAATGGACATACTGTCTTAGTTAAGAAATGTGGAGTTGCATCTTGTTACTATCGACCACACCAGTAGCCTACACAGCCTATACAGTGGTCAAACCTGAACACAGGCCTCTAACAGTTGAGCACATTCCACCTTCCTCAAACACTTCACAAGAGCCATTTAGTGAGAGAGATGCTCCACTGTGGGACTGACGTCAGTTCTGTTCTTACCTGGAAGTTGCCCACCATAATGAGTCCTGCAGCACAGATCCAGCAAGTGGACAGGCCGGCCGTATTAAGGACACAGTTCTGGTGCTTCTCTATGACGTGGGCATACCGCAGCAGCCCTATCAACATCACTGGGGGAGGGAGGAGAAACAAAACAAACATTTACATTTTCACCTATCTATCAAGCAGAGAGAACCACTCATCTGGTGACGGTTCACTAACAAATCTGCTAGAGCATGGAAGCGACAACAAACAACACTCTACATGTACCTCTTGCAGAGTAGGGAGTAGTACACTCTTGGACGTTGAGTTGCAAGATGGAAAAGCAGATAGAATGTGCACAACACTAGGCCAAGATGTGCCGTCTCTGCTGAGTTGTTAAGAACTGGAAATCACATTGTGTGCAGATTCCTAATGGCTCTGTACCAAACTGGCCAGTAAAGGCTTCGCTGCAGCCGTACAACACTTTCAAGAGCAGCAAACTGTTTTCGCAAAAATCCATTGGATGGAAATAGGTAGCGTTCACATCTGGTGTCCATCTCACCACTAAGCGAGTGTTTAGACGTCTGTCTTTAATACAGTGATAATAAAGCGGATAATGCGTTAAAAATCCCTATTTGCAAGTGATTCTTTGGGAAATTCACTAGTTAGGACACAGTGAGGGATCTACTTTGTGGCCGGGGTTTCAGACGTTACCGTTCTTCTCATTGCAACGCCACACCATGTGTCAGAGTTAAGTAAACGCTCTCACAGTGTGTGTGCTCAAACAAAAACAAACCATCCCTTTGTGGCTTTTGGTGGTGTGCTTTGTTCATGTGTTTGAGTACGTGATCGCTAGCACTTTGTGTTGCATTCAACCCCCCAGCAGTGCCTCTAACCGCTACTCGACATTAGAGAGCCCTGTTCAAACAAACTGAACCGTGGGGGGTATTAAATGAACTGTTTGATAAGAATGTAATAATCACTTCAAAACCAGCCCATTCTAACTTTGTTCTAACTTCCAACTGGGAATGGGAGAAACTCGTTTTGTATGGATCTACAGTACAAATGATGGGGGGGGCTTAGACTTATGTTTGTGGAACAGAGACCTGGTTAGTCACAGCTTTAAAAACATCGACCTGGAGCTTTTGGTATTTTTGTTATTTTATTAGGATCCCCATTAGCTGTTGCAAAAGCAGCAGCTACTCTTCCTGGGGTCCACACAAAACATGAAACATGACATAATACAGAACATTAATAGACAAGAACAGCTCAAGGACAGAACTACATCAATTTGTTTTAAAAAGGCACACATAGCCTACATATCAATACATACACACAAACTATCTAGCTTTAACTACTACATTTAGGGATTCCCATTGAGGCAAACTCTTTTACTTTTACAATGAAAGTATAAGAGGATGACAGAACTACAGACATCTCTGACAGTTACGTACAGCGTACTGGGTATGCATATGAGTGAGTGGATTGCTAACAGAGAAGTAGTCATCGATCTGCATCGTAATCCAAACTCTAACAATTTGCCGCCGCCCTACAAATCATTTTAGCTGGCCTCAGAGCAGTCAGTGCATTAACAATGATGACACTGCAAGCTGATAATGGACCTATGATGCATCATTGTTACTATTCAAAATAAACATGAGTTTTACTGGTACATACCCAGGAAGGATCCGGTACTGCAGATGAGGCTGAAGAAGCAACTCTCAGGGGGCAGGGTGCCACACTTACTGCAATGAAAACAGAGGGAGGGAGGGATCAGTTAGTGTCTGAACTCTGTGGTACTGAAATAGACCCGGCCATGTTTCCCCTGGCAGAGACAACAGACCGCCTCATGTAGATGGGAAACATGGTGAGCAGATTCTTTGGAAGCCAAGCTCGACCACACAGCTGGGAATATTGGCTGCATTTCAGTATTCTCAACTGATTCCTCCCTCCCTCTGTTTTCATTGCAGTAAGTGTGGCTCCCTTCCATCTTATATAGCGCAGGTGAACAGCAAACCTAGTTTCAAAAAAATAAATAAAGCAACACATCACGGCACAACGCCTCTCCCCCATGTGACCTACTTGTTGTGTGTATGTACTGACATGTACATGTAACTGATAGATACACACACACACACACACTACATGTTAATGTTTTTAAATGTATGTAAATTGTAAATTATTTTGTCTGTAATGTCTTTTTCGTTATGTGTCGGACACCAGTAAGACTAGCTGTTGCCATTGGCGTTGGCGAATGGGGAGCCTAATAAATCAAATAAAATCAAACTCTCAAGAGGCTTCCTTTCCATCTCTTCTTTCCGTAGTTTGCACTCATATGTAAAAGTCCCCGTAGGTCTCCACCGCATTTCATTCACCTATCCTGTGTTTTCAGATCAGTGCAGATGAGGGGAAGGAGACTTGAAGAGGTTATTGAGGAAAACATCCATGGATCAAGGAGCATGTGTAGATCATTGAGAGAATCCAAACATGGGGAAAACCCTATCTCACTTAGAAAAACTTTTCACAGCACAAAACAGTGACCAGTGCACGGAATCCCAGTCACCCACCCACAGACTAAAGCCTCCGTAAAAGGTCACCCATACAAAGTGACTAGTCGACATCGAGCATAACACTTCTTGTTGACATTTTTCAAGTCAGCATTGTGACGCTTCAAAGGTTCACAGAGGATCCACTAAACAAAACAAAATGTTTCACTTCCTGCCAGAGAGCAGAGGATTTCTGTGCCAGGCCAGCAAGTGTGGGCATATCTCGCTCTCTCACACACACACACACACACACACACACACACACACACACACACACACACACACACCACAGCCAAGGACAAGCTGTGTTTGTGTAGACATATTCCTGTTATTCTGTACCTGAAGGGGGTGAAAACTTAGCCTGACTGACGAGACCCACGTGACTCACGGAGCAGGGAGAGCTGTGACCACACTGGTCTGGAAAGGAGGCCATTTGTTAATGCAATATTCACTCAGAAATTGTGCGACAGGTTAGATTGGCTTTCTCAAATGTTTTTTTTCCTCGGGAGTTTAGACCTCTCGTTTGGATTTGAAAATCCAACAGTTGTAATGGAAGGGGGCGGCGCTCAGGGGCTGTGTTTTGCTGTGGGTGTTTGAGTGAGAAAGACACAGAGGAGAACCAACCAGTAAAAGCACAGCCCCCTTCATTATCGATGCATTGTGCCGACAATATCAAAGAGCCATCCCAGACTCTGAAGTCAGGAGAGTTAGGTGTTAGCCAGACTAGTGAAACCCAGGCTACTTAAGAAGGAAAAGAGAGAGCTGAAAAAATGAAAGACAAAAAAAGACAATAGGAGATCTTTAATGATAGCAACCACAGGCCATGAAGACCTTGCTCTCCTTTCTGCCTGTTATGTATATTCACTTCATGTACACCATGTGCTTTCTTTCTGTAATGGTAAATGGCAGAGGCATTGATAATTTATTTAACACAATGGATGACCTCGACCTCAACCAAACAACATGCAGCTCAACTCACAGGGCAAGTTGTATATAGTGTAGCATACAGTTGAAGTTGGAAGTTTACATACACCTTAGCCAAATACATTTAAACTCAGTTTTTCACAATTCCTGACATTTAATCCTAGTAAAAATTCCCTGTTTTAGGTCAGTTAGGATCACCACTTTATTTTAAGAATGTGAAATGTCAGAATAATAGTAGAGAGAATGATTTATTTCAGCTTATATTTCTTTCATCACATTCCCAGTGGGTCAAAAGTTTACATACACTCAATTAGTATTTGGTAGCATTGCCTTTAAATTGTTTAACTTCGGTCAAACGTTTCGGGTAGCCTTCCACAAGCTTCCCACAATAAGTTGGGTACATTTTGGCCCATTCCTCCTGACAGAGCTGGTGTAACTGAGTCAGGTTTGTAGGCCTCCTTGCTCACACACGCTTTTTCAGTTCTGCCCACAAATGTTCTATAGGATTGAGGTCAGGGATTTGTAATGGCCACTCCAATACCTTGACTTTGTTGTCCTTAAGCCATTTTGCCACAACTTTGGAAGTATGCTTGGGGTCATTGTCCATTTGGAAGACCCATTTGCGACCAAGCTTTAACTTCCTGACTGATGTCATGAGATGTTGCTTCAATATATCCACATAATTTTCCTTCCTCGTGATGCCATCTATTTTGTGAAGTGCACCAGTCCCTCCTGCAGCAAAGCACCCCCACAGCATGATGGTGCCACCCCCGTGCTTCACGGTTGGGATGGTGTTCTTCGGCTTGCAAGCCACCCCCTTTTTCTCCAAACATAACAATGGTCATTATGGCCAAACAGTTCTATTTTTGTTTCATCAGACCAGAGGACATTTCTCCAAAAAGTACAATCTTTGTCCCCATGTGCAGTTGCAAACTGTAGTCTGGCTTTTTTATGGCGGTTTTGGAGCAGTGGCTTCTTCCTTGCTGAGCAGCCTTTCAGGTTATGTCAATATAGGACTCGGTTTACTGTGGATATAGATACTTTTGTACCTGTTTCCTCCAGCATCTTCACAAGGTCCTTTGCTGTTGTTCTGGGATTGATTTGCACTTTTCGCACCAAAGTACGTTCATCTCTAGGAGACAGAACGCGTCTCCTTCCTGAATGGTATGACGGCTGCGTGGTCCCATGGTGTTTATACTTGCGTACTATTATTTGTACAGATGAACATGGTACCTTCAGGCGTTTGGAAATTGCTCCCAAGGATGAACGAGACTTGTGGAGGTCTACAATTTTTGGCTGATTTCTTTTGATTTTCCCATGATGTCAAGCAAAGAGGCACTGAGTTTGAAGGTAGGCCTTGAAATAAATCCACAGGTACACCTCCAACTGACTCAAATTATGTCAATTAGTCTATCAGAAGCTTCTAAAGCCATGACATCATTTCTGGAATTTTCCAAGCTGTTTAAAGGCACAGTCAACTTAGTGTATGTAAACTTCTGACCCACTGGAATTGTGATACAGTGAATTATAAGTGAAATAATCTGTCTGTAAACAATTGTTGGAAAAATTACTTGTGTCATGCACAAAGTAGATGTCCTAACCGACTTGCCAAAACTATAGTTTGTTAACAAGACATTTGTGGAGTGGTTGAAAAACAAGTTTTAATGACTCCAACCTAAGTGTATGTAAACTTCCGATTTCAACTGTAGTTGTTTACTGGTATGGTGTACATATGCACTGTTGGCTACTGTTAGTGTGCGGAGGTAAATATGAATGAAACAGTAAAGTACAGCATGGTACAGACAGTGTAATACAGTACTGACCTGATGAGTGGGACATTGTCCAGGGTACAGCACAGCACAGGACCCCTCTGTAGAGACAGCTTTTCCTCACACGACTGATTATACAGCCTGGATGAAAACACACAACATAGACCTTTACTTTACAATTTTGCTATCAAATTGTACACACTTTACCTACTGGGCAAAAACTGGTTGAATCAACGTTGTTTCCATGTCATTTCAACAAAATAATTCAATTTGATGACGTTGCAAACTGATTGGATTTGCAAAAAGTCATCAACGTAAGGGAATTTTTTCTTTTTTTCACCCAACTTTTACCTAAATCCAATGACATGGTGATTTTTTGTTGTTGATTTCACGTTGAATTCACGTTAGTTGACAACTCAACCAAATTTTTATCAAAACTAGATGTTGAACTGACATCTGTGCCCAGTGGATAACTTTTCGGATGGAATTGTATATTAAGGCATATTTGCAGATGGAATTATTGTATAATGCACCTAAGACAGGTGGCTATCCTGAATGGACTGTGTGAACTTTGTGAGGTGAGATGAGTTCATAAAGTCACCTATTAGTAATGCTTCGACACACGCAAAGTCTTGATCAGAATGCGTCCCCACCGAACACACACCACTACTAAAGTAAACACATCTCGCAAAACACTCTGGTAATGTCTCAGCATCAAACCACACAACCGATCCACACATCAGGGCTATTATTATGCCCAAATGATGCCACAACTTTAACTCAAAATAGTTAGGCCTATAGGTTAAAGTTCCCACTTAATAATAATAAGCCATTTAGCAGACGCTTTTATCCAAAGCGACTTACAGTCACGCATGCATACATTTTTGTGTATGGGTGGTCCCGGGGATTGAACCCACTACCTTGGCGTTACAAGCGCCGTGCTCTACCAGCTGAGCTACAGAGGACCACACACTTGATGGTTGATTGCATGTGTTGATGGGTGCTTTGCAGAACATTGACACAGGTACTGAGGCAGGTACTGTTGTATTGCATGTGTCTGTCTACAGATCAGAGAGTCCACTTTATCTTGTATGATAAAAAAATAAAAAAAGTGATTATTTGTGCACTTGTTTGGCATTTTACTGCATTGTTAAGAACTAGTAACTTAAGCATTTCACTGCACCCGCTATAACATCCGCTAAACTGTGTACGCGACCAATAAACTCTGCATTGCTTGCTGTTTGGGGTTTCAAATCAAATCAATTTTTATTTGCCACATGCGCCGAATACAACCTTACAGTGAAATGCTTACTTACAAGCCCTTTAACCAACAATGCAGTTTTAAGAAAATTTAAAAAAGTGTTAAGTATAAAATAGGTAAGTAAAAAATTAAAATAGCAATGCAAATAGTTCGGGTAGCCATGATTAGCTGTTCAGAATTCTTATGGCTTGGGGGTAGAAGCTGTTAAGAAGCCTTTTGGACCTAGACTTGGCGCTCCGCTACTGCTTGCTGTGCCGTAGCAGAGTGAACAGTCTATGACTAGGGTGGCTGGAGTCTTTGACAATTTTTAGGGCCTTCCTCTGACACCGCCTGGTATAGAGGTCCTGGATGGCAGGAAGCTTGGCCCCAGTGATGTACTGGGCCGTACGCACTACCCTCTGTAGTGCCTTGCAGTCGGCGGCTGAGCAGTTGCCATACCAGGCAGTGATGCAACCAGTCAGGATGCTCTCGATGGTGCAGCTGTAGAACTTTTTGAGGATCTGAGGATCCATGCCATTTTAGGCTGGGTTTCTGTATAGCACTTTGTGACATCTGCTGATGTAAAAAGGGCTTTATAAATACAATTTGATTTATTGATTGATTTGAATTCCCTGTTTAAGGAGTGTCAGTACAGTCAAACCTGCAGGTACAGTAATGAATGGGTTTGGAATAGTTGTTTGTTTTTGCTTGGGCAGGTCTGCTGCTTGTGGGAAAAGCTTGGAACTAATGTAGCACCCAGGCATTTTTAATCCCTGTTGATGTAGGCTGAGAAAATATGGACTATTCCCTCTTCTGAAAAGAGTCGGCCATAAATTAACACATTTCTCCCGAATGAATGTTGAATAAACAGACTTGTTGAGAAGGTACAGTTTCTCTCGCCCTTTTGCAGTTCATATTATCACTCTAGCTCACAGTGTGGAGATGAATAACCGTTCATAATCAGTTTTCTGGTTTGACATTTAAAGCATGGACGTCAGCAGGAATTTTGGGGTTTTGACAAAGATTATAGAATCACTGAAATTGCTTCTGATTTTCTTGAGTGGAAGTCTACAACTGTGTCTGGCATTTTCTAGGTAAAAGCAATGTGAGGCCAAAATAACAAAATGGTCCCCTGGGTCCCCATGGGCAGACTTAAAACCGTTCTACCTTCCTTTTATCATCACAACTCCTGTGCCACTAGGGGCGCTAAAACTGTAGTTTACTTTTATTCTACACACAGAAACACATTCAAGGCCCTCCCTCGTCCTCCCTTTGGCAAATCTAACAACGACACTATACTCCTGCTTCCGATGAAGCAGATGCGAGGCTACAAGACTGTTTCGCTAATAAAATATGTTCCGGGATTCATCCGATAACATTGAGGAGTTTATCACATCAGTCACGGGCTTCATCGAACGTATCCAAACCAAAAACCATGGATTACAGGCAATATCCATGCTGGGCAATATCCACGCTCTGTTTACAAGGAACGGGACACGGACATGGATACATACAAGTAAGCCAGCTACGACCTCCGACGAGACTTCAGACATGCAAAAGGACAATATAGGAGAAAGGTGGAATCCTATTACACCGGCTCCAACGCTCGTCTTATGTTGCAGGGCTTGCAGACGATAATGGATTACAAAGGGAAACCCAGACGTGAGATGCCCAGTGATGAAAAACTCCCCAACGAGCTAAATGCCTTTTATGCCCAATTCAAGGAATACAACACTGAGTCTTGCGTGAAAGCCCCTGTTGGTCCGGATGACTGTGTGTTCTCGCTCTCCATGGCCGATGTGAGTAAAACGTTTAAACAGGTTCACACTCGCAAGGACGCTGGGCCAGATGGAATACCAGGGCGCATTCTCAAAGCATGCACAGATCAACTGGCAAGTGTCTAGACTCAAATGTATCTCCTTGTCCCCGTCTGTAATCCCAACATGTTTCAAGCTCACCACCATTGTCCCTGTTCCCAAGAACTCCAAGCTAACCTGCCTAAATGACTATCGCCCTGTAGCACTCACATCTGTAATTATGAAGTGCTTTGAAAGGCTGGTCATGACACACATAAATACCATCATCCCAGACACCCTGGAACCACTCCAATTCGCATACCGCGCCAACAGGTCCACAGATGATGAAATCTCAATTGCACTTTACACTGCTCTCTCCCGCCTGGACAAGAGGGGAAATAACTATGTGAGAATGCTGTTCATAGACTACAGCTCAGCGTTCAACACTATAGTTTGCAAGCCCTGCCGGTGTAGTAGGATTCGATCTTAGTCCTGTATTGACTCTTTGCCTGTTTGGTAGTTCGTCGTAGGGCGTAGCAGGATTTCTTATAAGTGTCCGGATTAGTGTCCCGCTCCTTGAAAGCAGCAGCTCTAGCCTTTAGCTCAGTGCGGATGTTGCCTATAATCCATGGCTTCTGGTTGGGATATGTACTTACGTTCACTGTGGGGACGATGTCGTCGATGCACTTATTAATGAAGCCGGTGACTGATGGAGTATACTCCTCAATGCCATTGGAGGAATCCCGCAACATATTCCAGTCTGTGCTAGCGAAACAGTCCTGTAGCTTAGCATCCGCTCTCCCTTCCTTATTGAGCGCGTCATTGGTACTTCCTGTTTGAGTTTTCGCTTGTAAGCAGGAATCAGGAGGATAGAGTTATTGTCAGATTTGCCAAATGGAGGGTAAAAACGGATTTAAGTTTTCCTGCATTAAAGTCCCCGGCCACTGGATGAGCATCTTCTTGTTTGCTTATGGCCTTATACAGCTCGTTGAGTGTGGTCTTAGTGCCAGCATCGGGTTGTGGTGGTAAATAGACAGCTACGAAGAATATAGATGAAAACTCTCTTGGTAAAAAGTATGGTCTATAGCTTATCATGAGGTACACTAACTTAGGCGAGCAAAATCTTAATATTAAAGATCGCGCACCAGGTGTTGTTGACAAAGAGACACACATCACCCCCCCTGATCTTACCGGAGGCTGCTGTTCTGTCTTGCCGAAGGCACGGAAACCCAGCTAACTGTATATTATCTATGTCCTTGTTCAGCCACGACTCGGTGAAACATAGGATATTTGTCACGAATTCAGCCGAGGCTGCCCCTCCTCCTTGCTCGGGCAGGCTTCGGCGTTCGTCGTCACCGGAGTACTAGCTGCCACCGATCTATGTTTCTGTGTTCCACTTGTTTTGTCTTGATTGCACACACCTGATTCCCATCACGTTAATTTCTTTCCCTATTTTACCCTCTGGTTTCCTCATGGTGTTGTACGTGATTGTTCGTTGTTTCTGCTCCAGGTAGAGCTTTACCTGGCAACCATCCACCCGGCTCCCTCGGGATACGAGAGCGTGTCCGCCCTCATCTCCTGTCTGTCGGGGAAAGCGCTCGAGTGGGCCAACACTGAGTGGGGAGGTATAGACGCAGCATCGGTGCGCTATGAGGATTTCACCCGCCGCTTCCGGGCGGTATTTGATCATCCACCAGAGGGGAGAGCGGCGGGGGAACGGTTGTTCCACCTCAGACAGGGGAGGAGGAGCGCACAGGACTTCGCACTGGATTTCAGGACCTTGGCAGCCAGCGCGGGATGGAATGAGAGGGCCCTGATCGACCATTAGAGATTCAGCCTACGGGAGGACGTTCGTCGAGAGCTGGCCTGCAGAGACACCACCCTTAACCTGGACCAGCTGGTGGACTTATCTATACGGCTGGATAACCTGTTGGCCACCCGCGGACGTTCAGATCAGGGTCCGTCCAGTCCATCTCCCAGCACTTCCGACCCTACACCAATGGAGCTCGGAGGTGCTGATTTAAGGGTTAACGGAAGGGGGGCTGTTTCCTGCACCAACTGTGGCCGCAGAGGACACACTGCTGGTCGGGGAATCGAGGCAAGGCACTGGAGGTCCATCCAAGGTGAGTAGGCACCCGACTCATCCAGAGCTCCCTGTTGCTCACGTGTGTTCACATCGAATTTCCTGAGTTTTCCCCGCTTTCCCAGCATAAGGCGCTCGTAGATTCAGGCGCAGCTGGGAATTTTATAGACTGTCTATTTGCACATAGATTAGGGATTCCTATTTGTCCTGTTGATGTGCCCTTCCCTATACATGCCTTAGATAGTCGCCCTTTAGGGTCAGGCCTGATTAGGGAGGTCACAGCTCCACTCTGGATGGAAACGAAGGAGGGTCATGAGGAGAGAATCAGTCTCTTCCTGATCGATTCTTCTGCGTTTCCCGTGGTGTTGGGGCTTCCCTGGTTAGCCTCTCATGACCCCAATATTTCATGGCAACAGAGGGCTCTCAAGGGATGGTCACGTCAGTGCTCGGGGAGGTGTGTAGGTGTTTCCGTAGGTGCAACGACGTTGGAGAGTCCAAACCAGGTCTCCACTATGCACATTCCGTGCTGGCTCATCCGGATCCTTCCTTGGCATCCATAGTCGAGGTGGACGCGTCCGAGGCTGGGATAGGAGCTGTACTGTCTCAGCACTCGGGTACGCCACCAAAGCTCCGCCCCTTTGCTTTTATTTCCGAAGAAGCTCAGCCCGGCGGAGCGAAACTATGATGTGGGGGACCGGGAGCTGTTAGCTGTTGTTAAGGCTCTGAAGGCGTGGAGACATTGGCTTGAGGGGGCTAAACACCCTTTTCTCATTTGGACTGACCACCGCAATCTGGAGTCCATCCGGCCGGCGAGGAGACTGAACCCTCGCCAGGCAAGGTGGGCCATGTTTTTCACACGCTTTGTTTTCACCCTCTCGTACAGACCAGGTTCCTAGAATGCTAAGGCAGATGCTCTGTCCGGACTGTATGACACAGAGGAGCGGTCCAGGGAGCCCACTCCTATACTTCCGGCTTCTTGTCTGGTGGCACCGGTGGTATGGGAGGTTGACGCGGACATCGAGCGGGCGTTACGCACGGAGCCCACTCCCCCCCCCAGTGTCCAGTGGGTCGTGTGTACGTTCCGTCTGATGTCCGCGATCGATTTATCTATTGGGCTCATACGTCACCCTCTTCTGGTCATCCTGGCATCGGTCGGACAGTGCGCTGTCTTAGTGGGAAGTACTGGTGGCCTACTTTAGCTAAGGACGTGAGGGTTTATGTTACCTCCTGCTCAGTGTGCGGCCAGTGCAAGGCACCTAGACACCTGCCCAGAGGGAAATTACAACCTCTACCCGTTCCACAACGGCCGTGGTCACACCTATCGGTGGATTTTGTTACGGACCTCCCCCCATCACAGGGGAATGCCACGTTCTTAGTCGCCGTGGATCAGTTTTCTAAGTCCTGCCGTCTCATTCCTTTGCCCGGTCTCCCTACGGCCCTACAGACTGCTGAGGCCCTGTTCACACACGTCTTCCGGCACTACGGGGTACCTGAGGATATAGTGTCTGATCGGGGTCAGTTCACATCAAGGGTCTGGAGGGCGTTCATGGACCATCTGGGGGTCTCGATCAGCCTGACCTCAGGGTTTCACCACGAGAGTAATGGGCAGGTGGAGAGAGTAAACCAGGATGTGGGTAGGTGTCTTAGGTCATATTGCCAGGACCGGCCGGGGGATTGGTCGATGTACATCCCCTGGGCAGAGATGGCCCAAAACTCCCTCCGCCACTCCTCTACTGACCTGTCTCCATTTCAGTGTATCCTAGGTTATCAGCCGGTCCTGGCACCATGGCATCAGAGCCAGATCGAGGCACCTGTGGTGGATGAATGGTTTCGGCGCTCGGAGGAGACCTGGAACGCTGCCCATTTATGCCTGCAACGGGCTATCAGGCGACAGAAGGCGAGCGCCGACCGCCACTGCAGTGAGGCCCCAGTGTATGCACCGGGGGACCGGGTCTGTCTCTCTACCCAAAACCTGCCCCTTCGCCTGCCCTGCCGGAAGTTGGGTCGGCGGTTTGTGGGGCCATTTAAAGTCCTGAGGAGATTGAACAAGGTATGTTATAGGTTACAGCTCCCTCCTGATTACCGTATTAACCCCTCGTACCATGTGTATCTCCTCAGACCGGTGGTAGCGGGTCCGCTCCAGGAGTCTGAGGTGCGGGAGGTTCCTCCGCCCCCACTGGACATCGAGGGGGCACCGGCGTACTCGGTCCAGGCCATCCTGGTTTCGAGGCGTCGGGTGGGAGGCCTGCAGTATCTCGTGGAGTGGGAGGGGTACGGTCTGGAGGAACGATGCTGGGTTCCTAGGAGGGACATCCTCGATCCCTCCCTGTTGAGGGATTTCCACCGTCGTCATCCGACTCGCCCTGCTCCGCATCCTCCTGGCCGTCCCCGAGGCCGGTGTCGGGGGGGGTACTGTCACGAATTCAGCCGAGGCTGCCCCTCCTCCTTGCTCGGGCAGGCTTTCGGCGTTCGTCATCACCGGAGTACTAGCTGCCACCGATCTATGTTTCTGTGTTCCACTTGTTTTGTCTTGATTGCACACACCTGATTCCCATCACGTTAATTTGTTTCCCTATTTTACCCTCTGGTTTCCTCATGGTGTTGTGCATGATTGTTCATTGTTTTGCTGTCTTTCTTGTGAGCTGGTATTTTTCTTCCCTGCGTGGAAGATATGCTCTGTTACTTTTGTTAAGTAAAGTACGTCGTTTACTAAGTTCTGTGTCCTGCGCCTGACTCCGTCCTACCGCTACACACTGACGCATGACAATATTACAGTTTTTAATGTCCCTTTGATAGGATAGTCTTGAACGGAGCTCATCCAGTTTATTCTCCAGTGATTGCACGTTCACCAGTAGAACAGAGGGTAAAGGCAGATTATCCACTCGCCAACGCAGTCTCGCTAGGCATCAAGCTCTTTGACCTCTGTAATGGCGTCTCCTCTTCATACGAATGACAGGGATTTGGAACTGGTCCGGGAAGAGTAGTATATCCTTCCTGTTGACTCATTAAATAAAAAATCCTCGTCCAGTTCGAGGTGAGTAATCGCTGTTCTGATGCCCAGAAGCTCTTTTCGCTCATAGGAAACAATGGCGGAAACATTATCTACAAAAAAAGTTCAAAACAGCACAAAAAAACACACAAAATAGCCCATAAAACGGTGGCCATCCCTTCCGGTGCCATTATATCTTGTCCACACGCACAGTCATGAAGAGGGCACGACAGCGCCTCTTCCACCAAGATTTGTCATGGGTCTTCGGATCCTCAAAAGTTCTACAGCTGCACCATCGAGAGCATCTTGACTGGCTGCATCACCGCTTGGTATTGCAAATGCACCGCCCTCGACCGCAAAATTCTACAGAGGGTGGTGAGGACAGCCCAGTACATCACTGGGGCCGAGCTCCCTGCCATCCATGACCTCTATATCAGGCGGTGTCAGAGGAAGGCCCGAAAAACTGCCAAAGACTCCAGCCACCCAAGCCATAAACTGTTCACTCTGCTACCGTCCGGAAAATGGTACCGGAGCATCGGCTCTCGGACCAAGACGGCTCTCTCTCTGAGATAGCTTCTACCCCCAAGCCATAAGACTGCTAAATAGCCATAATACTGCTAAATAGTTAATTAAATGGTTACCCGGACTATCTCCACTGACCTTATCTCTCACTGACTCTATGCACACTCACAAGATTATTTACACACTATATACACACTCACTCACACATACTACACTGACACTCTCACACAAACCCACACACATTCACTACATATGCACACATATAACACACACACGCATACCAACAAAACCCAAACAGACCTACACACGCACGCACACACTTTTACACTCATCATATACTGCTACTCTGTTTTTTAGTTTACTCTTATTATTATCTATCTATATGTCTAGTCACTTTACCCTGCCTTCATGTACATATCTACCTCAAATATCTCATACCCCTGCATCCCTGTATATACTGCCATTCTTTTGTATTTTATTCCTCATGTTACTATTTTTCTTTTTATTGAATTATTCATTTTTAACTCTGCATCGTTGGGAAGGGCTCGTAAACTAGCATTTCAAGGTAAAGTCTACACCCGTTGTATTCGGCGCATTTGAGGAATACAATTTGATTTTGATTTGATTAATGGTGTGTTTAGGACCGGCTGACATTGGAATACTGAATCCCCCTCATTTCAGTTTCACAAGTACCTAGTGTGATGTTTATCCACGTAGATACACACTATGCCGTAACATCATCCCCTACGAGCCTACGAGGATAACAATAATACATTTTCTGGGGTTATCACCTTTAGAAATTAATCAATTTTCAATAACAAACCAAATCAGTGATTACACAACAGTGAAGGTTCGGGCAACCGTTATCTCACTGGGCACAAACTGTTTGAATCAACATTGTTTCAAAGTAATTTGTCAACGTATTGTGACTTAGAATCTACTTGGAAATACATTGAATTTGAAAGAAAGTCATCAACTGTTGTTTTGAGGGTGAAATTTCAACCACAGGATTATGTCATAATGGTAACCAAATTTCAACATAGACAAACCTAAAAGAAATGTCAGATCTTCAACGTCATTTCCACTATTAGAAAAAATTAAAATAGGCTGTGCAGCACATCCTACTGGATAATTGATCTATCTACAGCTACGTTTTGGTCTCCCATCCAGGGTTTTAACCAAGCACTGCTTAGCTACTGTATGATATTTGTCACTGAATATTACCATTGTGCTATCGTGAGATTGATTGTTGAGAGATCTCCACTTAAAAAGTAAATAGATTCACTGTTGATTACAAAAGATAGGTTTAGCAGAACAAATGAAATGTGACCATACTTTATCACATATCATATAAATTATGCTATTTAGGCCTATATAGCATTTTCAAAGTCATCAACAACTATTGTTTCAATTCAACCCAGGAAATAGACAATACATAGGCCTAGGGTTTAAAGCTCTGGTTGATTTCAAATGTAATGATATTTAGTGATATTGAATTCTGTTTGGTTGTCAACACAACCAAATATCAACATTTGAAGGAGGATCTTCTGCTTGGATAATTCCATCTGTGCCACTGAGTCTGGCTTTAATTCCAGTTTGTCTACAAATTAATAATTGATATGTTGTATTCACGTCTCCATCTCAACCAAAAATAATACAAGTTAAAGAATAGGACTAATTCAAATCAAACTTTATTTAAAGTGCATTTCAAGTTGTATTTGATTTAGTCCTATTCTTTAACTTAGATGTTTGGTTGAAATGGAGACGTGAATCCAACATATCAATTATACATTTTTAGACAAACTGGAATTAAAGCCAGACTAAGTCAGTGGCACAGTGGAACTATCCAAGCAGAAGATACATCTCCTTCAAATGTTGATATTTGTTTGCGTTGACAACCAAACACAATTCAATATCACTTTTGAAATACAATAAATAGCCTATTAACTTGTCGACAAGTTAACAAATGATATGTTGGATTCACGTCTCCAATTCAACCAAATAAACAAAATATCTGACAATGTATTCCCATTTGAACTTTGCTGTGCTTTTAAATGGTTGAAAGCGCAGAGATAGACATTTGGGTGACAACTAAACCAAAAATCAGATTTTTATTTATTTATTGAAATTTGGTTGTGCTTTTAGATGGTTGAAAGCATAGCGATAACACACTGGAAATTCCACTGACTTTTAGCTGTCTCTTTGAGTGGGTGAATAGATTTTAATCTCATTGATCAACGTCTCAACCAAATATTCCCCAATTCTCCACGTTGAAATGACATGGTGTGCCCACTGGGATACTCTATCTCTGATCCCAAAAAATGGACATAAACTGAAAGAGTACCAGTTCTCTTTGTTATGGATAATGACATGTGGTGAGTTAATTCCGTTATAGATAATGACACAGTGATTATGGGTGAGTCAACATTAACGTTAGAGAATTGATTATAAAGTACTGTACCAGTTATCTACGGGGCATACATGCTGGTTGTAGAGGGCCATGGCATATCTGAAAACAAAATAGAGAGTTTTGATCAAAGTGTTACATAGTCAATAGAACGACAAGATACAAGCTAAGAGTGCTCAGAGAGAGTAAAATACACTAGCTGGGGAAAATTATAGGGGTGTATTGCACTATCCTTAATACATCACCAGATTTTAATCTTTGTTTCTGCTAGCCTACAATATAATGGGATTGTGTCCCCTTTACAAGCGCAATAGTCTATACAGATCATGCAATAGCTACATCCCAACGTTATGAACCACACAATGGTTCTGCTGACTCATCAGTTGGTGGTTCCGATGCCTTTGTCACTTAACATATTAATAAGGGTCATAGTTTCAAGTTTCCAGACCCAGTTTGCTGCAGTCAAAAGATGTCCTCATGAATTAGTGTACAGTCACCTCCATAGCCAGTGGTCTCTTGTACGTGTCATGTGGACATCCTTTGACTGTAGCAAACTGGGTCTGCACTATGCGTACCTCTTTCTCTGAAGGCTATCTGTCAACCGCTAACCGACTCCAAACACAACATGACCACGACTCCAGAGAGTTCAGCTCTCAGGGCAGCAGTCTCTTATCTGACGGTTGAAAATAGGCTACTAAAGAGAGAACATTGGGTTTCAACCACTAAATATCAGGATCAGATCACGAGGTGTTCATGTGCACACTCACTAGATATCTGTCACACCCTGGCTCTGGGGACTCTATATTTTGAGCCAGGGTGTGTAGTTTCTATGGGTTTGTGTTTCTATGTCGTGTTCTAGTACTGTTTTTCTATGTTGGCCAGTGTGGTTCTCAATCAGAGGCAACGAGTGTCAGCTGTGGCTGGTTGTCTCTGATTGGGAACCATATTTAAACAGTCTGTTTTCCCATAGTGTTTGTGGGATCTTGTTTCCGTTTGGTTTGTTCCGTGTTTGAGTTAACCTTAGGACTGCACGTATCGTTTGTTGTTTGTTGTTTTTGTATTATCACTAAAGATAATAAATATGTTCGTTCATCACGCTGCGCCTTGGTCTACTCTCTACGACGATCGTGACAGAAGATCCCACCATACCAGGACCAAGCAGCGTGTCCAGGAGCAGGCAGCCTGGACGTGGGAGCAAATATTGGACGGGCAGGGGTCCTGGACCTGGGAGGAAATCCAGGCCGGGATGGACCGCCGTCCATGGAGTGAGACGGTAGAGGCGCGACGGAGAGAGGAGCAACGGCGTCAACAGTGTCGTCGTCGGACGGACGAGAGGCAACCCCAAAAAATTTTTAGGGGGGGGGGCATACGGCATGGGCGACGGGGCAGCAGGAGGCAGCTACAGGGCGTAGTAGGATGTTAGGTAAGGAGGCCACCAGGTTAAGGGGGCTATTGGCGCAGAGGGAGCAGGAGTTAGTGGTGCAGAGGGTGGAGCTATTGGAGGCGATAAGGGAGAAGGTGAGAATTGAGGCACGGCGAGAGGAACTCGGTAGGCAGCTGAGGGAGCGGAGGGTTATGACGAAACCCAGTCCCGCTCCTCACACCAAGCAAGTGGTGTGCGTCACCAGTCCGGTCCGGCCCGTTCCTGCTCCCCGCACTAAGTGGATGGTGCGCGTCGCCAGCCCGGCCCGGCCTGTTCCTGCTCCTCGCACCAAGCCTACGGTGTGCGTCGCCAGCCCGGCCCGGCCTGTTCCTGCCCCTCGCACCAAGCCTACGGTGCGCGTCGCCAGCCCAGCCCGGCCTGTTCCTGCTCCCCGCACCAAGCCTACGGTGTGCGTCGCCAGCCCGGCCCGGCCTGTTCCTGCCCCTCGCACCAAGCCTACGGTGCGCGTCGCCAGCCCAGCCCGGCCTGTTCCTGCTCCTCGCACCAAGCCTACGGTGCGCGTCGCCAGCCCGGCCCGGCCTGTTCCTGCCACTCGCACCAAGCCTACGGTGCGCGTCGCCAGCCCGGCCCGGCCTGTTCCTGCCCCTCGCACCAAGCCTACGGTGCGCATCGCCAGCCCAGCCCGGCCTGTTCCTGCTCCTCGCACCAAGCCTACGGTGCGCGTCGCCAGCCCGGCCCGGCCTGTTCCTGCCACTCGCACCAAGCCTACGGTGCGCGTCGCCAGCCCGGCCCGGCCTGTTCCTGCCACTCGCACCAAGCCTACGGTGCGCGTCGCCAGCCCGGCCCGGCCTGTTCCTGCCCCTCGCACCAAGCCTACGGTGCGCGTCGCCAGCCTGGCCCGGCCTGTTCCTGCCACTCGCACCAAGTCTACGGTGCGCGTCGCCAGCCCGGCCCGGCCTGTTCCTGCCACTCGCACCAAGCCTACGGTGCGCGTCGCCAGCCCGGCCCGGCCTGTTCCTGCCACTGCGCACCAAAGCTACGGTGCGCGTCGCCAGCCCGGCCCGGCCTGTTCCTGCCACTCGCACCAAAGCTACGGTGCGCGTCGCCAGCCCGGCCCGGCCTGTTCCTGCCACTCGCACCAAGCCAGGGGTGCGAGTCGTCAGCCCGGTCCAGCCCGTTCCTGCTCCACGCACCAAGCCAGGGGTGCGCATCGTCAGCCCGGTCCGGCCCGTTCCTGCTCCACGCACCAAGCCAGGGGTGCGCATCGTCAGCCCGGTCCGGCCCGTTGCTGCTCCACGCACCAAGCCAGGGGTGCGCATCGTCAGCCCGGTCCGGCCCGTTCCTGTTACTGCCACTCGCACCAAGCCAGGGGTGCGAGTCGTCAGCCTGGTAAGGCCCGTTCCTGCTCCACGCACCAAGCCAGGGGTGCGTATCGTCAGCCCGGTCCGGTCCGTTGCTGCTCCACGCACCAAACCAGGGGTGCGCATCGTCAGCCCGGTCCGGCCCGTTCCTGCTCCACGCACCAAGCCAGGGGTGCGCATCGTCAGCCCGGTCCGGCCCGTTGCTGCTCTACGCACCAAGCCAGGGGTGCGCGTCGTCAGTCCGGCACAACCCGTGCCTGGGTCACCGGTGCCTGATCAGGTACCGGTCAGCTGCTCCACACCGGAGCTTAAGCAATCCGCTCCTTCGATGTCCAGTCCAGCTCCAGCCAGCGGGGCCAGACCGGACCAGGGGCGTGCACGGGGATTATTGGAGGGTGGTGGGCAAGCCCGGAGCCGGAACCGCCTCCGAGGAGGAATGCCCAACCAGCCCTCCCCTGTTTGGGTTTTGTTGAGGCGCGGTCGCAGTCCGCGCCTTTGGGGGGGGGGGTACTGTCACACCCTGGCTCTGGGGACTCTATATTTTGAGCCAGGGTGTGTAGTTTCTATGGGTTTGTGTTTCTATGTCGTGTTCTAGTATTGTATTTCTATGTTGGCCAGTGTGGTTCTCAATCAGAGGCAACGAGTGTCAGCTGTGGCTGGTTGTCTCTGATTGGGAACCATATTTAAACAGTCTGTTTTCCCATAGTGTTTGTGGGATCTTGTTTCCGTTTGGTTTGTTCCGTGTTTGAGTTAACCTTAGGACTGCACGTATCGTTTGTTGTTTGTTGTTTTTGTATTATCACTAAAGATAATAAATATGTTCGTTCATCACGCTGCGCCTTGGTCTACTCTCTACGACGATCGTGACAATATCATTATGTAAGCAAAACAGTATTGCATAATACACTGACACTGATGGGGCACTGGGTTCTGCATGGTCTGATAAGATCAGAAGAGGATCACACAAAAAACATGCTGACAGAAGAACATGAAGAGACGTTTAAAGTTTCACCATACGGTTTGAGAACCTCTATTCAATATCTATTGATTGCAGGGGATGATAATGTGGCAATGCTTAGGTCATGCCTATTGATCTCCCCTTCACTTAGGTGAGCAAATAAATATAGGGGGGTTTGACCTTCTGGGGAAAAGCAGAAATCCTGACAGAAATCCTGTCAGACCTGAGGGGCACCATCTTCTATACATCTAAAATGAATGCAACTCATTGGCTGAGACCATGTGGCCTAACCAGTAATAACTCCCTATATAATTGGTTAGGAAAACTTGGGATCCTAATGATCACACATTACATAAAATTGGATAGCATACTTCTGTTGTGCTTAACTTAGTTACTCAGATTAAATCCATTTTAATAAGATCTTCTCTGAAGACATCTCTCCTACAGTAAATACACAACCATTTTTGACAAAGGACTCATGCTGTGCCCAAGCTAAACATAATATAGTGTATGTCTCTGGGTTACATAAGGCACTAGTAGACCCATAAACCCACAGACAGGCAGGCGTTAAGTGTCTATGAAACAGCAGGTCTGGAAACAGCCTGGCCAGGGGTTGCCAAGCAGGGTTACTATCGCAGTCTCAGACAGGAGAGACAGGGAAGCTTTTGTGTGAAAATGGGTGTGAAGAAAAATCGAGCGCCCACGATCTAGGGGTTCCATAAGGTACAGTACAGTAGAAGGTACTGTGTCTTGTCACACTGGACAGAGAGCGCGAGAGAGAGAGAGAGAGAGAGAGAGAGAGAGAGAGAGAGAGAGAGAGAGAGAGAGAGAGAGAGAGAGAGAGAGAGAGAGAGAGAAAGAGAGGCGGGGGTTGAGGGTGGTCATAAACAGTAACAAATCCAAAGTGCATATGAAAAAAGGGGTGTGCCTCATCTCTCATGGAAACTCCTTACAGCCTGCATACCTGAGACCTCTCTGCACCCTTTGGAATACAAGGAAGCCTTCATGCTGCACTCTTAGAAATAAATGTCCTACAGTATCTAGAAACTAAAAGGTTCCAGGTAGAACCCTTTTGGTTGTCACGATCGTCTTGAAAAGGAGCGGGCCAAGGCGCAGCGTGAGATGCGTACATATTTATTTTCTTGTACACCACAGCGAACAAAACAACAAACGAAACGTGAAGTCCTTCGATACAAACACAAATCAAAAGGAACAAGAAACCACACCAAACGAATGCCTTACAGCTACCTAAGTATGGCTCCCAATCAGAGACAACGAGCAACAGCCGTCTCTGATTGGGAGCCACCCTGGCCAACATAGAAACACAAAACTAGAACCTAACACCCTGGCTCAACATACGAGAGTCCCCAGAGCCAGGGCGTGACATTGGTTCCAGGTAGAATAACCCTTTTGGGTTCCATGAAGAACCCTTTCCACGGAGGGTTCTCCATGGAACCCAAAAGGGTTCAATCTGAAACCAAAAACGGTTCTAGCTGAAACAAAAAATAGTTATCCTATGGTGACAGCCGAATAACCCTTTTGGAACCTTTTTTTTTCTAAGAGTGTGCAACACACAGTCCCCAATTCTGAGTTGATGGAAGTTGCACCTAACTGCTGGTACAGGGTCAGATATTATTTGTCCTCCAATACTTACTGTTAGGATTTGGGCTTGGGTTATCTGATCCTAGATCTGAGAAGTGACATTCTTGACTTGGCTGGGTTGCAATGTCCATTCGATTTAATGTGCCTGTGGACCTTGGCCATATCCAGGGGTTTACTGTAGAGCCTCTCTCTCATTAGCAATGACCTGAAGTCAACAGTTAGCTAGAGAGTTGTGGTCTATAGCGCTTCTGTGAAATTCCCAGAGTTTAATGACCTCAACAAAAACACTCTTTCATTTCAAGGAGCACTAGAGCACTGCTGACCAAGCGACACACCTCACAAGTATAACCTGATACTACACTGGGTCCCTGGGAAAAATAACTAGGACATTCTGAAAAGTATCGATTGATCATTTAATTGTTCAAAACAATTTTATCTATGGCCTACAGTGTAAATATTTGTGTCTACTGTGCAAGTGTGTGTGTGTTCGTGTGTGTGTTTGTATGTTTTTGGGGGGATTCCATCGAGTGTAACCAGTCACTCAGCACTTTTCAAGGTGAACAAATTATTATCTTAAGAAACACAGGCAGGTGAGAGGAGATGTCTAAACACATTATCTTCCCAAGCTTGGTGGCTGTGCAAGATAAGGTAGCAGACAAACATAATAAATCCTATCTATCCCAGAAGCTCTCTGAGTAGACAACTGAGGTGTGACAACTCCTGTGTGTGAGGATACACAGCACAAATCTAAATCTCTTCCACTTTCTTGATAGGTGCTAAGCCCCATCAAGAGAGAGAGAATGTTTTACTGTTTTTTCAACAGAACATTGTACAAATGGCAGCAACGTGCTGAATTGTGAGTACAACTTACATTTCAATCAAAAAAATGGCAACACAAACATAAATACATGTCCATCGTCAACTGTTCAGCAGGCAAACCATAGCTGGGATGGCGCTGCAGCGGAAAAGCTCAGTCCTGCAGAGGATCAGTTCCAGTTTAGCTTGAAGAGCGGGCCTGGTGCTGTATCTTACAGGTAGAGTACTACTATCTTTGTGATAAAAAAAACTATTGTATAACATCAAGCCTTTCAGCTCTGCTCAATAATGTGATAGATAAAGTGAGATTTGGGGTTACTACTGTACAGTACAATTAAAAGAGAATATTCAAGAAAGAGCCTCTAGATTAGAACTAGGTTAGTCTCTCTACCAGAGTGTGCTTCAGGGGCGGACTGGGACCAGAATTGTGGGCAGACAGGCCCACTGGATTAAAAATGGCATTTGCCAGATGGCCAGTCTGCCCCTGGTGTGCTTGACTCATGACTGTTCTGAGACTACTCTGGAACTAATATTATGTTCAAGAGTTCAGGAGGTCTCTCTTGTAAAATAGATTTATAGTCTCAATGACACTAACCTGGTAAAATAAAGTTTAAATAAGAGGTATGGGTCTGTACTGCTCTGGCCCTCTGGCAGTGCATTCCACTGCAGCAGTGATCACAGCAAGCCCAGGCATCCCCTCCGTCTGTACACCAGTCACACACAGCTGGCGCTAACACGTGAGACGGTACACAACCTTTCTATTTATTCACCTCCCTTTCTTTAATTTATTACCCCTTTACTTACTCTTTCACTCAATCTCCAACTCAACTTCCCATTCAACCGTTCCTCTCACCCTTTTTCGGCCATCTCCTTAGGCTTTTCCATTGCCTTTTCTCACAAACTACATTTGTAACATCTCAAGAGACCTGCTAAATCCACAATGAAGATTTTGCAATAACCATCTCTAGAATTACAGCCAAAGGAACCTGATACCATCTGATCACCTCAATCCAACCTTACAGACAGATGCCAAAGGGTACATCAACCCATAATAACAGCTTTTCTAGCTCATTTCATCCATAAAGGCTGCCTTTATTGCCAGTTGTTTCAATGTAAAGGGTAATTAACACTTTTGTGGCAGGACTGCAATTAAGACACTAGCTGAATAGAGGGATGAGGAGGCCCAACAGAATTTGCTTGAATTTAGATGTTTGATGCATATCAGTCAGCCTACAAGTAATCCATGGCCATAGAGAGAAATGTTGGCTTTCCATCACCTTACTTTTAAGCTTAACTTAACTTAATTTAACTTAAGGCATCTTGAACTCAATGAAGTTCCTAATTTTTCAACACAGTCTTTCAAACAGTCTCGCGTGTTGTTACATGTTTTTTCTTTGTCTGTTTTTTCTTTGTCTTTACAGACAGATCACTAAGATTTCAGTCTTATAGGAATCTAACTTGATCAAAAGTGACAATTAGGTACAATCAGCAATTATGCACATTTTAGAAGACCTTGGGACAGCATACCCTACCCTCTATATATACTCACAACACAATAGGGAAATCTGACTGGGGTTCCTCAAGAATACACAATACAATACTTGTCTTGTTGCGATCCGAAGAAAAAAAACAGAACACTTTTACTTGTACTTCTTAGTTAGACTATACTTACACAACCCATATTCCAGTGATGGTGAAGACAGGTAGGCTGATGGGTATGATCACCCAAATAGACATGTTGATCACTTTGGTCTCTGTGGTCCACTAGCGACCTGTGCCTCCAGAGGAAAAAAAGGGATAAATCTACTTCTCTCTCCCTCTTCAACTTCAGTGATTAAAGTCATTCAGGCAGTCCATAACATGCATGACATCCATAGCAAACATCAGGACTGATTAAGAATCTATAATTAAAAATGTGTATTATGGTTATTGCATTATAATGTAATAACATAGATGTATGGATAAAGGTAGCCTACTGTAGGAGAGCAAGGGCAGACGGGGTTTCCATCATACCTTTGCACCTTTCTAGGAAATCGTTCAACATCTGTAGGTAGTTTTCCCAAATACGGAAAAAGTGGAATCCTTGGAAAAAGCAAAGTCCCTGAACATTTTCCAGCAATGTAGATATCTTCTCTGGTCGTTAGCTAAACGTGTTTTGAAGCAAATTCTATACAATTCCTGTGTTAAAGAGAGGCGAGAACAGGTTTGTTGCTGATGTTCATTCGTCCTCTATTTTTTTGCATCAGGATCTGTGTCAGTCTCTGCCGCGAAAAAAGTATGTAAAGGAAGCCAGCTGTTGTACCTAACTCCTCCCACCAAGGGGAGCTTTTTGTTTAAGAAAATTACAAGACAATACACCACAGTAGCCTATCACTGATCTGCGAAATCATGTTTGTTTTCTTCTTTATTTCGAAATGTGCTGTACTCACTACAATAAAGTATATCTCTCCAATGCAATCTCCCCATATGTCATTGTTCAAACAGATGCCGTTATTCAAACTTATCAAAAAAAGTTTGATAAGAAAAATAAACAAGAGTATGCGTGCGTGTGGTGTGTGTGAGACTATCATCATTCTCGGACGTCAGAGAGTTGTAGCCTACCTACTTGCGTGTAGTAAAGATGCAACATGTATGTTCATCATTAACAGCTCTGTACATGCTCTTCATAAGTCACTGATATGTGGCATTGTTTATAAGCACATCTGCAGATGACTCGTTGCTGCTGTGAGATGAGGTGAAGTTCTTGGATCACCTCTGGTTCTGGAAATCGTTGTCACAACTGCATTCAAGGCATTTACTTAGTCCGCAGAGCACTAAAACAGACCTGCCACCTGAGAATTGCGGCTTAGGCTGTTTTATTTTCTATTTATTTTTCTTGAATGAGTTTGGTGCAGTGGTGTTTCTCGTGAAAATAAAATACAGTGGGTCTATGCGGGCTCACGCGGCAGCCGCGGTAACTCACGTGCCCTGTGGTTAACTAACACGTTTGATTGAATGTGGCCGCGTGGCCCCAGAGCTGCTTTTAAAAACGTCCTAGTTTTAAAGAAATTAAAGAACAGAAGACAGAACACTAAATTCAGAGTAGTCTAGCCTTGGCCTAGGGCTATGGAGCCATGAAAGAGAGATGACTGAAGAGTCTGAAGAAGGTTACAAATCTTACAGAACGTTTGGTGTAGCTACACTCTTAGAACAAAAAGGTGATATATAGAACCTTAAAAGGTTATTCGGCTGTCCCCATAGGAGAACCCTTTGAATAACCCTTTTTGGTTGCAGGTAGAGCCCAATTAGAACACTTTCTACAGAGGTTTCTACATGGACCCCAAAAGGGTTCTACCTGGAACCAAAAAGGGTTCTCCTATGGGGACCACCGAAGAACCCTTTTGGAACCCTTTTTTCTAGGTGTGTAGGCCTAAGACATGTTTTATGTAACTTTTAGTCCATATGCCCATTGCCTAGCATCAGGACCACCACAACTATGGGATTATGTTTGGACATTTTAATGATCTGTATCAGGCCAAATTAATGTAATGCCCAACAGAATCCCTTAGTTGCGGTCCTGAAGCTATCCCTTACCCAAACTTTAGACCTCGTCGCCGTTCGAGAGATAAATCACGCTGAAATTACTGGCTAGGCCTACCTGTTCAGCACACTTTCCCATGTCAGAAGGAAGCCTAGGCCCTAGCCCTGGGGGGCTATCCATAATCGGTGGACAGTTCCAAACAGTGCACAAGAAGAATGTATTAGGCCTAAAACCTTCTACCTAAATCAAACTCAAACATGGATGCCAATGCATACTGAACAAAAATATAAACTCAACATGCAACAATTTAAACGATTTTACTGAGTTACAGTTCATATAAGGAAATCAGTCAATTGAAATAAATTCATTAGGCCCTAAGCTATGAATTTCACATGACTGGGCAGGGGTGCAGCCATGGGTGGGCCTGGGAAGGCCCATCCACTGGGGAGTCATGCCCAGCAAATCAGAATGAGTTTTACCCCACAAAAGGGCTTTATTACAGACATAAATACTCCTCAGGTTCATCAGCTGTCCGGGTGGCTGGTCTCAGACGATGCCGCAGGTGAAGAAGCCGGATGTGGAGGTCCTGGGCTGGCGTGGTTACTCGTGGTCTGTGTTTGTGAGGCCGGTTGGACATACTGCCAACCTCTCTAAAATGACATTGGCGGCGGCTTATGGTAGAGAAATGAACATTCAATTATCTGGTAACTGCTCAGGTGGACATTCCTGCAGTCAGCATGCCAATTGCACGCTCCCTCAAAACTTGAGACATCTGTGGCATTGTGTTGTGTGACAAAACTGCACATTTTAGAGTGGCCTTTTGTCCCCAGCACAAGGTGCACCTGTGTAATGATCATGCTGTTTAATCAGCTTCTAGATATACCACACCTGTCAGGTGGATGGATTATTTTGGCAAAGGAGAAATGCTCACTAACAGGGATGTAAACAAATACATTTAAACTTTAAATTCCTGACATTTAATCCTAGTAAAAATTCCCTGTCTTAGGTCAGTTAGGATCACCACTTTATTTTAAGAATGTGAAATGTCAGAATAATAGTAGAGAGAATGATTTATTTCAGCTTTTATTTATTTCATCACATTCCCAGTGGGTCAGAAGTTTATGTACACTCAATTAGTATTTGGTAGCATTGCCTTTAAATTGTTTAACTTGGGTCAAACGTTTCGGGTAGCCTTCCACAAGCTTCCCACAATAAGTTGGGTGAATTTTGGCCCATTCCTCCTGACAGAGCTGGTGTAACTGAGTCAGGTTTGTAGGCCTCCTTGCTCGCACATGCTTTTTCAGTTCTGCCCACACATTTTCTATAGGATTGAGGTCAGGGCTTTGTGATGGCCACTCCAATACCTTGACTTTGTTGTCCTTCAGCCATTTTGCCACAACTTTGGAAGTCCCCTGTAGCTCAGTTGGTAGAGCATGGCGCTTGCAACGCCAGGGTTGTGGGTTTGTTTCCCACGGGGGGCCAGTATGAAAATGTATGCACTCACTAACTGTAAGTCGCTCTGGATAAGAGCGTCTGCTAAATGACGTAAATGTAAATGTAAACACATTTTGGCACAAAATTGGAGAGAAATACGTTTTTGTGCGTATGGAACATTTCTGGGATCTTTTATTTCAGCTCATGAAACATGGGACCAACACTCTACATGTTGCGTTTATATTTTTGTTCAGTATAGTAAAAAAATAAAATATATATACATTTTTTTATTGGGATACCAATGTTGTGTTCTCACTTTGCATGCACACCTGTCTGTGGTTGACACCTGTCTTTCGTTAGCTAAGGAGCCCCACAAAAAGGGTGTACGCGCAGTGCTGCCACAAACTGGAAGACAAAGGAGTGTCGGCCGCAATGCAAAAACACAACATAGGCATCTATGTTTGATTTAAATGAATATTGATTCATTTTTATTAATACTTTTTTTGTGCACTGCTTAGTAATGTAGGCCTAAATGATTATTAAAATGAACTGAAATAAATCCATGATGAATGTCATTGTTGATATAGTGTAGGCCTACAATAGAGTATGTCACTCTGACTCTGTGCAGCAATAGGCCTACTAGCATACTTGCTAAACTTACTGTATGGTAAGGATTCTACACAGTTTCAATCCTCAACAAGCTTGTGTGGACTGAAATGAAATGACTAGAATGGAAAGCTGCTATTATTTGTACTGAAAGTCATATATAGAATCTCATAATCGCATTATGTATCCACATAATGTATCGTCTCCCTTTCATATAGTATCATCCGATTCATCCCACATTCTAAGTCACCTTTTGGCCCCCTCCATGGCATAGACCAGACTATTATAACGGAAGACTAATCATATTGTTTCCACATGAGGGCAGTAACTACTCAGCTGGACTTTAATGGCATCATGAATCCCATCTTCCTGTAAAGCAACTAAAATCCAAGGGTGATGAGGAATTACAGACGGTTTGGATTACATGGAAGAAGAAGCCAGAAGGCAACAGACTGAAAATGCTGTAGGAAATGTCACAGTAAACACAGGCACACACACACACACACACACACACACACACACACACACACACACACACACACACACACACACACACACACACACACACAGAGGATCTGGTAGTAGCAAGCTTCCCTGAAGTTTTTGAGAGCAGCAGCCCTTGCAGTTTTGTGCATTGTGTTGAGTTTTGGGGTGTCATACGGAATGTTGTTAGGTAAGCCATTGTGAGAATTCCACAGTAAGAAACCACTGAATCAGGAATCTCACTCAGGAATCGTATCTGAGTGATCTGTTCCCTCTATGTCAGGGATTTGGACCGACTTACTTTGCATTTTCTGTTTTGGTAGCAGCAGATGTAAGCATCTGCAAGCTTGGCCACTATCTTGTTTACTCCCAAGAGTGCGTCATGAGCTTTGGAGAAAATAATCCCATACTTACTGTAAAATATGCTGGTGGATCTTTGATGCTTCCACTGGTCTTGGGGCCCTTGTTAAGGTCAACTGCATCATGAACTTTACCCAGTACCAGGACATTTTAGCCAAAAACTTGGTTGCCTCTGCCAGGAGGCTGAAACTTAGCCGCAAGTAGATCTTCCAGCAAGACAATAACTCCAAGCACACATTAAAATCCAAAAATAAATGGTTAATTGACCACAAAATCAACATTTTGTAGTCTCCGGACTTGAAAACCTGTGGTTTGAATTGAAGAGGGCAGTCCATAAGCTCAGACAAAGGATATCAAGGATCTGGAAAGATTCTGTATGGTGGAATGGTCTAAGATCTCTCCCCATGTGTTCTCCAATCTCATAAAACATTTTAGAAAAAGGCTCAGTGCCATTATCCTCGCAAGGTGAGGTATTGAAAGGTATTGAAAACAGGGGTGCAGACAATTTTTGAACCTATCTTTTTGAGATAAAAAATGTTACTTGTTAAACAAAATCTCTTTCTTTTTTTAAATTGTATTAGTATAAAATATAATTTCCCCATGTTTTTGAGCATACAATATACAGGTAACTGCCAAAATAAAAGAAACAACCAACATAAAGTGTCTTAATAGGATGTTAGGCCACAACGAGCCAGAACTACTTCAATGCACCTTGGCATAGAAGTGTCTGGAACTCTATTGGATGGATGCAACACCATTCTTCCACATGAAATTCCAGCATTTGGTGTTTTGTTTAATGGTGGTCGAAAAAGCTGTCTCAGGGGACACTCCAGAATCTCCCATAAGTCTTCAATTGGGTTGAGATCTCACACACACACACACACACACACACACACACACACACACACACACACACACACACACACACACACACACACACACACACACACACACACACACACACACACACACACACACACACACACACACACACACACACACACACACACACACACTTTAATCAACCCTTAGCTCCTTAGAGACCCTTCATGGTAGCCAAAAGAATGGGCAACTGGGCATTTTTATACATGACCCTAAGCATGATGGGATGTTAATTGCTTAATTAACTCAGGAACCACACCTATGTGGAAGCACCTGCTTTCAATATACTTTGTATCCCTCATTTACTCAAGTGTTTCCTTTTACCTGTAGCTCAGTATTTGTATAATTAATTTTATACAGTCTTTTTTGCTCATCTTTATCAAGGGTGCCAATCATTTTGGACCTGACTGTACATGTGCATGTGCATCTAACAAAGAGGCACAGATGTATTTCAGATTTCAGCAAGAATGAAACAATTAATAAGTCTTTCAAAACAGACATTAATTTATTGTTTCGACATTTAAAATCTGCACATTTAAACATTAAAGCCCTTAAGACAGTTTTTTGCCCTTTCATATCAGTTACGTACTAGACAGCATACTCACAGGGATGCATAAGCATGTTTTTTTACACTCTATATCAGCAAAGGTAATACACAAACAATAACTCTGCTCACATTTACCTAACAGAGTAGAAAACTGCAGAAGCATCATTTGGCACACAAATGAATGTATTATAAACTGAGTTCAAAACCTGCGTATTATCATTATGACATTTTACAACTAAAATGCAACCGTCGGTTTCAAGGTAGAGGGTGGACAACACTTATAATGTCACATCATGATCATAATATCAGCATTATTGACACAACAACAGCCAAGTGAAATACATATATTTTGAAGATGTACACATTTAGTATGGCCTTAAAACATATTCACATATCTAAACACTGCTAAACTCATTGGACTAGTCTATAATAATGGTAATACAGTATGTGCCTGCCCCAGCATCAGGTGTTACAGCTGAGTCATATGAAGGGTATTACATAAGGGCAGTGTAACTCCTTCATAAACACAACATTATAATAGGATTATAAGCATGACTTAAAGGACATTGAGAAAAAAAAATGTCTACTTCATATTCAGCACTTCAGCACTACCCCAACATCAACTTATGTGAAAATGGCGAGTTTCTATGTTTTGTAGTCAAATAGATGAAGGAAGATACGTTTTACCAATGGCATCATCTGGTGTGATTTCAACCAATGATGAGTAGGCATTGCCTACTAATTGGTTAAAATCACATGATGCACACCAAGATGATGCATGATGTTGGAGTAGTGCTGGAGATGAATAAGAAGTTGAACAATTTTGAAAATTCCATTTAAGACATTTGCCGACTACCAGTCCTGTACAGGCTAGACCGTCTCACTTTGTGTTGGAAGCTAATAAACCTACAGATAAGAGTATGAGATCTATGACACTTGAAGTCACAGCTTGTGATATGGGGGTTCTAAGTAGTGCTTATGAAGGCAGGTGTTAGGCAAGTGTTAGTAGTTACCATTACCCTTCAAAAGAGTCCCGTACTTTAAGCCATGGTAACTACTCTCAGTGTGATACAAACATACATTAAAGAACATGTGCTCACACCAGTATGGCTCTAGAAGGATAGTTAGGAGGGAGATAGTACAGTACAGCTCTATTACAAACATAAAGGAAGACAAACACAAGCTGCCAAGGGTTAAAACTCACTAGTGGTTAAGTGTGCTTACAAGACACTACTTTCTGCATCTACTAGATTTCTAGACAACAACAAAAACTATTTTGCTGTCTTGACCTAAGCCCCTACTTACACAATGTATCCAATGTACACTGGTGGTCATATTTAAAATAGGAGGAAATAAAATGGAATGTGCCTCTTTGTGTAACGTCATAATCTATCTTGCTATGCTGGGTTTTCATACTGGTATATTAGAATGTGGATATTTGCTTCTACCATGTAGAAAAGGAATATCTGTCAAATGTGAAAATCTAAAAAGTTTACCTCCTAGACTCAAATAGTTCTTATATGACAATGCAACTCTTACCACACAGACATTATGATAACCTTCATGACATTCCCTTTAAGAAGCCAAGATAACCTTCATGACCTTCACTTTAAGAAGCAAAGATAACCTTAATTACCTTTCCCTTTAAGAAGCAACGTGGTGCCAGGGGACTTCCCTTTCTTTAATGAACAGATGTAGAAAGACTTACAAAACTAATTGTTGTGATGTAAAGAAAACTGTTTAAAATACAAAAGTGCACAACTCAAACTGCACAATTTAAGACAGGCAGAACCTTAGTGAGTCCCACTATTTCCTGGTACACTTTAAGTACCACCAGAGACTTGAGATTTTAAGAAAATAAATACATTCTTAAGATATATTATTTACAATGGACACATTGTTCCGAGTGTCACTCCCTTCAGTGCGCTCCTCTCCTCTCACCCATTCCCAGAAAATTCCCAACAACTAAAACAAAGAAACTATCCTTCATTAATGCCTTTTGATCGTCACTTCAATATACTTACTATAAGTTAGTGAGACAATTTTCAGCGCTGGTCTAAAGAGCACCAGATTTCACTAGAAGTCAGTCTTTCTGTATGAATGATGTCTTGTGACTGTCAAATTCATTGAACGTGCAGACTGCAAATGCAGTTGTAAACTGCCCTTGGAGACGCCTCAGGCCACATATGGCTGTTTTTCACTGGACTCTGACTGAAGCAGCTGGTCAAAGAGATTGATTAACGAAGCCAAGAAATCAAAATGAAGCGAGTAGTGCATTAGTCAAATAAACTGACCTGCTCTCTGTCTATCGCCTTTTTCAATCTCTGTCTACTCCCTTTTTTTCATTAATTGACCATAGTATATTAAAGTGTGCTGACCATGCACTGGTTCCTCGGTCCACTCTCAGCGACCGTTCTATTATTGTGTAATCCATGGTTCTAGTTGATTAGATGAGCTACAGCTATACAAAGGCGGGGGGGGGGGGTTCGGGGGAGATGGCTTGTCACAACTGGCACTGACCCAGCAACCATTAAAACCAGTTGTGACTCACATCATGGCACAACGCGATATTCTTCTCGACTAGGCACACACTCTAATATGACTTTCCCAGTGTACAACTTGCCTCTGACGAATCCAGACCCTACTCGGCCTTGGATTCCTTGCCAACCTTGTCAGCGGCGCCCCTGAGGTAGGACTTGTAGAAGAACGAGGCGAACAGGACCAGGTAGCTGAGGTACATGAGAGAGCCCCAGGCGATGTTGGGCATGTAGGAGGGACAGCGCACTTCGTGCATCCAGTGGTAGACCAAGCCTAAGACAGCAAGCCCCATCATCATCTGCATGATCTGGGTGGCCGTGATGACCATGGCACAGGGTCGGGGCACCCGGTAACCTGCCGCCCGGGCAGCGTAGTAGGTGTACATGAAGGAGTGGACCAGGTAGTTCATGGTCATGAACCAGCCGCCGCCGGCCACCTGGTCCTTGTAGGAGTACCAGGAGTAGACCAGCACTGTGATGTGGTGGTACCAGTGGAGGAAGATGAGGCGCTGCTTACGGAGCACGATGAAGACCGTGTCGCCTGAGGAGGGAGGTAGGGAGGGAGGGAACCGAAAATCACTTAGTTATACTCTGATGTTTGATCACTTTCTCTCTCTCTCAAACACTAGTGAACACACACAGTATAATAAAAACATTGTGAGGACTGGATATTTGGACCTCACTTCCAAAAATAACCAGGAAAGATGGGATGTAAAGCGCTACACACAAACACACTTGCACACTTGCACACACACACACACACACACACACACACACTCTCACACACACACACACACACACACACCATATTAGGAAGCATACAACAACATCCTAACACACTCCAATAAACTCAAACTGCACACCCTGTACAGTACAAACTAAACAGGCCTAATATATTGAACATCTGTCCCATTCTAGAACACGAGCGTGCCCTTACTGTCTCTTGCTCAGGAAGAGACATAGCACAGTCAATCAGCATCTCTGTCCATTTACCAGCACTATTGCATTCACTGTCTGACTGACAGATAGGTAGAAGTGACTAGATTACTGCTCTGGGAGTGGAGATGGCATCACGTTGCAGCCACACAGCTCTTGAGGTAATAGGCCTCCACTGATCAATGTAAGTGCACTAGAAACTTCCAAGTGCTTCCGGAATCACATAAATAGACAAATTGTTTCAAGTTGGGTTTTTTGTCCTGCACCAGCCTCCTTCTCTCTGATTGGCCCTCTGACGTAATTGACCAATTACAACCCCCTCTATCTCTCCCACTCGTTGGTCAGGGTCACATTGGGTATATAGAAATGTCTTGTATAGATCAGCTCGAGGCGAGCTGACTATTCTACACTGCATGACAGAGAAGTATGTCTGTTCTACATTACATATTTCTATCTGAAGCATTCAGAACGGGACCCTATTTGGGACATTCCTTACCTAGCTCAGGGGCCTTGCTCAGGACGAAGGCGTAGGCCCAGAACTTGCTGACAGGGGCGCTGTAGAAGCTGGTGTCACACACCGACTGCTTAAAACCGCTTTTGTTGAGGACATGGAACATGTACCAACCGGTTCTGACCGCTCCGATGATACTGTGGAATGAAACACATAGATTTACTAAAGAGATAGTGTCAAGTGTTGTGTGTATCTGTTTCAAGTTCCTTGGTGTCCACATCACCAACAAACTATCATGGTCCAAACACACCAAGACAGTCGTGAAGAGGGCACGACAAGACCTTTTCCCCCTCAGGAGACTGAAAAGATTTGTCATGGGTCCCCAGATCCTCAAAAAGTTCTACAGCTGCACCATCGAGAGCATCCTGACCGGTTGCATCACCGCCTGGTATGGCAACTGCTCGGCCTCCGACAGTAAGGCACTACACAGGGTAGTGCGTACGGCCCTGTCACGATCGTTGGAGGAAGTGGACCAATGCGCAGCGTGATGAGTGAACATACTTTATTTAATTCACCACACGAAACAAAACGATACGTGAAGTCCTAGGTAACAGACACTAACCATACACGCAACAAGATCCCACAAAACACTGTGGAAAACAGGCTGCCTAAGTATGGTTCCCAATCAGAGACAACAATCAACAGCTGATTCACGTTGCCTCTGATTGAGAACCACACCGGCCAACATAGAAAACACATCAGCTAGATAATGAACCTAGAACACAAAATCATAGAAACTACACACCCTGGCTCAACATAACAGAGTCCCAGAGCCAGGGCGTGACAGTACCCCCCAAAGGCGCGGACTGCGACCGCGCCAAACATAAACTGAACAGGGGAGGGCCGGGTGGGCATTCCTCCTCGGAGGCGGTTCCGGCTCCGGGCTTGACCACCACCCTCCAACAATCCCCCCGTAGCGCCCCTGGTCTGGTCTGGCCCCGCTGGCTGGAGCTGGACTGGACATCGGTGGAGCGGATTGCTTAGGCTCCGATGTGGAGCAGCTGACCGGTACCTGACCCAGGCACGGGCTGTGCCGGACTGACGACGCGCACCACAGGCTTGGTGCGGGGAGCAGGAACGGGCCGGACCGGGCTGACGACGCACACCACAGGCTTGGTGCGGGGAGCAGGGACGGGCCGAACCGGGCTGACGAAGCGCATTACAGGCTTGGTGCGGGGAGCAGGAACAGGCCGGGCCGGGCTGGCGACGCGCACCATTGGCTTGGTGTGGGGAGCAGGAACAGGCCGGGCCGGGCTGGCGACGCACACCACAGGCTTGGTGCGGGGAGCAGGGACGGGCCGAACCGGGCTGACGAAGCGCACTACAGGCTTGGTGCGGGGAGCAGGAACAGGCCGGGCCGGGCTGGCGACGCGCACCATTGGCTTGGTGCGGGGAGCAGGAACAGGCCGGGCCGGGCTGGCGACGCGCACCATTGGCTTGGTGCGGGGAGCAGGAACAGGCCGGGCCGGACTGGCGACGCGCACCATTGGCTTGGTGCGGGGAGCAGGAACAGGCCGGGCCGGGCTGGCGACGCGCACCATAGGCTTGGTGCGAGAGGCAGGAACAGGCCGGACCGGGCTGGCGACGCGCATCACAGGCTTGGTGCGAGGGACAGGAACAGGCCGGACCGCACTGGGAACACACACCACTGGCCTTACCCGGGGATCAGGAACGGGCCGGACCGGACTGGCAACACACCTCAGTACCTCTCGCCGTGCCTCTACATTCTCCTTCCCTCTACTCGCCAATGGCTCCCGTAACCCGGTGGCCTTCTCTCCTCGTCCACTAACTCGCCCCTTATCTGCCTCCAGCAGTCCCGTTGTCCCACGGTGTGAGCCCCCCTAAAAATGTATTGGGTTCGTCTCTCCCCCGTGGCTATGGCCTCCATGGCTCTCGCCAGACTCTCCAGCCTCTGCTCCCAAGTCCAACCTCTCTCCTCCTCACGCGGCTTGACCCAGTCGAGGTGGATATCCGCTAGAGTTACCTCAGGCGTTGGCTCCTGGACACGCTGCTTGACCCAGTCGAAGTGGATATCCGCTAGAGTTACCTCTGGCGTTGGCTCCTGGACACACTGCTTGGTCCAGTGGACCAATGCGCAGCGTGATGAGTGAACATACTTTATTTAATTCACCACACGAAACAAAACGATACGTGAAGTCCTAGGTAACAGACACTAACCATACACGGAACAAGATCCCACAAAACACTGTGGAAAACATGCTGCCTAAGTATGGTTCCCAATCAGAGACAACAATCAACAGCTGATTCACGTTGCCTCTGATTGAGAACCACACCGGCCAACATAGAAAACACATCAGCTAGATAATGAACCTAGAACACAAAATCATAGAAACTACACACCCTGGCTCAACATAACAGAGTCCCAGAGCCAGGGCGTGACAGGCCCAGTACATCACTGGGGCCAAGCTTCCTGCCATCCAGGACCTATATACTAGGCGGTGTCAGAGGAAGGCCCAAAAATGTTTCAAAGACTCCAGTCACCCAAGTCATAGACTAACCTGTACCCCCGCACATTGACTCGGTACCGGTACCCCCTGTATATAGCCTCGGTATTGTTCTTTTATTGTGTTACTTTTTATTTAATTTTTTACTTTAGTTTATTTAGTAAATATTTTCTTAACTTTATTTCTTGAACTGTATTGTTGGTTAAGGGCTTGTAAGTAAGCATTTCACGGTAAAGTCTACACCTGTTGTATTCGGCGCATGTGACAAATAACATTTGATTTGATTTGATTTGCCCAGTCTAACTATAGGGAATTCACAGTTAAATACAAGTATTTGGTATAGGAAAAAACGTCAACACAAGTATAATGCCCATGATCGATCACAGTTGACTGTAAGTAAGTATTTTGTACACGAATTCAGTTCATATTTCTATCTTGCTGCTATTCGATACACCTGAACTGTCAGCTTTGTGGTTGTCATAACGTAATGCGCTATACATCGCTCAACTATATTTTATACTGTCAGCTATGCGTTGCCATGATGCAATGTGAAATACCTCTCAAATATATGAACTGTCACTGTTGCGGTTGCCATGGCGTTCTAAACCTGAAACCAAGATAAACGAGATAAGACATATCAGTGGGTCACATCTCCAGTTGGCTGTGCTTCCCCGTCTCCAACTATTTTAGACCTCCATTAAGTCCAACCAAGACTTAGACACACATGCTCTTACTTTGTAAACAGGATGCGTATGCTTAGTAAACACTGTATCGATTTGTAGCTTTCCTTCTCATCTGAAAGAACACTGTGGCTACTTACAGCGTGAGGTCATTTCAGTTGGGACACCCTATGAAAACATATCACCTCTCCTTAAAGATCAATTGTAGACCACAAGGCCTGTAATGTAACAATGATCCAGTGATATTCCAGGAAGCCATCCCCAAACCCATGTAACTAAACACCTCAGTCAAACAGTGGGAACAACACTAGAAGAGACACCCAAGAGACACAGTTGACATTTTGAGGGTGCAGAACAGTGGAGGCTGCTGGAGTGGAATGGCTGGAATGGAGTGAATGGAATGGTATCAAACACACGTGTTTGATACCATTCCATTCACTCCATTCCAGCCATTAGTATGAGCCATCCTCCCCTCAGCAGCCTCCACTGGTGCAGAACTATTGAAGCTGCTCTGAAAACTGCACAGTCATGGGCGATTAATGTATCAACGTTATCAATTATCTAGTTTCACATGCACAAGTACAGTGAAATGCCTTTCTTGCAAACGCAAAACCCAGCAATGCAATAATCAATAACAATGTATAACTTTTTTTTTTTTATTACACGAGAAATAATAATAAGAAATATGAAATACACAATAAAGTAAGTACGTAAGTAAGCATACTATATTCAGGAAATATTTAAAAAGTCAGCTCCAATACCATATTTACAGTACATGTGCATACTGGAGTGATGGAGGTAGATATGTATAGGGGTAAGGTGACTAGGCAACAGGATATAAGATAAACAGAGTAGCAGCAGCTTGCATGTGAGTGGATGTGCGGGTGTGTAGAGTCAGTATAAATGTATGTGCATATTATGTGTGAGTGAGAAAATGATGGAGTGAGTGTTTGTGTGTATGTTGGAGTGACAGTGGGTGTGAGTGTGTAGGGCCCTGTGAGTGTGCATAGAGTGCAAATACTGAAATAAAAGGTCAATAAAGATACAAGGTAAACTCGGTCCGTGTAGCTATTTTGTTAGCTATTTATCAGCTGTATTGCTTGGGGATAGAAGCTGTTCAAGAGCGTGTTGGTGCCTGTTTGAGTCAGTTGGTGTCAGACTTGGTAACTAATTACCTATAACTATGTTATCAATGGTAACTACATATCAATAACACCATTATCAACATTAACTATATGTAACAACATTATCTATAGTAACTTCCTACATATAACAACTTTATCAATGGTAACTACCTATCTATACATTATCTATGGTAACTACCTAACACCAACATCATCATTGGTAACTACCTATCTATTACAGACCAGTAGTCTACTCTTAAAAACCCCATGTGGTAGAATGTTGCAGTGGTGGTGCAGTAATGAGTATATCAAGTGTTTCATATGCCGAGGACACGCTATCCTGTCCAGCTAGCAGCAGCGGGATGAGTGGGCAGGTTATGCCCACGGCTCTGTGATTAGGATTAACAGCTGGCACAGCAGGTGGCATGGGCACGGTGATGATGCACCGCTGTGACATACCAAAACTGTGGCACTCCAAAACAGCCCTGACTCCTCCTTAAAGGGGCCATCTGCAATTGCTACATCATTTTTTTTACTTATAAATGAATGATATGTACCCATTGATTCTTGAAGAATATAATTTATAAATGCCTCATGAGCTTAGTTCGACTGTAATACCCCATCAGAACCCCAAATATAATATTGTTTTACTCCAATGTTTGTAAACAAAGTAAATGTAAACATACACTATATAGCCTCAAAAATGGTTAAAACTATCATTTTTATATCATGGATGGTCAGTCCTAGCATCAATAGCACTGTCTATGAATTTCAGTGGTTACATTTCTCCAGCCCCATCCCTCAGCTTTTTACCAAAACAGGGGCGGGGACTCTGTTATTGTTTCAAATGCTGTTTGCCACTTTAATGATAAGGATAACAGATTGGATTTAATATAGCACTTTTACAGCATTATACAGTACATTGTTTGACCAAAACTCACCTCACCTGGGTAAGAGCCATTTTGCTCTAGAACTGTGGTTCCCAAAAAAAGTTTTACCGTGGCACACCTTGATGAGATCATTTGTATTTTTTTCTATATATTTTTTTAGTAGCAAATGACCTCCATCTCATCTGACGCATACTGCAAATCATATATTTTCTATGACAAACATTTTTTATAGATTAAATAGGATTTATTGGAATATTTTCATAGTTCCTTACTCATGATGATTCATTTGTATGTGCCCCTTTAAGAGTGTCCTGCAAAACTGGATTATGATATTTTCTCCGGTAAAATATGTCTTTAGTTTTAAACCGTTTGGGCTAGAGATGAGCGGTTTTCTGCATTGGAAGGTGCAACCAGGGACACAAAGCCCTGCTCCGTTTGTTTCTGTGCTAAGGGATCTCACAGGCAAAGTAAAATGATACAAATGATAATGTGCTTGTGATGCGCGCCCCTCAAATGATAATCAATGTAACAACAGCCTGTGCGCACTGGTCTTGAAACAACGATACAGATGTAACCATGTGCCATTTATTATCTGAGCAGACTAGTGCTCCCATGTCAAAATTCCATGTGGATTCCACAGGCCACATTTATAAGTGAGAGTTCCAAAAAATAATAAAGATTAGGAAAAGTTTTGCGGCACACCTGAGAGTTCCTCAAGGCACACCAGTGTGCTGCGCCACACCGGTTGAAAACCACTGCTCTAAGAAAGCTCACCAAACATCAGCTAGTGTCAGTCAGAATGGTTGTGTGTCTTCTAAGGATTTGGGGAGGAAAGGGACATCACCTTGATGACATATGTTGGTTGGGTATTAATATAGGTTCGCAACCAATTATATGTAAATTAAAGTCAAAGATTTCCTAGCAACACAGCAGTGTTGCAATAGTATACACTCTTAGAAAAAAGGTGCTATCTAGAACCAAAAAGGGTTCTTCTGCTGTCCCCATTGAATAACCTTTTGAAGAACCCCTTTTGGTTAAAGTTAAAACCCTTTTGGTTCCAGGTAGAACCCTTTTGGGTTCCATGTATAACCCTTTCCACAGAGGGTTCTACATGGAACCTAAAAGAGTTCTACCTGGAATCAAAAAGGGTTCTACCTGGGACTAAAAAGGGTTCTCCTATGGGGACAGCCGCAGAACCCTTTTGGAACCCTTTTTTCTAAGAGTGTACCTGTAATCATCCTAAAACTGCATTATCAGACACTAATTCTACTTTGTGTAGTAAGTGTGTACAGATAGCATAGCCAACAAATCCGCTAAAGAATGTGTTGACAGTTGACAGACCTTGAATTGGCCTGAACATTCTCTCACATAGACACATTTATACAGTACATTATTAACCCTCCATTACTCACAAAATGTTTCTAATCTTCTGAACATAAATGTAGATCTCGTTTTGGCACCGTTTATTTTAAATCTGCACAAAGAATCTCCTTCTCGTGGATGTCCTTAAAGAAGAGTCATTATAAAGGAGAAGTTTTGAGATATCGCTCTAGAAATCCCAATTTTTACGTAGTTCATGTGTGTTTAGAAGAGGAAAATGTCACCCCTAAATCAAGTCAGTTTAAACACTGTTTTGGTTAATTATGAGAGAGATCTAGTTCTATATACAAACATTTATGTGGACAACATTTACCTTGCTGAGGTTAGCAAGGATGAGGGAGGATAATGAAGCTAACCACCACCAGCGCTCAGTAAGAGCTTCAATCAGACTGATTGGTTGATTGATTGATTGATTGATTGGTTTGATGATGCTTAGAAAAACACATAAAGCCATTTTACTGAAACACAGTGGTCAGTGTGTGTCACTCACCTGAAGATGGCCAGACTGAGTGACCAGAGGACGAGGGGTCGGCGCAGGTTTAGCTTGGGCCTCTCTCTCATGAAGTGTTGGCCCCCGAAGATGATCGCAGCATACAGCCCACAGAACATAAACGACTTGCTCCTATTCAGAAAAAAAAAAAAAAAAACATGTCACCAAACCAGTTCTTAAGTGATTACTGTAATTACCTGTGCCCTAGGTCATGATTTAGATGAGAGCAGGGTGGAAATGCAAACAAGCTTTAATCTAGTTTAAACTCCAACAATGCATGTATGTGATCAATGATCACTGTGAATGGATGAGCCAGTCTTTAGCAGACTTTTGTGATTGGCACTGCAGTTGACATTTCTAGTTCCTTTTGCTTGGTGGCAGTACGCTGAATGTACACAGCAAGCTACAAGGCGAGCTAAGCTAAACCCAATCATCTATATAAATTCCTACTATTAAACAGATTACAGAGATCAACAGAGATCAGGATTGGGCTGGTCCACTGGGCACAGGGCAGTGACATGGCCTCTAGACCACCCCGACTTCTGTCCATCCATGTCAAGGCTCTATTTTACAGTCCCCATCCCCATTCATAGTCATGGAGCCAAGGACTAACCAAGTTTAGATGTTGACATACTGACCAGAACTTCTACTACTGCAGCCCGTGGGTAATGAGGAGGCAATTAGATTGAGTAAACATCGCTCCGGTCTAAAATCAACTGTGATGCTATGTGAAAACAGCTGGGAGCAGGTTGCAGTGAGAATACTAGATAGATCACGGACTGGACCAAATGTTTACCAAAAAGTTAAATTGAGGCGAAAAGGGCTGAATACTAAAAAGCAATGACGTGTGTGCTGCAGAGGGGGTTTACTTTGAGGACAGACCAGATGACTAATCCAGATTGACAGAGTATATTAAACTGAGAAGATGTTGTTGCTTGACCCAGTTTAGTAGGGCTATATACAGGGCTAAATACAGTAGGACTTCAATGGTCATTCTCTGTCTGTCCGAAAGGGAGGATGAAACTTTCATTAGACTGATGAAGGATTCTATAGGGAAGCATTAAGAGCAATAACATCACTGTGTCTATGCATTACAGAGAGGGAATGTGTGATGGGCAATACAGAGGGAGAGAGAGATAATGAAGCGACAAGAAGCAGTCATTGTATCCTTGTGTGGTGAAGGAGTCAGGACAAATACAATGTGTGGGCCACCATCTTTTACTCCTTGAAAGAGAGAAAGGGAGGGTCCTGTGGGAGCAAATGTTCCCAGAAAGCAGAAATACCTGCCTTTTTAGATAGCTACAGTATCTTGTTTGACTAATCAGCAGAATACATGCTGAAACAAGTCTAGCCCATTAATTACACCGTCGTAGGCCAGGATGTCACATGCTGCACTAGATGTGGTTTTCAGCTACTCCGGCTCCTCCCCTTTTGATGCTTTGCTGTAGCCTACACACATCAGCTCGATCTGAGGAATGCATGGGCAGGGTGAATTTACTTGGCTAGCACTGCACATTTACAGGAGTGTATTCATTACGGAAACCATTTACCGTTTAAGAACCAAACGGAAGCAAACAGAGCAAAACAAGAGTTTCTATTGGACAAATTCAGGTAGGTCCCTCCCCGTTTCGTTCCGTTTAAGAAACAACAGCGTTGGCGGAATGAATATACCCCTGGACTTTTACAATCCACATTTGACAGCTTGCTTGCCACTGAGACTGAAACACAACACTGTCTCTCAGTCAGAAAATGCAAACAAGGAGCCAAAGTAAGTCTGTGCAAGAATGTGGTCTTACTGGGTCTCAACGTTTCCTTAGTGATATGTTAACAGAGGACAAAAATTACTTCCCCACACATTTCCATTGGACACAAAGAGAAACACTTGAGACCATTTTGGTTTGTGTGCTCAATACTAATTTGATGGGGAGAAGTGACATGCCTTTGGGTTGATATTAAAACAGTTACAAAATGTAGGCCTATTGATATCCTATAATGTATCTACCCCTATGTATTTAACAGTAATCATCACATTAGATATTTAGTAATCATTCATTGCTTGTGACTGCATGTGCATGTTACACAAACTGAAGTGAACAGCAGTATGACAGGCTATACGTTGAGTTTCACGTCATATTGTAGTAACAATGGTTGCGTTCCTATGCTTAGACTTTGCTGACGCCTGACAGATCTAACAACGCCTGGACAGTTACTCTAAAGCATCATCTGACCACATGATATGTTATAGCAATTTCTCAGTCGATGACGTGGCCAGAACCATTGGTTGTTGCGTCACCTCGCCTTAGCTGTGGAACTCGCCCATTGCTTTCGGGCCCCAGATTGCTATAACATATGATGTGCTTAGCTGATACCTATCCAGGCATTGTAAGATCTGGCATGTGTTAGCCCTGACGAGTCCCCAACAACCGGTTGTTCCGGTTTTCAGGGGAAATGGAAAGAGAGCCTGTAACATGACTTCCGCTTTTGGACGTTAACAAGGCACTCCATCTTAACTCCTCCTCCACATTTACTGGATTGGTTGAACAGTGCAGGAGAGAACCTTCTTCTCGTCAAGACCAGTATGTAGGGGATCTAGTTTATTTTATGTCTGCTACGTTAGGTTAGGCATGCATCAGCAACACCTGGGCAGAGGAATGCGTCCAATGTACTGTAAGCAGTGAAAGGGATGGCTTCTGCATCATGTGATGGATCAAAGGTTGTTTTAACATTCATAAAACATAGCCAGTTATCAACAAACCATGCACATGAAAACTGAAGGTAAGTTCAGAAGGTGGCATCCTCAATGACATCTGAAAAGGGGCGGGAGAACAACAATAATAAGTATTTCAATTTACAGTAGCAGGGCCATCTGGCAATTCTGGCAAATGCCAGATGGGCTGGACCATTTTTTTGTTGGGTGGCCTGGTCGAAATTGACACACACACACAAAATAATACATACATATATTATAATTTTTGGGGTCATGGCCTGCAGCCCATGGGCCTGTAATTTTTTAAAAGATTGAGCAATTTCTCTATTATATTAATCTATAATGAGCCTTTGGCTGATCAGTGGACAATGGCCACCCCCCTACCCAGATGGGCCAGCCCATTTTTCTGACAGGCTGAGCTGAGGTCACGCAAACTCACATTCAAAGTCAAACGTGGCATCAGCAAAGAGACCTGCTCCAACTCATCAGTTAGATAGCCGTCTCCCGAGTGGCGCAGTGGTCTAAGGCACTGCATCGCAGTGCTAGCTGTGCCACTAGAGATCCTGGTTCGAATCCAGGCTCTGTCGTAGCCGGCCGTGACCGGGAGACCCATGGGGCGGCGCACAATTGGCCCAGGGTAGGGGAGGGAATGGCCGGCAGGGATGTTGGTAGAGCATGGTGTTTGCAACGCCAGGGTTGTGGTTTCGATTCCCGCGGGAGGCCAGTATGAAAAATAAATACAAATATGTATGTACTCACTAACTGTAAGTCGCTCTGGATAAGAGCGTCTGCTAAATGACTAAAATGTAAATGTAATAGCCAAGCTCATGGATTGTAAAAAATGGCAAGGCTGCCTATAAATGTAAAAAGAGCACATTCTACAATGTCACCTCACTCAAAATGTCATTTGAAAGTGTGGCAAAACCATGATTTGGTCAAACAGCAAAGTTACCCTCATGTTTCCTGTAATGAAAGTGTCTGCCTTGCCCCTGTGCCTGTTTCGCCAAGGCCTGCTGGTGTTATGAGTGAGCCACTCTCCTCTTCCCAGTGCGCTAGAGAGAAAAATGTGTTCTGATCGTATAACATTTCAAAACGCAATTGCGGGAAAAACACAGCTTCGGAAGCTTCATCCCCTTGTCCCTGTCAAAGAGAGGAGGGCCTCAGCATTCTGTAAGTATCATTGTTATTTCTGTTGGATGAATACATGGCTATTAGCAGTGGGTATCATATTTAGAGTTAGCGATCTAATTCATGTGTTTTGAGTTTCAACTTCCTCAGGTGTTGAACCCAAGTTAATTAGCCTATGATATTAGTTAGTGCACATAAAGATGTAGGTCATCTCTATTGACCCCCAAAAAATCAGGAAAGGAGTCCTAATTTGACAGTAAAATATAGCAACTATAGCCTAAGTCACTAGCTTGGCTTTCATAACGTATAAGTGTTAAGCAGACAGGCAGACAGACAGACAGACAGACACAGACAGACAGAGAACATGAAGAAGCACAGAGTGACAGCAGAGAAGATGCTGAGACAGATTGACAGCACAACAGGGAGGCAAACAAAATGGCTAGAGGCATAGTTATAGCGGTGAGTTGTATCTCCAAAGGTATTTTTACATATTGTATTTGTTTTAAACATGAGCTGATTAAAAAAGAGGAGGAGGACCATGTCCCGCCAGTCACTGGTACATAAATATTTGGGCAACGCTGTACTGCACTGCCAATGTTATGCGTTAGCACTACTGCCTGTGTCCACTCCCGAGTGGCGCAGTGGTCTAAGGCACTGTATCGCAGTGCTAGCTGTGCCACTAGAGATCCTGGTTCGAATCAAGGCTCTGTCGTAGCCGGCCGCGACCGGGAGACCCATGGGGCGGCGCACAATTGGCCCAGCGTCGTCCAGGGTAGGGGAGGGAATGGCCGGCAGGGATGTTGGTAGAGCATGGTGTTTGCAACGCCAGGGTTGTGGTTTTTTTTTTCCCGTGGGGGGCCAGTATGAAAAATTAATAAAAATAAAATAGATTATAATAATAATAATAATGTATGCACTCACTAACTGTAAGTTGCGCTGGATAAGAGCGTCTGCTAAATGACTAAAATGTAAATGTCTAAGTAGGGTTTGTAGGGTCAGGGTGTAGTAAGGTGTATTTGTGGTGATGGGTTGTGTGTGTATGGTTGGTGGTGAGTTGGTGGCACACCCAGTGGTGTGGTCTAGTAAAATGCCGGGGCCGAATTATTGTCCCAGTCTTCCCCTGTACAGTAGCCTCAAAGACAATTATATCTGTTGTAGCCTTATGTATCAATTATTGACTAAACGTTACTTTGTAGCATAATCAAAACCCACACAACACATTGTATCCACTCTTCGGTAGCGTACAAATGGAAAAAGCGCGCGACAGTTAGGAATCAAATTGACGAATGTGGCCAATAAAATGTTTTGCCTGCATGGCGTGTAGGCTAAATAATGACATTGTGTGTGGATGAGAGCTCAGCCAACATTGGCGGCGACAAGGTGAGAATTCGCCGGCTTTAGACCACGTAGGCTAGGCTACTTATTTATCCAGATGTGTTTGGGTGAATTGGTAGTCTACTTACCAGTTTTCTTGCATCCATTCGAGAGCCCCCTTTTCATCGAATTTTCTTTCGAAATCGTATTCTGCAAGAGGGATGTTCTCTGTCTCGTTCATTTTCGTAACAATTTCAGTTTCTTCCCGTTAAAACTCCTGGTCTATGTTTACACACTTTTAACATTTAAAACTGCTTAAAAAGCCCACGATTAATCTATCAAACCAACAGATACCAATTGCATTCTCTGTGTTTCGGAGCAAATGGGAGGATGCGGTAGAGATGCACTTTCCGGCTGTCACTCACGCATGGTGGCCGAGCGCGAGCACGTCCCAATGACGGTAGAGCCTGGTTTTAATGTTTATGTGTATGGCACGTCCCCTCTGTCTCACGGATTCAAAGTTAAAGTGATGGAGGGAGAGAAGGCAGAGCTTGAATCGGACGTCTAATCGTGCTCTCATGGTGGTCTCAACTGGATGGTCAATCAATGACTAGGATTTGGCTCATGATTGAAACAAAGGCCAAATTGTTCGCATGTTTCATTCAATTTGACTGATTCAACACATGCAAACACCTGTCTGAGAGTAGGCTACCCTATGCCAAACATATTGAGTCCCCTCTAGGGATGCGTTGGCCAGTCAGACAGGGAATAGTTATATTATCAGTTATGCACTATTAATAAATAATGAATGAACTGTCAAGAACTGCATACACTTGGCAACTATGGTCAAAGGTAGTCCTATAGAAATTACACTGCCTACTAATTGCCCACAGAGACCAATGCATTACAATGGTGTCTTATCAGCGGCACCTGCAGGGTTTGTGTAATCAAACTATGTCCCACATATCCCAATGTTTCTATTTACTCCCTGATTTGAGTAAAATGGTGCTGAGTCGTTTTTTTATATATATAAGTAGGCAACAAAGATCAGCATAGGGATTGCTGAATAATTATTACAAAATCAATATGCCCAGGCCTGTCATTTTATCACTGCTTAATATAACATAAATACACATTCAAATGTGGGGTCGTTTGCCATGCCATCTGTTGATAATTTGCACCTATGCACCTAATTGAAATTCTGTTGCATATCAAAATTGCATGTACAATTATGTTAAAACCTAATCGCAGACAAATAAACCATTGAATACAATGGTGTCTTATCAGGAGCACCTGCAAGGTTTGTGTAGTCAAACATGTCCCACATATCCCAATCTGTATGCACTCCCTGATTTGAGTAAAAGGGTGCTGAGTCATTTTTAAATATGAGTAGAAAACTAAAATCAGCATAGGGATCAGGGGCAGATTGGCCATCTGGCAATTCTGGCAAATGCCAGATGGGCTGTACAATTTTTTTTGTTGGGTGGGATGGTCGAAATTGACACACCCTAAAATATTTGGGGCCGGTAATTTGTTTTCCATTTTTTTTGTTCAAATTCTTTGTTATACTAATCTACGTATAAAGAGCCTTTGGCTGATCAGTGGGCAACGGCCGGCACCTCTACCAAGATGGACCGGCCCGGTTTTCTGATAGGCTGAGCGGAGGTCAAGTAAACTCACATTCAAAGTCAAACGCGGCATTAGCAAAGAGACCTGCTCCAACTCCGTCATCCACAGGAGGTTGGTGGCACCTTTAATTGGGGAGAATGGGCTCGTGGTAATGGCTGGAGAGAGTGAGTGGAATGGTATCAATTACATCAAACACATAGTTTCCATGGGTTTGAGGCCATTCCATTCGCTCCGTTCCAGCCATTATTATGAGCCATCCTCCCCTCAGCAGCCTCCACTGCTGTCATCAGTTAGACCGCCACGATCATGGATCGTAAAAAACTGAAAGGGTGCCAATATGTCAGGGTTGCTGAAGGTCGGTGTGGTGCAGGAATCAAGCGCAGGACGCAGAAACTAAGTCCAAAAGACTTTAGTGAAATATTCACGTAGTACACGAGCACAACAAGCCCGGAGGCGAAATAAAGGCACACACAGGCGTCAAACAATAGGCGCACTAACATGTGCGAAAACCTCTCCAAAACAACGGAGGGAAACACGTAGCTCAGAACACCAAACAGAAGAGCAATCACACACAACACCTGACACACACAACGAGAACTAAATAGGACACTAATGAGGACTAACTAGACACAGGTGTACAACATCAAGACAAAACCAAACGAACATGAAACATAGATCGGTGGCAGCTAGTACTCCGGGGACGACGACCGCCGAAACCTGCCCGAACAAGGAGGAGGAGCAGCCTCGGCCGAAACCGTGACACAATAAAAGTAGACCTCTACATTGTCACCTCACTCAAAATGTCCTATTTTGGGGGGCCTGCTGCTGTGATGAGAGAGCAGAAATGCATTCTGAACATATAACATTTCAAAATGCAATTGCACAGCTTTGGAAGAAAAACACAGCTTTGGAAGCTTCGTCCCCTTGTCCCTGTTGAAGAGAGGAGGGTCACAGCTTTCTGTTGGTAAAATGTTTATTTCCCAACTCTCAATATTCAGCTTAATAGCAACTATTTTACAACCAAGCTATTTGATATGGCTTTGCGATATGGAGCGGAACACGAGTGAAATGCGAACCGGCCATTGCGAGGGCATAGGCCTATAGGTCTCATGGGTAGTAGCCTACAACTGCAAAGTTTTACATTTATTGTTGGTTGACTACATGGCTACTAGCGGTGGGTATTATATTTAGAGTTCGCAATCTAGTTAATGGGTTTTGAGTTTCCACTTCCTCCGGTTTTGAACCCCAAATTAATTAGGCTTTGATATTAGTTAGTGCATATAAAGATGTATGTAATCTGTATTGAAAATTTCAGCAGTCCTATTTTGACAGTAAAATATAGCAACTATAGTTGAATTGTCAACCCAAAATTCAGGTCAAGCACTGGATTAGGTTGCACATCCAAATATATCTTGAGTCATGCATTCCTGCTTGGAAGTGTTAGATGAAACAACTTATTTCTTTAATACCTCAGTAGAGTATGTATTACACTTCTTAATAAAGCACTATGAATGACTTTATAAGATGATTACACATGATTTGGGTCCAACTAAATCACCAAATCATGGACTAGTGTAAGGGTTGGTGTGAGGTGTGACCCAGGTGCGGTGCGGTATAGACAGTAGGCAGTGGGCAGAGATGGTGAAACAAGGATCTTTACTGGTGGTCCCGAAGCCAGGATGCAAAACAACGGACTTAGTACTGCTGAGCATAGAGAAACTAGCAGAGAAAACTGAGCAAGAGAACACAGGGAAGTGAGGGCATAAATACACAGGTGAACAGGTAGGCCTGGACCGACGGGACCGACGCCTTTTCCGCCCTACCCCCCCTCTTGGCCCCCTGAATGTAGGCTAAGTTCTTATGGTCAGTTCATACGACGAATGGATGGGTGGCCCCCTCTAGCCAATGCCTCCACTCCCCCAGGGCGAGCTTGACTGCTAGCAGCTCACGGTTCCCCACGTCCGACGGGAGAAAAAAACACGCAGGAGTGAGTCTTACCATCCGTGAAGAACCGTTGGGACAGGATTGCCATCACCAAAACGTCTGAAGCATCCACCTCCACAATGAACGGTAGGGAAGGATCAGGATGCCCTAGGACCGGGGCCGATGTAAAGCGCCGCTTAAGCGCATCGAATGCGAACGCCTAGAAAAATTTGCCATCCCTAAAAACCATTGTAGTTGCTTGAGGGAGGAGGGCTGGGGACAATCCAGTACCGCGCTGACCTTGGCTGGGTCCATCCGTAGGTCCCCCTGGGTGTCAATGAACTCGTCCCCCTCCGGAATCCTCACCAGGTTGTAGGCATTTTGTAAGTCCAGCTTGGTGAAGATCCAGGCTCCCTGCAACGACTCGAATGCGGTTCTTAACCGTGATGTTGTTGAGGGCCCGGTAATCAATGCACGGCCATGGCCCACCATCCTTTTTCCCCACGAAGAAGAAGCCTGTGGCCGCGGGTGAGGCGTATGTGACCCTCGGCAAGTGCCTCGTCGATATACACTACCGTTCAAAAGTTTGGGGTCACTTAGAAATGTCCTTGTTTTCGAAAGAAAAAAAAAAATGTGGCCATTAAAATAACATCAAATTGATCAGAAATACAGTGTAGACATTGTTAATGTTGTAAATGGCTATTGTAGCTGGAAACAGCTGATTTTTTATGGAATATCTACAGTTGAAGTCGGAAGTTTACATACACCTTAGCCAAATACATTTAAACTCAGTTTTTCACAATTCTTGACATTTAATCCTAATAAAAATTCCCTGTCTTAGGTCAGTTAGGATCACCACTTTATTTTAAGAATGTGAAATGTCAGAATAATAGTAGAGAGAATGATTTATTTCAGCTTTTATTTCTTTCATCACATTCCCAGTGGGTCAGAAGTTTACATACACTCAATTAGTATTTGGTAGCATTGCCTTTAAATTGTTTAACTTGGGTCAAACATTTCGGGTAGCCTTCCACAAGCTTCCCACAATAAGTTGGGTGAATTTTGGCCCATTCCTCCTGACAGAGCTAGTGTAACAGAGTCAGGTTTGTAGGCCTCCTTGCTCCCACACACCTTTTCAGTTCTACCCACACATTTTCTATAGGATTGAGGTCAGGGCTTTGTGATGGCCACTCCAATACCTTGACTTTGTTGTCCTTAAGCCATTTTGCCACAACTTTGGAAGTATGCTTGAGGTCATTGTCCATTTGGAAGATCAATTTGCGACCAAGCTTTAACTTCCTGACTGATGTCTTGAGATGTTGCTTCAATATATCCACATAATTTTCCTTCCTCATGATGCCATCTATTTTGTGAAGTGCACCAGTCCCTCCTGCAGCAAAGCACCCCCACAGCATGATGCTGCCACCCCCGTGTCACGATCGTCGGGAACAGATGAGGACCAAGGCGCAGCGTTGCAGACGAACATACTCTTTATTTGTGAAACACGACCAAAACAACAAAAAACGATAACGTGACAGTCAACGGTCAAACACAAACCAACTCGAACAAGATCCCACAACCACTGTGGGCAAACAGCTTGTTTAAATGTGGTTCCCAATCAGAGACAACCAGCCACAGCTGACACTCGTTGCCTCTGATTGAGAACCACACTGGCCAACATAGAAATGGAACACATAGAATACAAATGAAACTCACACTCTGGCTCAACATACAAGTGTCCCCAGAGCCAGGGCGTGACAGTACCCCCCCCCCTAAAGGCGCGGACTCCGACCGCGCCAACTAAATACCACAGGGGAGGGACCGGGTGGGCACTCCGCCTTGGCGGCGGATCCGGCTACGGGCCTGATCCCCACTCCTCTCCAACCCCCCAAAGTACCCCTGGTCCGGTCTGGCCCCGCTGGCCGGAGCTGGACTGCACACTGATGGAGCGGATTGCTCTAGCTCCGGCGTAACGCATCTGACCGGTGCCGGACCAGGCACCAGTGGAACAGGCACGGGCCGTGCCGGACTGACGACGCCCACCACTGGCTTGGTGTGGAGAACAGGCACGGGCCGTGCTGGACTGGCGACGCACACCACTGGCTTGGTGTGAGCAGCAGGAGCGGGCCGAACCGGGCTGGCGACGCGCACCATTGGCTTGGTGCGGGAAGCAGGAGCGGGCCGGACCGGGCTGACGATGCGCACCCCTGGCTTGGTGCGTGGAGCAGGAACGGACCGGACCGGGCTGACGATGCGCACCCCTGGCTTAGTGCGTGGAGCAGCAACGGGCGGGCCGGGCTGACAATACGCACCCCTGGCTTGGTGCGTGGAGCAGGAACGGGCTGGACCGGGCTGACGACTCGCACCCCTGGCTTGGTGCGAGGAGCAGGAACAGGCCGGACCGGGCTGGCGACGCGCACCATAGGCTTGGTGCGGGGAGCAGGAACAGGCCAGGCCGAGCTGGCAACGCGCACCGTAGGCTTGGTGCGAGTGGCAGGAACAGGCCGGGCTGGGCTGGCGACGCGCACCATAGGCTTGGTGCGGAGAGCAGGAACAGGCCGGGCTGGGCTGGCGACGCGCACCGTAGGCTTGGTGCGAGGGGCAGGAACAGACCGGACCGTACTGGGGACACACACCACTGGCCCTACACCGGGATCTGGAACGGGCCGGACCGGACTGGTAACACACCCCAGTACCTCTCGCCGTGCCTCTACACCTTCCTTCCCTTCTTTGACCAGTGGCCCCCGTAACCTGGCGGCCTCCTCTGCCAACCCGCTGGACCGCTCTATCGCGGCCTCCTGCTGCCCCGACGTCCACGTCGTGAGCCCCCCCCAAAAAAAATTCTGGGGGTCTCTCTTCCCCGTGGGCCAGGCCTCTATAGTTCTCGCCCAACTCTCGCTCTTCTGCTTCCAACTCCAGCCATTCTGCTCCTCATTTGGCTTGACCCAGTCGAGACTCTTCCTCCACTGTTCCCAAGTCCACCCTCTCTGCTCTTCATTAGGCTTGACCCAGTCGAGGTTGCCACGGAGATCTGCTAGCGACTCCCCTGGCGATGGCTCCTGGACACGCTGCTTGGTCCAGTTTTGGTGGGATCTTCTGTCACGATCGTCGGGAACAGATGAGGACCAAGGCGCAGCGTTGCAGACGAACATACTCTTTATTTGTGAAACACGACCAAAACAACAAAAAACGATAACGTGACAGTCAACGGTCAAACACAAACCAACTCGAACAAGATCCCACAACCACTGTGGGCAAACAGCTTGTTTAAATGTGGTTCCCAATCAGAGACAACCAGCCACAGCTGACACTCGTTGCCTCTGATTGAGAACCACACTGGCCAACATAGAAATGGAACACATAGAATACAAATGAAACTCACACTCTGGCTCAACATACAAGTGTCCCCAGAGCCAGGGCGTGACAGTACCCCCCCCCCTAAAGGCGCGGACTCCGACCGCGCCAACTAAATACCACAGGGGAGGGACCGGGTGGGCACTCCGCCTTGGCGGCGGATCCGGCTACGGGCCTGATCCCCACTCCCTCTCCAACCCCCCAAAGTACCCCTGGTCCGGTCTGGCCCCGCTGGCCGGAGCTGGACTGCACACTGATGGAGCGGATTGCTCTAGCTCCGGCGTAACGCATCTGACCGGTGCCGGACCAGGCACCAGTGGAACAGGCACGGGCCGTGCCGGACTGACGACGCCCACCACTGGCTTGGTGTGGAGAACAGGCACGGGCCGTGCTGGACTGGCGACGCACACCACTGGCTTGGTGTGAGCAGCAGGAGCGGGCCGAACCGGGCTGGCGACGCGCACCATTGGCTTGGTGCGGGAAGCAGGAGCGGGCCGGACCGGGCTGACGATGCGCACCCCTGGCTTGGTGCGTGGAGCAGGAACGGACCGGACCGGGCTGACGATGCGCACCCCTGGCTTAGTGCGTGGAGCAGCAACGGGCGGGCCGGGCTGACAATACGCACCCCTGGCTTGGTGCGTGGAGCAGGAACGGGCTGGACCGGGCTGACGACTCGCACCCCTGGCTTGGTGCGAGGAGCAGGAACAGGCCGGACCGGGCTGGCGACGCGCACCATAGGCTTGGTGCGGGGAGCAGGAACAGGCCAGGCCGAGCTGGCAACGCGCACCGTAGGCTTGGTGCGAGTGGCAGGAACAGGCCGGGCTGGGCTGGCGACGCGCACCATAGGCTTGGTGCGGAGAGCAGGAACAGGCCGGGCTGGGCTGGCGACGCGCACCGTAGGCTTGGTGCGAGGGGCAGGAACAGACCGGACCGTACTGGGGACACACACCACTGGCCCTACACCGGGATCTGGAACGGGCCGGACCGGACTGGTAACACACCCCAGTACCTCTCGCCGTGCCTCTACACCTTCCTTCCCTTCTTTGACCAGTGGCCCCCGTAACCTGGCGGCCTCCTCTGCCAACCCGCTGGACCGCTCTATCGCGGCCTCCTGCTGCCCCGACGTCCACGTCGTGAGCCCCCCTAAAAAAATTCTGGGGGTCTCTCTTCCCCGTGGGCCAGGCCTCTATAGTTCTCGCCCAACTCTCGCTCTTCTGCTTCCAACTCCAGCCATTCTGCTCCTCATTTGGCTTGACCCAGTCGAGACTCTTCCTCCACTGTTCCCAAGTCCACCCTCTCTGCTCTTCATTAGGCTTGACCCAGTCGAGGTTGCCACGGAGATCTGCTAGCGACTCCCCTGGCGATGGCTCCTGGACACGCTGCTTGGTCCAGTTTTGGTGGGATCTTCTGTCACGATCGTCGGGAACAGATGAGGACCAAGGCACAGCGTTGCAGACGAACATACTCTTTATTTGTGAAACACGACCAAAACAACAAAAAACGATAACGTGACAGTCAACGGTCAAACACAAACCAACTCGAACAAGATCCCACAACCACTGTGGGCAAACAGCTTGTTTAAATGTGGTTCCCAATCAGAGACAACCAGCCACAGCTGACACTCGTTGCCTCTGATTGAGAACCACACTGGCCAACATAGAAATGGAACACATAGAATACAAATGAAACTCACACCCTGGCTCAACATACAAGTGTCCCCAGAGCCAGGGCGTGACACCCCGTGCTTCACGGTTGGGATGGTGTTCTTCGGCTTGCAAGCGTCCCCCTTTTTCCTCCTAACATAACGATGGTCATTATGGCCAAACAGTTCTATTTTTGTTTCATCAGACCAGAGGACATTTCTCCAAAAAGTACGATCTTTGTCCCCATGTGCAGTTGCAAACCGTAGTCTGGCTTTTTTATGGCGGTTTTGGAGTAGTGGCTTCTTCCTTGCTGAGCGGCCTTTCAGGTTATGTCGATATATGACTCGTTTTACTGTGGATATAGATACTTTTGTACCTGTTTCCTCCAGCATCTTCACAAGGTCCTTTGCTGTTGTTCTGGGATTGATTTGCACTTTTCGCACCAAAGTACGTTCATCTCTAGGAGACAGAACGCGTCTCCTTCCTGAGCGGTATGACGGCTGCGTGGTCCCATGGTGTTTATACTTGCGTACTATTGTTTGTACAGATGAACGTGGTACCTTCAGGCGTTTGGAAATTGCTCCCAAGGATGAACCAGACTTGTGGAGGTCTACAATCTATTTTCTGAGGTCTTAGCTGATTTCTTTTGATTTTTCCATGATGTCAAGCAAAGAGGCACTGAATTGTAGGCCTTGAAATACATCCACAGGTACACCTCCAATTGACACAAATGATGTCAATTAGCCTATCAGAAGCTTCTAAAGCCATGACATCATTTTCTGGAATTTTCCAAGCTGTTTAAAGGCACAGTCAACGTAGTGTATGTAAACTTCTGACCCACTGGAATTGTGATACAGTGAATTATAAGTGAAATAATCTGTCTATAAAGAATTGTTGGAAAAATTACTTGTGTCATGCACAAAGTAGATGTCCTAACCGACATGCCAAAACTATAGTTAGCTAAAAAGAAATTTGTGGAGTGGTTGAAAAACGAGTTTTAATGACTCCAACCTAAGTGTATGTAAACTTCTGACTTCAACTGTACATAGGCGTACAGAGGCCCATTATCAGCAACCATCAGTCCTGTGTTCCAATGGCACGTTGTGTTTGCTAATCCAAGTCTATCATTTTAAAAGGCTAATTGATCATTAGATAACCCTTTTACAATTATGTTAGCACAGTTGAAAACTGTTGTGCTGATTAAAGAAGCAATAAAACTGGCATTCTTGAGACTAGTTGAGTATCTGGAGCATCAGCAATTGTGGGTTCGATTACAGAATCAAAATGGCCAGAAACAAATAACTTTCTTCTGAAACTCGTCAGTCTATTCTTGTTCTGAGAAATGAAGGCTATTCCATGTGAGAAATTGCCAAGAAACTGAAGATCTCATACAACGCTGTGTACTCCTCCCTTCACAGAACAGCGCAAACTGGCTCTAACCAGAATAGAAAGAGGAGTGGGAGGCCCAGGTGCACAACTGAGCAAGAGGACAAATACATTTCTCTAGTTTGAGAAACAGACGCCTCACAGGTCCTCAACTGGCAGCTTCATTAAATAGTACCCGCAAAACACCAGTCTCAACGTCAACAGTGAAGAGGCGACTCCGGGATGCTGACCTTCTAGGCAGAGTTGCAAAGAAAACGCCATATCTCCTACTGGCCAATAAAAATAAAAGATGAAGATGGGAAGTCTGAGATATGGCTTTTTCTTTGCAACTCTGCCTAGAAGGTCAGCATCCCGGAGTCGCCTCTTCTGCCTGGCCGCAGCACAGGCAACGTCCCTGGCGCAGACGCCTCTGCATCTCCATCCTGGACAAGCGCATCGCACCCAGCTGCATAGCCTCCTCCTGAGGCGTCTCCTCCCTGAATCGTTGGAAAGCCTCCGGGCTGATAGGGTGACGCGGTGGAAAGGGCCCGATCATTCATTATGTGCGACATAACTCCACCAGTCCTACCGATGATATCATTTATGAAGATTATACCTTTTTTAAACATTCTGTCAAAAAATAAAGGTTTTTTGTCAATTAGTATATTTGAATTTAACCACAATATTTGTTGCATTATTTGTTCTGTCGTTTCTGGAGGATTAAATTGAAATTGCAACCAACTTTCTATGGCTTGTTTTAGAAATAGTGACATTTGGGAGATTATTTCCTTTTCAAATAACTGAAAGTGAGAGGTTGTAATCTGAATAAAGGGAAAAAGGCCTTTCTTGAACATTGGGTGAGACAATCTTACTAATTTGCTTGAGAACCAGTTCGGATTTAAGTATAACTTTTGTATGACTGAAGCTTTTAGTGATAGGTCTAATGCTTTAATATTTAATAATTTCTGTCCTCCGAATTCATATTAATTATATAAATATGCTATTTTAATTTTGTCTGGCTTGCCGTTCCAAATAAAATTGAATATTTTTTTCTCATATAATTTAAAAAACTGTTCGCTAGGCGTCGGCAAGACCATAAGCAAATAGGTAAACTGGGATAATACTAAAGAGATAATCAGGGTGATTTTTCCACAAATTGACAGGTATTTTCCTTTCCATGGTAGTAAGATCTTATCTATTTTTGCTAACTTTCTATTAAAATGTATTGAAGTGAGATCATTTATTTCCTTTGGGATATGTATTCCGAGTATATCCACATCACCATCAGACCATTTTATTGGTAAACTACATGGTAATGTAAAAATTGTATTTTTTTGTGATCCAATACGTAATATAGTACATTTGTCATAATTTGGTTGTAATCCAGAGAGGTTAGAAAATGTATCTAGATCCTCTATGAGGCTGTGGAGGGATTCTAGTTGTGGATTTAAAAGAAAACATGAATCATCAGCATACAATGACACCTTTGTTTTTAAGTCCTGTATTTCTAATCCTCTGATATTATTATTGGATCTGATTTTAATAGCTAACATATCGATGGCCACAATAAATAGATATGCCGATAGTGGACAACCTTGTTTCACTCCTCTTGACAGTTTAAAACTTTCGGAGAAATAGCCATTATTTACTATTGTCACGAATTCCGCCGAGACTGCTCCTCCTCCTTGTTCGGGCAGGCTTCGGCGTTCGTCGTCCCCGGAGTACTAGCTGCTACCGCTTGATGTTCTCTATGTTTGTTTGGTTTTGTCTTGTTGGTGCACCTGTTTCGTATTATGGATTGATTAGGTCACCTATAAGTTTCCTTTGGTTTTGTTTGCAGTTGTGTGTTGTTGAACACCTGTCCGTTGGTGTATGTTGATTGTTTTCTAGTGTTTAGTGTTTTACGCACCGTTTGCGTAATCGCTCGCCTCCTGTGTTTTGAGGCCCGCTATTGTGTATTTGTCTTTGTGACAATTAAAGTCGGTTCGACTAAGCTTCTGTGTCCTGCGCCTGACTCCAACACCGCATCCACATCATCCCTTGACAGAACAACACACCAGAATATGGAGTCAGCAGGAGCAGTGGCGGCGACCGAGTCGCTGGAGGATCGGGTCAGCTGCCAGGACGCCAGGATCCAGCAACTCAGCTCTGCCATGCAGGAGGTTATGAACACCCTGCGCCGATGGGAAAGGGGAGGCGTGCCCACACCTCCTCCTCCATTACCACCACCATCGGCCAGCCCCACCAGACCAGCTCCGGAATCCAGTGGGATTCGGCTCTCGCTCCCGAGGGCGTATGATGGCACCGCAGCCGGGTGTCAGGGGTTCCTCCTTCAGGTGGAACTCTACCTGGCCACCATACACCCGGCACCCTCGGGATACGAGAGCGTTTCCGCCCTCATCTCCTGTCTCTCCGGCAAGGCGTTGGAGTGGGCCAACGCCGAATGGAGGGGAATAGACGCCGCCACCATCAGCTACGCGGAGTTCTCCCGCCGCTTCAGGGCTGTTTTCGATCACCCTCCTGAGGGTAAAGCGGCGGGGGAGCGTCTGTTCCACCTCCGACAGGGGAAGAGGAGTGCACAGGAGTTCGCCCTGGATTTCCGGACTCTAGCGGCGGATGCGGGGTGGAATGAGAGGGCCCTCATCGACCACTATCGGTGTAGCCTGCGTGAGGACATTCGTCAAGAGCTGGCCTGCAGGGACACCAACCTGTCCTTCGACCAGCTAGTGGACATGTCCATTCGTCTGGATACCCTGCTGGCCACCCGCGGACGTCCCGAGTTGGGGCCGTCCATTCCATCCCCCAGCACCTCCGAGCCGAGCCCTATGGAGCTCGGGGGTGCTGGCGCTAGAGAGAGAAGGAGAGAGAACCCGAGGGGGCCGTCCCCTGCACCAGCTGTGGCCGTGGAGGACACACTGCGGCTAGGTGCTGGGGAGGGTCTCCAGGGAATCGGGGCAACAGGTCGCGCACTGGGGAGTCATTTCAGGTGAGTAGGTGCCCCACTCACCCAGAGCTCTCTGTTGTTCACTTGTGTATACCTGTGGTATTTCCTTAGGTTGCATCTCATTCCCAGCATAAGGCGCTAGTCGATTCAGGCGCAGCTGGGAATTTTATTGATCGGACATTTTGTTCTAAGTTAGGGATTCCCCTCCTGCCCGTTGATGCACCCTTTCCTGTCCATGCCCTAGATAGCCGCCCGTTGGGATCTGGGTTGATTAGGGAGGTCAGAGCGCCACTAAAGATGAAGACGCAGGGGGGTCATGAGGAGATTATTCAGTTGTACCTAATTGACTCCCCTGCGTATCCCGTGGTGCTGGGGCTTCCTTGGTTAATCACCCATGACCCCACCATTTCGTGGCAACAGAGGGCTCTCAAGGAATGGTCTGGCCAGTGTGTTGGGCGATGTTTAGGTGTTTCCGTTGGGGCGACCACGGTGGAGAGTCCGAACCAAGTGCCCGCAATGCACATTCCCCCTGAGTATGAGAATTTGGCACTCGTGTTCAGCAAGACGAGGGCGACGCGATTGCCACCTCATAGACAGGGAGATTGTGCGATAAACCTCCAGACAGGTGCGGCACTCCCGCGGAGCCATGTGTATCCTCTGTCTCAATTAGGAGACGGCAGCTATGGAGACATACATAGCTGAGTCCCTGAGACAGGGATACATACGGTCCTCCACTTCCCCTGCGTCCTCTAGTTTCTTTTTTGTGAAGAAGAAGGATGGAGGGTTGCGCCCGTGTATTGATTACCGTAGTCTAAATTAGATCACTGTGAAATACAGTTACCCTCTTCCTCTGATTGCGAGTATGACTGAATCATTACGCGGAGCGCGTTTCTTCACAAAACTGGATCTCAGGAGCACTTATAACTTGGTGCGCATTAGGGAGGGAGACGAATGGAAGACGGCATTTAGTACCACCTCAGGTCATTATGAGTATCTTGTCATGCCATACGGGTTAATGAATGCTCCTTCAGTCTTCCAATCATTTGTGGATGAGATCTTCCGGGACCTGCATGGGCAGGGAGTGGTAGTGTACATTGACGACATCCTAGTGTACTCTGCTACACGAGCTGAGCATGTAGCCCTGGTGCGCCGAGTGTTGGGGAGGCTGTTGGAGCATGACTTGTATGTCAAGGCAGAGAAATGTCTGTTTTTCCAGGAGTCCATCTCCTTCTTGGGTCATCGGTTGTCAGCCTCAGGGGTGAAGATGGAGATTGACCGTGTGTCAGCCGTGCGTAACTGGAAAACCCCAACCACTGTTAAAGAGGTGCAGCAGTTTTTGGGTTTTGCCAATTACTACCGGAGGTTTATCCGGGGTTTTGGACAGGTAGCAGCTCCCATTACTTCCCTGCTGAAGGGGGGCCCGGTGCGTTTGCAGTGGTCGGCTGAAGCGGACAGGGCGTTTTGTAAACTGAAGCACCTGTTCACTTCGGCTCCGGTGCTGACGCACCCGGACCCCGCTTTAGCGTTCCAGGTAGAGGTGGACGCGTCAGATGCCGGTATTGGGGCAGTACTGTCGCAACGCTCCGGCACGCCTCCTAAGCTCCGTCCCTGCGCTTTTTATTCTAAAAAGCTCAGCCCGGCGGAACGTAATTATGACGTAGGGGACAGGGAGCTGTTAGCCGTGGTTCAAGCCCTAAAGGTGTGGAGGCATTGGCTTGAGGGGGCTCAACACCCTTTTCTCATTCTGACTGACCATCGTAACCTGGAGTACATCCGGGCAGCTAGGAGATTGAACCCTCGTCAGGCTAGGTGGAACATGTTTCTGACCCGGTTCGTTTTTAAGATCACTTACATCCCAGGGTCCCAGAACGGTAAGGCAGACGCCCTGTCCCGGCGGTATGACACAGAGGAGAGGTCCATTGAGCCCACTCCCATACTGCCGGAGTCTTGTCTGGTGGCACCGGTGGTATGGGAGGTCGATGCGGAAATTGAGCGGGCGTTACGCACCAACCCTACTCCCCCAGAGTGTCCAGTGGGTCGGACGTACGTGCCGCTCGAGGTCCGTGATCGTCTCATCTATTGGGCTTATACGTCACCCTCCTCTGGACATCCAGGTATTGGCCGGACAGTGCACTGCCTTAGTGTTAAGTACTGGTGGCCAACATTGGCTAGGGACGTGAGGGTTTATGTCTCCTGCTCGGTGTGCGCTCAGTGTAAGGCGCCTAGACACCTGCCCAGGGGGAAGTTACAACCCCTGCCCGTTCCACAACGGCCGTGGTCTCACCTCTCGGTGGACTTTGTCACGGACCTTCCCCCCTCTCAGGGGAATACCACTACTCTGGTCGTTGAGGATCGGTTCTCTAAGGCCTGTCATCTCATTCCAATGCCGGGTCTCCCTACTGCCCTACAGACCGCTGAGGCTTTGTTCACCCACGTCTTCCGGCACTACGGGGTTCCCGAGGATATAGTGTCATATCGGGGTCCCCAATTCACCTCTAGAGTCTGGAGGGCGTTCATGGAACGCTTGGGGGTCTCGGTTAGCCTTACCTCGGGTTACCACCCTGAGAGTAATGGGCAGGTGGAGAGAGTGAACCAGGATGTGGGTAGGTTTCTGAGATCATATTGCCAGGGCCGGCAGGAGGAGTGGTCGGGGTATATCCCCTGGGCAGAGATGGCTCAGAACTCTCTTCGCCACTCCTCTACTAACCTGACCCCTTTTCAGTGCGTGTTAGGGTATCAGCCGGTTCTGGCACCATGGCATCAGAGCCAGATCGAGGCTCCTGCGGTGGATGAGTGGTTTCGGCGCTCGGAGGAGACGTGGAACGCTGCACACGTACATCTGCAGCGGGCCATCCGCAGGCAGAAGGCGAGCGCCGATCTCCACCGCAGTGAGGGTCCAGTATACGCCCCTGGAGATCGAGTCTGGCTCTCGACTCGAAACCTGCCCCTTCGCCTGCCCTGCCGGAAGCTTGGCCGGCGGTTTGTGGGGCCATTTAAAGTCCTGAGGAGATTGAACGAGGTGTGTTACAAGTTGCAACTGCCTAATGACTATCACATTAACCCCTCGTTCCATGTGTCTCTCCTCAGGCCGGTGGTAGCTGGTCCACTCCAGGAGAGTGAGATAAGAGAGACCCCTCCGCCCCACTGGACATCGAGGGGCTCCGGCGTACTCAGTCCGGTCCATCGTGGATTCGAGACGTCGGATGGGGGTCTACAATATCTCGTGTAGTGGGAGGGGTACGGTCCGGAGGAACGGTGCTGGGTGCCTAGGAGGGACATTTTAGATCCATCCCTCCTGACTGAGTTCCACCGGAGTCATCCTACGCGCCCTGCTCCACGTCCTCCTGGCCGTCCCCGAGGCCGGGGTCGGCGCACAGCTGGAGCCGCGCGTCAAGGGGGGGGTACTGTCACGAATTCCGCCGAGACTGCTCCTCCTCCTTGTTCGGGCAGGCTTCGGCGTTCGTCGTCCCCGGAGTACTAGCTGCTACCGCTTGGTGTTCTCTATGTTTGTTTGGTTTTGTCTTGTTGGTGCACCTGTTTCGTATTATGTATTGATTAGGTCACCTATAAGTTTCCTTTGGTTTTGTTTGCAGTTGTGTGTTGTTGAACGCCTGTCCGTTGGTGTATGTTGATTGTTTTCTAGTGTTTAGTGTTTTACGCACCGTTTGCGTAATCGCTCGCCTCCTGTGTTTTGAGGCCCGTTATTGTGTATTTGTCTTTGTGACAATTAAAGTCGGTTCGACTAAGCTTCTGTGTCCTGCGCCTGACTCCAACACCGCATCCACATCAGCCCTTGACAACTATTTTACACCTAGGGTTACTATACATGATTTTGACCCATTTTATAAGAGATTCTCCAAAATTGAAATGCTCCAGGCATTTATATATAAACCCCAGTCGAACTTTATCAAATGCCAAAGTGTTGGTCCCATGTTTCATGAGCTGAAACAAAAGATCCCAGAAATGTTCCATATGCACAAAAAGCTTATTTCTCTCAAGTTTTTTGCACAGATTTGTTTACATCCCTGTTAGTGAGCATTTCTCCTTTGCCAAAATAATTAGTCCCCCTGACAGGTGTGGCATATCAAGAAGCTGATTAAACAGCATGAATTTGACAGTATGTCCAACCAGCCTCACAAACGCAGACCACGTGTAACCACGCCAGCCCAGGACCTCCACATCTGGCTTCTTCACCTGTGGGATCGTCTGAGACCAGCCACCCAGACAGCTGATGAAACAGATGAGTTTTTCTGTTTCTAATAAAGCCTTTTGTGGGGAAAAACTAATTCTGATTGGCTGGGTCTTGCTCCCCAGTGGGTGGGCCAGTCTCCCAAGTGGGTGGGCCTATGCCCTCCCAGGCCCACCCATGGCTGCACCCCTGCCCAGTCATGTGAAATCCATAGATTAGGGCCTAATGAATTTATTTAAATTGACAGATTTCCTTATATGAACTGTATCTCAGTAAATCGTTGAAATTGTTGCATGTTGCGTTTATATTTTTGTTCAGTATATATTAGGATTTTCGTTTTTTGGGATGAGTTGGTGGCGCGTGCAGTGATGTGGGCAGGTGAAGATAAAATGGCAGGGCCGAATTCTTGTCCCAGTTCACCACTGATAGGGATTACTGAATAATTATTTCCAGTTGAAGCTTGCATCCACTACAACGGAGCAGCAAGAGGAACTGCCCCTCCCTACCATCAGGCTATGCTCAAACCCAACACCCCAACCCAAGCACTCCGTTCTGCCACCTCAGGTCTCTTGGCCCAGCTCCCACTCAGCCCAGTCCAAGCTCTTCTCTGTCCTGGCACCCCAATGGTGGAACAAGCTTCCACCTGAAGCTAGGACAGCAGAGTCCCTGCCCATCTCCCGAAAACATCTGAAACCCTACCTCTTCAAAGAGTATCTTAAATAATCCCACAGCAACTCCCCCCCCACCCCCACACTTTTTTCTCCCTTATTAGCTCTGACTTTGCTGATAGCTACTTTATTGAAGAAAAATGTACTAACTATGACCGTGATATGTGGGTGTCCCACCTAGCTATCTTAAGATGAATGCACTAACTGTAAATCGCTCTGGATAAGAGCATCTGCTAAATGACTAAAATTGTAAATGTAAAAGCTTTAAAGTATTCCCACACATTTGGCATAATACATGTTTACCCAGAACGATGTAGCCAGAAGATGTGGCCAACAGTTTATCAGATAATGCTGTGGGAATTTCAATACAGTCTCATTCACCCGATGTTTGGAAGCCTGGCTAATAACCTACTGGTAGGAGAATGATGCCATCTTCTGGACGAAGCTAAGATGTGCTAGAGCAGTGGTTCCCAACCTTTTTCGGTTACTGTACCACCAACTGAATTTATTTCTGCCCGGAGTACCCCTGAAGTATCCCCTCATGTGCATTTTACCAGTAAGACTATGGTCTCATGAGTCTTCTCAAGTACCCCCTGTGGATAGGCCAAGTAGCCCTGATTGGGATCCATTGTGCTAGGGTGTCATAGTGTGGGATACTGTGTCTGCAGATACAGTATGTAATAACTCAAGACTTAAACACATAAAACAATACATAATAAATGCACTTGGGATAAGACAACAGCAGATAGATGTCATCCCAAATTAATTAAAAACATTCTAGAAGTAACCTAGATGCACATTCCACAGAGGAGTTCTCATGGAATAGAAAGAATATTGTTCATTTGAGGACAAAGTGAAGAACAGGCTGTGAAAGTTAGAACAAGGCCTCATGGTGTGCCTTTTACCAGGCATGATGCCAGGGCTGCTGGCATGAGTCTCTCTGCTCTCAACCAACATCCCTGCCCTTTCGTTTACTTATTACATCATCCCCTGAAGTCAACAGGTGGCGGTAGAGAGCAGAAGAAGATCTCGAGAGCAGTGCAACACTGACAGAGACAGTGGGAGTTACTGCTCAGTTACCTGGGGACATGATGATCCACCAGTGCCGTGTTTCTCAGACCCCCCAGGAGGTGCACAATTTCTTCTAGCCCAGCACTAACACACCAGTTTCAACTTGGTGTCAATTATTTAATTTTTCAGTGGAATGTATTACTGTAAGTACAAAGGTTTTACCAATGCCTTATCTTCAAGCTCCCTGAAATAACTTTACGTTTTTTATTGTAGGCCTATAGTATGCAGTATAAAAGAGTGCATTGTTCAGTGCATCGCCTCGCAAAGATGGGTCGGTCACTCATTACAACAGGGAAACCAGTGAAGCAGCATTCCATTCTTTGCAGTTGCCTGTCATGTCCATAATTTCAAAAAGACCTGTATCGAGGTCTGTGTGTGTGTGTGTGTGTGTGTGTGTGTGTGTGTGTGTGTGTGTGTGTGTGTGTGTGTGTGTGTGTGTGTGTGTGTGTGTGTGTGTGTGTGTGTGTGTGTGTGTGTGTGTGTGTGTGTGTGTGTGTGTGTGTGTGCAAGAGAGATAGGTGAGACAGGCAGTACCACCATCAGTGCATATTCACCAACATTTAGTTGTCAGAGGAGGCTGGTTTTATGTTGATGATGATTTGTTTTCTTGTATACCAAATATGCCAGATATTGTTATTGTGGGGGGAGGCCGAAGGGAGGTGCTCATTTTGGAAGTGGGTTGCTCTTTTGACTCCTACATGGAGCAGACCTTTGCTGCCAAGTTGCTAAAATACCAGCCTCTTGTGTCACGCATGAATAGCCTTGGTTATCAGTGCAAACATGTGGTGCTGATATTTGGGAGTCTCGGCCATGTACATAGGCTGACAGTATGTAGCCTTCAGATTGCTGGCCTGCATAGGACAAAGGTAAAGCAGCTAGCAAGGAACTGCTCAGTGTCAGCGGTCAAGGGCAGCCTACCTGTATGAAGAAGGTGTGTCCTTTGAAATGTTGGAGTCCTTCTCGACTGTAATGTGATTTGGGGGTTCAAATTAAGTATTTAAAATAAAATAATACAGTATCTTGACTTTCTGTTAAATTTTCCAATGAAACCCTTATGTATTCTGCACCTGACTTAAATCATAGCCTCTTGCCTGTACTACAGTCGTGGTCGAAAGTTTTGAGAATGACAGTATTGGTCTTCACAAAGTTCGCTGCTTCAGTGTTATGAGATATTTTTGTCAGATGTTACTATGGTATACTGAAGTATAATTACAAGAATTCCATAAGTGTCAAAGGCTTTTATTGACAATTACATGAAGTTTATGCAAAGAGTCAATATTTGCAGTGTTGACCCTTCTTTTTCAAGACCTCTGCAATCCGCCCTGGCATGCTGTCAATTAACTTCTGGGCCACATCCTGACTGATGGCAGCCCATTCTTGCATAATCAATGCTTGGAGTTTGTCAGAATTTGTGGGGTTTTGTATGTCCACCCGCCTCTTGAGGATCGACCACAAGTTCTCAATGGGATTACGGTCTGGGGAGTTTCCTGGCCATGTTCCCCGAGCCACTTAGTTATCACTTTTGCCTTATGGCAAGGTGCTCTATCATGCTGGAAAAGGCATTGGTCGTCACCAAGCTGTTCTTGGATGGTTGGGAGAAGTTGCAAAAGTTTATTCGCAAATGAAAGAAACACAAAATAACTGTCAATCTCCCTCGGCCTGGGGCTCCATGCAAGATCTCACCTCGTGGAGTTGCAATGATCATGAGAACGGTGAGGAATCAGCCCAGAACTACACGGGAGGATCTTGTCAATGATTTCAAGGCAGCTGGGACCATAGTCACCAAGAAAACAATTGGTAACACACTACGCCGTGAAGGACTGAAATCCTGCAGCGCCCGCAAGGTCCCCCTGCTCAAGAAAGCACATATACATGCCTGTCTGAAGTTTGCCAATGAACATCTGAAGGATTCAGAGGAGAACTGGGTGAAAGTGTTGTGGTCAGATGAGACCAAAATCGAGCTCTTTGGCATCAACTCAACTCGCCGTGTTTGGAGGAGGAGGAATGCTGCCTATGACCCCAAGAACACCATCCCCACCGTCAAACATGGAGGTGGAAATATTATGCTTTGGGGATGTTTTTCTGCTAAGGGGACAGGACAACTTCACTGCATCAAAGGGACGATGGACAGGGCCATGTACTGTCAAATCTTGGGTGAGAACCTCCTTCCCTCAGCCAGGGCATTGAAAATGGGTCGTGGATGGGTATTCCAGCATGACAATGACCCAAAACACACGGCCAATGCAACAAAGGAGTGGCTCAAGAAGAAGCACATTAAGGTCCTGGAGTGGTCTAGCCAGTCTCCAGACCTTAATCCCATAGAAAATCTCTGGAGGGAGCTGAAGGTTCGAGTTGCCAAACGTCAGCCTCGAAACCTTAATGACTTGGAGAAGAGGAGTGGGACAAAATCCCTCCTGAGATGTGTGCAAACCTGGTGGCCAACTACAAGAAATGTCTGACCTCTGTGATTGCCAACAAGGGTTTTGCCACCAAGTACTAAGTCATGTTTTGCAGAGGGGTCAAATATTTATTTCCCTCATTAAAATGCAAATCAATTTATAACATTTTTGACATGCGTATTTCTGGATTTTTTTGTTGTTATTCTGTCTCTCACTGTTCAAATAAACCTACCATTAAAATTATAGACTGATAATTTCTTTGTCAGTGGGCAAACGTACAACATCAGCAGGGGATCAAATAATTTTTTCCCTCACTGTATGAGTAACACCTACCTATAAGCAAAATCATGTCATACAGATGTAGGATCTTAATTTGAGCCAGTTTGCTACAGCAGGAAAATAATCCTGCAGCAACATGAAATGTGAATTATTGTGTGGATTATAATTAATGTAAATTTTTTGTAGTGGTTTATACATTTTTCATTAGGGCAAATCAAGTCTGACATTTTAAAGTGGAAATTACAAGCCTTGTTAAACCTCGAATACACTACAATTTTGCATTTCTTATTGTGCAGGAAAACAATTCTCAGCAACAAAAGAGTAATCAAATTAAGATCCTATATCTGTACATCTATCTGTCATCCCCATATCTGTGGTTTGGATAAAGCCTGTGAGTTCCAGTATATCCTCAGAATATCCCCAGTCTCTCACTGTCAGACAAGTCTTTGCCAACAGCATTGCCATCGAATGACATCATTCTGTAGTCTAGTGAGCCTATTGCTCACTGATCCCCTCCCCACAACACCTGAATAACTTGTCATACCTGAAAACTATTAACAGTCTGGGCTGCAGTGACTGAGCATAGACTTGAGCTGGTAGGGAGGGTGTGATATGGTGTGAGCGTGATCTAGTGTGTTGTGATGTCTGGAAGGATAGATTATCCTACTGTCATGTTGCAGTAGATGCTCTACTGCAGAGATCATCAACTAGATTCAACAGTGGGCCATTTTTTCTTGAGCGGATGGTCAGGGAGCCGGAACTTAATTAAAGACTGCAAATTGACCGCAAGAAGCCCAAACAGATATAATATTTGACTAAAACATTATCATTTCAAACCTTGCTTACATTTGTATACGATCACATACAGTACCAGTCAAAAGTTTGGACACACCTACTCATTCCAGGGTTTTTCTTTATTTTTACTATTTCCTACATTGTAGAATAATAGTGAAGACATCAAAACTATGAAATAACACATATGGAATCATGTAGTAACCAAAAAAGTGTTAAACAAATCAAAATATATTTTACATTTGAGATTCTTCAAAGTAGCCACCCTTTGCCTTGATGACAGCTTTGCACACTCTTGGCATGCTCTCAACCAGCTTCATGAAGTAGTCAGCTGAAATGCATTTCAATTAGCAGGTGTGCCTTGTTAAAAGCTAATTTGTGGAATTTCTTTCCTTCTTAATGCATTTGAGCCAATCAGTTGTGTTGTGACAAGGTAGGGGTGGTATACAGAAGATAGCCCTATTTGGTAAAAGACCAAGTCCATATTATGGCAAGAACAGCTCTAATAAGCAAAGAGAAATGACAGTCCATCATTACTTTAAGACATGAAGGTCAGTCAATACGGAACATTTCAAGAACTTTTAAAGTTTCTTAAAGTGCAGTCGCAAAAACCATCAAGCGCTATGATGAAACTAGCTCTCATGAGGACCACCACAGGAAAGCAAGACCCAGAGTTACCTCTGCTGCAGAGGGTAAGTTCATTAGAGTTACCAGCCTCAGAAATTGCAGCCCAAATAAATGCTTCACAGAGTTCAAGTAACAGACACATCTCAACATCAACTGCTCAGAGGAGACTGCGTGAATCAGGCCTTCATGGTCGAATTGCTGCAAAGAAACCACTACTAAAGGACACCAATAAGAAGAAGAGACTTGCTTGGCCAAGAAACACGAGCAATGGACATTAGACCGGTGGAAATCTGTGCTTTGGTCTGATTAGTTCAAACTTGTGAGATGCAGATTAGGTGAACGGATGATCTCCGCATGTGTAGTTCCCACCGTAAAGCATGGAGGAGGAGGTGTGATGGTGTGGGGGTGCTTTGCTGGTGACACTGTCTGTGATTTATTTAGAATTAAAGGCACACTTAACCAGCATGGCTACCACAGCATTCTGCAGCGATACGCCATCCCATCTGGTTTACGCTTAGTGGGACTATCATTTGTTTTTCAACAGGACAATCCACAATCCCCCGACCTCAACCCAATTGAGATGTTTTGGGATGAGTCGGACCGCAGAGTGAAGGAAAAGCAGCCAACAAGTGCTCAGCATATGTGGGAATTCCTTCAAGACTGTTGGAAAAGCATTCCAGGTGAAGCTGGTTGAGAGAATGCCAAGAGTGTGCAAAGCTGTAATCAAGGCAAAGGGTGGCTACTTTGAAAAATCTCAAATATATTTTGATTTGTTTAACACTTTTTTGGTTACTACATGATTCCATATGTGTTATTTCATAGTTTTGATGCCTTCACTATTATTCTGCAATGTAGAAAAAAGTAAAAAATTAAGAAAAACCCTTGAATGAGTAGGTGTGTCCAAACTTTTAACTGGTACTGTATATCTCTTTATTATGCTTGGGACTACTTAAAATCACTTGGAGCTGATTTGCTGGTGTTATTACAGTCATTTCCCAGCTAGCACATAATGTTCTGAGAATCATATGTTTCTTAGAGCTTGGTGAGAGCCTTGTCGTCCTGTGGTTATTTTGCATACAACCTTCCCACAACGTTCTGGGAATGGTGCAGGATAGTTGCTTGGCTTTGGAACATTCTCAGCACATTTAAGGAACTTGACAAAATAACATTATGTTCTTGGTATTTCATTTCGTAAAGTTAAAACATGGTTACATTTAATTACATTTTTGGTAATGTTCTAGGAACGTTCTCCAACTGGTTTGACATTGGGAAGGTTCTCATATAGTTCCGAGAACGTTAAGAAACAACGTTCTTCTGTGGGGAATTTCAATACTTCAGCATAATGTTTCCTACTGGTTTCCTTATGGTTCTATTTAAAGTCATGTTCTCAGAATTTTCAGAGAACGTTAAGAAACAAAGTTCTTCTGTGGGAATTCAGTACTTCAGCATAATGTTTTCTGCATGTTTCCTCATGGTTCTATTTAAAGTCATGCTCTCAGAACATTAAGAAAACGTTTCATAAAAACCACAAGAAAACTTTAGTAACGTTCAAAGAACATTCTAAGAATGTTATTGAAAAACATATACATTCCGTTCTCAGCTTCAACAAAACTTTCTCTATCCTCTATCTTGTTAAGTGTTCAAGTGTGTTGGCCGCACCCACTAATTGGCAACACCTGATCTTAATTAGTGTTTGTTTCCTTTGAAATGGGATCTGTTTGAATAGACTAAAATGAACAGCTTTGTATGAGTTTAAGAAAACAACATAGTATGCTAGCTCCATCCTGGTGGTGCACTGGACTAATTCCATGGATAAAGAAGATCATAGCTTCAAATCTCACTGATGCCATGCCACAATAAAAAAAGAAATGTGATTGCATGATTCATGCGTAAGCAAATACATTAAAACTTGTTTTTCAACCACTCCACAAATGTCTTGTTAACAAACTATAGATTTGGCAAGCCGGTTAGGACATATACTTTGTCCATGACACAAGTAATTTTCCAACAATTGTTTACAGACAGATTGTTTCACTTATAATTCACTGTATCACAATTCCAGTGGGTCAGAAGTTTACATACACTAAGTTGACTGTGCCTTTAAACAGCTTGGAAAATTCCAGAAAATGATGTCATGGCTTTAGAAGCTTCTGATAGGCTAATTGACATCATTTGAGTCAATTGGAGGTGTACCTGTGGATGTATTTCAAGGCCTACCTTCAAACTCAGTGCCTCTTTGCTTGACATCATGGGAAAATCAAAATAAATCAGCCAAGACCTCAGAAAAAAAATTGTAGACCTCCACAAGTCTGGTTCATCCTTTTGAGCAATTTCCAAACGCCTGAGGGTACCACGTTCATCTGTACAAACAATAGTACGCAAGTCTAAACACCATGGGACCACGCAGCCGTCATACCGCTCAGGAAGGAGACGCGTTCTGTCTCCTAGAGATGAACGTACTTCGGTGCGAAAAGTGCAAATCAATCCCAGAACAACAGCAAAGGACCTTGTGAAGATGCTGGAGGAAACAGGTACAAAAGTATCTATATCCACAGTAAAACGAGTCCTATATCGACATAACCTGAAAGGCCGCTCAGCAAGGAAGAAGCCACTGCTCCAAAACCACCACAAAAAAGACAGACTACGGTTTGCAACTGCACATGGGGACAACGATCGTACTTTTTGGAGAAATGTCCTCTGGTCTGATGAAACAAAAATAGAACTGTTTGGCCATAATGACCATCGTTATGTTTGGAGGAAAAAGGGGGTTGCTTGCAAGCCGAAGAACACCATCACAACCGTGTAGCACGGGGGTGGCAGCATCATGCTGTGGGGGTGCTTTGCTGCAGGAGGGACTGGTGGACTTCACAAAATAGATGGCATCATGAGGAAGGAAAATTATGTGGATATATTGAAGCAACATCTCAAGACATCAGTCAGGAAGTTAAACCTTGGTCGCAAATGGGTCTTCCAAATGGACAATGACTCCAAGCATACTTCCAAAGTTGTGGCAAAATGGCTTAAGGACAACAAAGTCTAGGTATTGGAGGGGCCATCACAAAACCCTGACCTCAATCCTATAGAACATTTGTTGGCAGAACTGAAAAAGCGTGTGCGAGCAAGGAGGCCTACAAACCTGACTCAGTTATACCAGCTCTGTCAGGAGGAATGGGCCAAAATGTACCCAACTTATTGTGGGAAGCTTGTGGAAGGCTACCCGAAACGTTTGACCGAAGTTAAACAATTTAAAGGCAATGCTACCAAATACTAATTGAGTGTATGTAAACTTTTGACCCACTGGGAATGTGATGAAATAAATAAAAGCTGAAAAATCATTCTCTCTACTATTATTCTGACATTTCACATTCTTAAAATAAAGTGGTGACCTAAGACAGGTAATTTTTACTAGGATTAAATGTCAGGAATTGTGAAAAACTGAGTTTAAATGTAGTTGGCTAAGGTGTATGTAAACTTCCGACTTCAACTGTAGTTCAAAACAGTTAACCCAAACTAAGCTAGCAGTGTTATTAAAAGTATTATTGAAACGTTCAGTGAAAGTTATCAAATTAACTCCAAATAACCTATAATATCCATTCTCAGAATGTTAAAGCTGCAATATGTAACTTTTTGGGCGATCCAACCAAATCCACAAAGAAATGTATGTTATAGATCTGTCATTTCGGTTTTGTACACCAGCTTCAAACAGCTGAAAATACAATATTTTTGGTGATGGAAAATATATTTCACAGCGGTTTGAATGGTACAATGATTCTCTATACTATACTTGCTTGTTTTATCACAAACTGAAATCATGCGAACTATGAGAATTTTAGCAACCTGGAAATGGCAAGGCGATTTCTGCATCTTTAATAAAAGGAAAACTTTCGGGGAACCATAGTAAAACGTTTTCAGAACCTCCCTGCAACCTAAAAATGTATTTTCCTAGAAGAGGCGGAATTTTCACATCCATTCTCAGAACTTTTAAAAAACATAACATTTTACTGGTCAGGAAACGTATTCGTTCCCAGGACCAATGGGACACCAAAAACTTCCAAGGAACCAAATGTGCTAGCTGGGTTATGTCCAACATTTCTTTCACCATTGGGCCAAATTCGGCATGTGGGCCGCCAGTTGGGGAACCCTGCTCTACCAGCATCTTTCCTTCCCATAAAAAACCCTGAAGGAGCTGTCCATTTCAGAACCACATACATGCCTTGGCGTATCTATTTCAGGTAATGTCTATTTCAACTTGACGACCCCATACCTGATGGGACTCGAAGCTGACTTGGGAAGCTCGATCAGCTCGTCTGTATGCGGACTGCAGTGCCAATAACAGCGTGTTGCCTGCAGTACGCTGGTGTAATAGACTAACCCATCGCTCATCAGTGGGCTATGCTATAGTAACATGCCGTTAGACCGACTCAACGATACCGTGCTGTCCTTTTGCAACGTTTAGCCTTCCAAATGTCCCGGTAAGTCTCCAGCAAGTGTCACGTTTTACACCTTCGCATGTGATTAATCAACAGGACGTCACGTTCCTGTGCAGGTCATTGTTATAGATAATAGGCGAAATATGAAATGGGAAAAGTAGCCTTCTACTCAGACATATCAATGACTAATATCAATAAGAATAACTTGATGCTCTGGAAATTCATTGCACCATGTTTTCGTGGTGTACCTGTACAATGTGCAACCTCTAAAAAGGTCGTGAAGTGTCGTCGACGTTTCTGTAATTTAACTGTATCTATCTTTCACCAATATTTGTTTTACCGCATTGCATATTTTAGTCATACACATCGGTATTAAGTTTTGGTCTTAAGTGGAAAAGTTATGTGTGATTGACGACTGTGGCATATTGATTGTGAGCTACGTGAGATGAATGTAAATGAGACTTGACCATCAGGATGTCTGTATCAGTCAGGCCAGGCTAATTTAAAGTATATATCTACTCAATATAATAGTGTGTTTTGAAGCAGAAAATATTTACATAAAATATGTTGTATTAAATCTGTGTAAATACACATAATTGTTTAATTTAGTGAGTAATGCCTCTGTAACATTTGACAACTGCATTTTCAGCAATTGCCACAGCGAGTGGCAGTGAGTTTCTGAGATTGTCAAGTTGCCATTGTCAACATACATAACATTACTAGCCTACATTGAATATTGAATCAGATTAGGTCTTGATATAATTTAGCATATAGAGAGGCCTAGTAGAGATACAATATTTCCCATAATATATGATGTATGCTAATGATGATGAAATATACTGCAGAGACTGCTCACTACTGCAGCTTCCTCAGGGGAGAAGGCTACGTGACCATTCCAGGACCACTGTCAAATGCCTCCTAGGAAGAGCTATCTCCCCTACTACTACAGTCAGCTGAAAGTATCTGTCTTCATTTGTTGCACTTTATGAAGTGCTTTCCCCCAGCCTGGTCTCATAGACTAGACGTAATATAGTAAATGTAAATCCGGGACACTCAAATTAGTATGATATGTTAGGTTTGGTATGGTTACATAAGAGAGAAGGTTACTTTAGGCAAAAACGAAAGGAGGGGATGGGTGGGCATATAATGCGAATGTCTAGCAACCCTTAGGTTGTGTGTTCGAATCTCATCATGAACAACTTTGCAACTACTTACTACTTTTGAGCTACTTTGCAACTATTTAGCATGTTAGCTAACCCTTCCCCTAACACTAATGCTAACCTTAACCCTTTTAGCTAACCCTTTCCCTAACCTTAACCCTTTAACCTAACTCCTAACCTTAACCCTAACCCCTAACCTAACCCCTAGCCTAGCTAACGTTAGCGTTAGCCACCTAGCCACGTAGCCATCCCGCAGGAAGTAGTTTGGGGGTGGGGGTGCTGCAATTTTGCAGAATAAAAAATTGCCCACGCTGAAGGCATCTCTATTGGTCCGTTAATGCAGGACTAGTAAAGGCCCAGTGCAATACTTTTGTGATTTAAAAAAAACTAAATGTATTTGAGTGTTTACCAGCATTTGTAACTTGAGTCTGATAATTATCTGTACAAAACAGTTAATCTGATAATACTTGTGGAATATAAAAATACTTGCTTGATATATATTTTCCAGTTTCTTGAAATACTTTGCAAATGCAACTTATTTCTATGTGAAAACTGAAATGGACTATTCATTCCTTTTCCATTTTAGTAGACACTCTTACCAAGAGCAACTTACAGTATTGAGTGCATACATTTTCGTACTGGTCTCCTGTGGGAATCAAACCCACAACCCTAGTATTGCAAGCACCATGCTCTACCAACTGAGCCACATCATCACATCATATCATCACAAACCACTTGATGTCTCAATGTACTCAATTACTGTATTGTGCATTGCTTTTTTAATGGTGATGGAAAGTCTACAGGTACAAACCTAGATGAACAGCCTATGTACAATACAGTAATGTACAATACAGTAATGTACATTTACATTAAGTGGGTTGTAAGGATAAGCAAATTAATACTGCACAAAAAGTGTCTGTTTTCCATGTTATTTAATGTGGATGTTTTGTGTCTTTGCCCATAACTTTGCACCTTTTTATGTAAATGTTTGAGGACAGGGTTTTGTTCTTTCTGGATTCCAGTATAATGGCAATCGCGGAGAAAGGGACAGGGCAACAACTCTTACAATTCCAACTATTGAATTCTGCAAGATACTGTTCTTAATTATACAAGTACCTTTTTTGCCAAAGCTGAGATGTTGAAAAAATTGTTTTGCCTGCGCTACAGATGTGTATATTGGTTCGCTAATACAAGTAAAGGCCCAGTGCACTACTTTTCTGAAAAAATAAATAATATATATATAATATATATTTTTAATTAAGATTTTTCAGGATGCAGCGCTGTCAGCACCCCTACTTCCCGCGGCTATGCACCTAGCTAACGTTAGCAACAACAAATTGGAATTTGTAACATATCATAAGTTTTGCAAATCCGTAACATATTGTACTTTTGCAAATTCGTAACATATTGTATGAATTGTTATTTGTAACATATTGTACAAATTGCGATTCGTAACATATCATACAAATTGTATTCATAACATATCATACGAAATGGATGATGGAGATCCTCAAATGAATACATACCATACGAAACATAACATATCAAACTAAATGGAGTGTCTTGGCATTACGTACAGAATGATACGAAATGCTCTAAGACCAGGTTGTAGCTTTCCCTGAGGTCTTCCACCAGGCTCCTCTCTCTTGCTATAAGCTCTGTCATGAGATGACAACTGTATCACTGTATTCCCAATGCTACTGTCCTCCCCACCTCCTACACACAGACATACCTGGGTTGTTCCACCAATTAGGTGCCTTTTGAGTAGTGTAACTTGGCAAAACATTTTCTTTTATTTAAGCTAATTTTAACATTCTTTCATAATCAACTAAAACACACATTTTCCCATCTCAGGAGGTTAAATAAAATGTTTACTATAGTAAGTGCCAAATAAAGTAACAGGGTTGACCGTAACAGGGTTAACGACTTCATCAGCCATAAATCCCCTCGTGACAGGGGGAATGGAAGCTTGTTGTGTGCAACAGGGAGGGGCAATTGAATGCAAGCTTCACTAAAACATTTAAATTGTTAAAACATTTCTAGCCTGTCTATCTATAGGTAATAGGGTTGATGTGTTATGTTCTACCAGCTCAGTTTTCCACCATAAAATGGCAAAAGATAGTAGAACCAGCTCACCAGCTTTTTTGACTATAAGTTGTTCAATGTCTCTTTTGATTTGTTTTAAAGGAATAGTTTCACCATATTAAAATGAGAGTTCAGTTCGAATAACAGGGTTGACCTCAAAATTATGGACAAGGTTTTTTGACGATAAAATTAATCACTAATAACATGAAATAAATGATAATCTTCAGAAATGACATGGTCAAAGAAAAAAAGCTTTACAATTATGGTGAAAACTTGGAGAAATGTGGGGTTAAGTGGGTTAAAATCTTCCTAGAAGTCACAGAGGATGCACAGAGGGACATGTCAAAATGCTGAATTTTGGCACTTTAGCAAGTCTTTATTCATATTACAAATCAAATGTATTGAAATGTCCATGTGGTCTATATTAAAGGGCACTTCATTTAATAATACAGGCTTTTAAAATTCAATATTTGTTCACAAATTCTACTTTAAAAAAACAACGAAAAAGGCACTTATTTCGTGGAATGACCCACCTACAGACACAGTACCGTGTACACACACACACACACGCAGACGCACACGCACACACACACACACACACACACACACACAAACAAAGACCTTCTTCGTTACCTTTGCAGTTCTGCTTGCCATTGCATTTCCCCACAGAATAAATTGCTCTAGTAACACCACAGCAGTTAACCAGTATCCATATATTTCAGATGTACATGTGTCCTCTCATGTTATCCCTGCAAACCTGCAGCAAAAACGTAAGTTGAATGGTTATACCTCATTATGAATGCGTTAACACTCTTATGTAGACAAACTAATATCTGACAGGATAAAATCAATTTCAATTTCAATCAAATTGAACACAAATTGGAAAAGATCTCTATAGGGTAAGCCCCAGGCGGTTGCAATGTATATCTTATAATTATTTGTCTATTGTGTATTGGGGGTTTGATTTGCAAACAATGCAGGAACATAATAGCTGTGAAAAATGATCCACCACAGATTGCATCCAACTATCATGCCCTGATAACATGTTGTATTCTAGAGCTGGGATGAAGTGGTTTGCAGCACTAACCGTCTCCAGGAACCCAATCGATTCTCGGTGTAACAGCGGATGTGATTGTCTGCTGACCTCTCTATCTCACATTGTTAGCCAGGCTGAGAAAACAGACCATTGGTGACTGATCAAGCTTGAGAGATTATTTCATCTTCCTCCCACGTTTTCAATTTGTTTCTTCCCACACACAAAATGCATACTACTGTGCTCTGAACACGCAATTTGGAGCACGGGAGGGTCGGAGTATGAGTCCAAATCAAAGTATGTGAAACGGAGCACGGAGGGCACTTCTCGAATGCGCACTTCGTTTGTACATATTTTGAAGCATGCATCGATGCAAGCTTCAACAGAAAGTATGCAAAGAAATATGACTCAACCACGTAAAATAAATGACTCCAATTGTCTTGAAATCAATTGCGGCCGTTATTTGAGGTGAAGCGAGAGAATATACACTCCGACTTTGGAATTAAATGTTGCCTATTCACATCTCATATGTTGCCTGACTACAATATTTTATCTAGATAAGTTAATAAATACATGCTGTGTTAATTTTGGCATGGTTACCTGCACATACCCACTGTAGTGTGCATAGGTCGGAAGCCCATAGTAAGTCAAAAGAGCTAGCTGGCTAGCTGCTACTGTTAGCTAGCCAGATAGCCACGGAGAATTGTTAGCTAGCTACCCATTAAGAATTGACATCTGCTGTACCTTGCATAATATTTGTTTTAGGTCATTTTTGCCCGTTTAACTGCTAGCTGGCTAGCTAGGTTACAACGATTCACATATATCTAGCTGATAATTGTGATGTAAAACGTTTGCTTTGTGTATATCTTGTTTCGTCTCTATTGTTGCCATTGTCCTGGCTGGAAGAAGGTTCAGTGAATGGGGAGATGCAGCGTGAGGTAATACAGTAGGGGGAGTGCAAGTGCATCTCAAATGTAATATTTTATGCATTCTCCACACTCTAATCCTCACAAGAACGTACTCAAGAGACCGTCCTCGTATAATGTACAGTGGGGAAAAAAAGTATTTAGTCAGCCACCAATTGTGCAAGTTCTCCCACTTAAAAAGATGAGAGAGGCCTGTAATTTTCATCATAGGTACACGTCAACTATGACAGACAAAATGAGAAAAAAAATCCTGAAAAATCACATTGTAGGATTTTTAATGAATTTATTTGCAAATTATGGTGGAAAATAAGTATTTGGTCAATAACAAAAGTTTCTCAATACTTTGTTATATACCCTTTGTTGGCAATGACACAGGTCAAACGTTTTCTGTAAGTCTTCACAAGGTTTTCACACACTGTTGCTGGTATTTTGGCCCATTCCTCCATGCAGATCTCCTCTAGAGCAGTGATGTTTTGGGGCTGTCGCTGGGCAACACAGACTTTCAACTCCCTCCAAAGATTTTCTATGGGGTTGAGATCTGGAGACTGGCTAGGCCACTCCAGGACCTTGAAATGCTTCTTACGAAGCCACTCCTTCGTTGCCCGGGCGGTGTGTTTGGGATCATTGTCATGCTGAAAGACCCAGCCACGTTTCATCTTCAATGCCCTTGCTGATGGAAGGAGGTTTTCACTCAAAATCTCACGATACTTGGCCCCATTCATTCTTTCCTTTACACGGATCAGTCATCCTGGTCCCTTTGCAGAAAAAACAGCTCCAAAGCATGATGTTTCCACCCCCATGCTTCACAGTAGGTATGGTGTTCTTTGGATGCAACTCAGCATTCTTTGTCCTCCAAACACGACGAGTTGAGTTTTTACCAAAAAGTTATATTTTGGTTTCATCTGACATTCTCCCAATCCTCTTCTGGATCATCCAAATGCATTTTAGCAAACTTCAGATGGGCCTGGACATGTACTGGCTTAAGCAGGGGGACACGTCTCGCACTGCAGGATTTGAGTCCCTGGCGGCGTAGTGTGTTACTGATGGTAGGCTTTGTTACTTTGGTCCCAGCTCTCTGCAGGTCATTCACTAGGTCCCCCCGTGTGGTTCTGGGATTTTTGCTCACCATTCTTGTGATCATTTTGACCCCACGGGGTGAGATCTTGCGTGGAGCCCCAGATCGAGGGGAGATTATCAGTGGTCTTGTATGTCTTCCATTTCCTAATAATTGCTCCCACAGTTGATTTCTTCAAACCAAGCTGCTTACCTATTGCAGATTCAGTCTTCCCAGCCTGGTGCAGGTCTACAATTTTGTTTCTGGTGTCCTTTGACAGCTCTTTGGTCTTGGCCATAGTGGAGTTTGGAGTGTGACTGTTTGAGGTTGTGGACAGGTGTCTTTTATACTGATAACAAGTTCAAACAGGTGCCATTAATACAGGTAACGAGTGGAGGACAGAGGAGCCTCTTAAAGAAAACGTTACAGGTCTGTGAGAGCCAGAAATCTTGCTTGTTTGTAGGTGACCAAATACTTATTTTCCACCATAATTTGCAAATAAATTAATAAAAAATCCTACAATGTGATTTTCTGGAAAAGAAATTCTCAATTTGTCTGTCATAGTTGACGTGTACCTATGATGAAAATTACAGGCCTCTCTCATCTTTTTAAGTAGGAGAACTTGCACAATTGGTGGCTGACTAAATACTTTTTTTCCCCACTGTACTTGGAGCATGAGAGTGTGCAGCGCGGTAGTATGCATATTGAGAAACACCCACTGTTTCTCACTCCTTCTCACTAACCCTTATCCCTTTGTCTTTTTCATCACTTTGTGTTATTGTGTTCTTCCATTTGAACTCATTGGATGGCTAAGGAGCTCATAGATTGTGCATTCATGTTCATCCCACAAAGAGGTTCCCGACGGTGCTGCTAATTTTAAACAGTTGGAAATAAGAGTTAGTGAGCAGGTCAGTATTGTTGTTGTTGTTTATTTGGATTGCTTTTAGCCTATCATCAGGCTAATCTTCAGATAGTCGTTACATTTAAAGAATACATACAAAATACATTCAAATACAATCAAAATACAATCAAAACCATGGACAATATAGTTAAACCAAACAAGCAATAGCACATTGTATGGGGGTGTTGCTGTTGGAACTAAAGAGGGTGGTTACCATTTGGAGACTGCGATTATGGCAAGCATTAGCATTTCACATTCCTGCTGCTTCCCCATCATGAGGGACAGAATTAGCACAATCTGTGGAGCTGTCTTGGCTTTGCTGCAGATGCAGGGCTTTGCAGTAGCCTGTTTTCCCTGTGTGATTAATGAAACTAAAACCTGTTAAAGAGCCACTCTGTTGTTGTTAGAGCCAAAATGCCTCTGCTGCTTTGTTTAGAGCTGTGTTTTGGCCTGAGAGAGTCAAACGGTTTTAGCTTGCATTCTTGGTATGTGTGAGATATTTGCTAAGAGCTATTTCATTGCCAGTAATTTATTTTGTAATCTGTTCTTTGATAGTCACGCAGGACTGTCCTTTGGAGAGTCCTGCGTAATAGCCAAATTTATGTCACCCACATTACATTTTAGTCATTTAGCAGACACTCTTATCCAGAGCAACTTACAGGAGCAATTAAGGATAAGTGCCTTGCTCAAGGGCACATCAACAGATTTTTCACCTAGTTGGCTCATGCTTCCAATGCCAATTGAGGTATTGATGTCCAAAAGTATTTTTACCTCTTAAGCATCCCCTTTTAGCCACAGTCTGTCCAGCTTTGATCATCATCAATTAAATCCATTCTTGGATCTTACACAAGGTAAGCCAAATAGTATACTTCTTCAAAACATTTTTGAAAGAATGACAAGTGTTCGGGCATTACTAACTTGTCACTTGTCCCTAGGGTTCCAAAGCTACCGGTAATTTACCAAAGTTACCGGAATCTTCAGTAATTTTGGTAATTTACACTTGAATAACTTTGTTTTAAAAAATTCATATATAGTATTAATTTAGTATATCTGTGTCCATATTGTCCAAGAGTTTCTAGTAGATAGACCATATGGTTCAAGAGAAAATAGCCTAATTAATGAAAAAAGCATCTAATCAACAATGGCATTATTTTCAATTAACTCTGCAACTCTTCCAACTATTGACTTTGTTCACAACTACCACCACTTTGACGCCAAAACATTGATAACAAATACATATTGACATAGTAAAGTAAATAAAAGTTTGTAAAAAACAATATATAAAGGATATTTCATGCTGAAACCCTCATATTAAACACCAATGGTATTCACTAAGTTGATGGTTTATATTTAGGATAATGTTTTACAGCTTTGTCATTCTATTTTTTGTTTTAAAATCATATTTTGTAATTATTTCATATATTTTACATGTGATAAGGCCACACAGAGGGCCAGAAATTATTACAGACACCATTGATAATCTGAAGTACCCAAGAAAGGCATATCACTGTACTTGTGTATGTGACATTAAAACTTGAAACTTGAAAAGGGCCACTAGATGTATCGTGATAGATTACATAAAATCCTTGAAAGATACCAAAATTATGGTAGTTTACTGGTCAATTTCGAAAGTTTCCAGTAATATACCCTCCCTTTGCAACCGTACTTGTCCCATTATGACATTCACCAAAGTTTATTTAAGTACCCCCACAACAACAGTGACATTTTTGTCTTTGTAAAGGGGACTGTGGAAGACGAGCAAAATTGCCAAAGCGGTGGAAGCAATCAAGATAATCCTATAATTTGAATGGCCTTAACATTATTTGTTTGAAACACTGTACATGGTTGGTAGTGGCTGTGGTTTGTTTTTTACAGTGGGCTATAGCAAGACAGCTTAAGCTTCAATGTATTTAAACCCCGTCCGCATGCATCTGCCTTCTGGAGTGCTGACACTGCTCAAAGGTAAAAGCTGGCTTCAGTGGTGTGTTTTGGTGCAGTCTGCAGAGATAGCTAGGGTTGTTGTTGTGATAGTTGATAGGACCCTATGAATTCTGATGTCTGTTATGAGGATGCCCTGCTTTGAGTGACGCCGTGTGATTGTGCAACTAATGTCATCATGTTTATCCTTTTGCGGTTGTCTGTTGCCAAGACAGGCGACACCAATCTGTTGCAAGATGAGAATCCTGGACGCAAAACGTCTGACATTCAGAGTGTCATGAATCAGGCAGAGGTACATGTCTTCAAATCCAGCAAGCTGCTTATTCATAAATAGAAAGCTTAGGTTTATGTTTTCAAGTTCCATTTCCTGTCTTCTGAGAGGACAGGATTAGTTGACTATCATACTTTTTGTCGCAAAATATCCCCCATATCCAACAGTGTCCAGTGGAACACATGGCTGCAGACAGTGACACAGGAGTAGGGCTACAGATGTGACTACAGGTACATTGGAATAAATGAGCTGGCAGCTCCAAGGTTCCATTGGAGGTCATGGGTAGAGAGGTGGCCAGCTGCCCTGCAGCACTACCCTATTGTGACTGGTAATAGTTTTCACTTGACTGCGGGCAAAGGCTTTCCCTGGCAGTCCCAGTGTCATCACACTAAAGGTGTGTTCTGAGGGGGTGGCTGTGTTGACAGAAGGGAAGGCCATGTTTTGGGATTGTCCAAGGCTGTTAGAGGAGAGGAAAGTTACTGCTTCTTCTCTTCACCCATCTATTGTTTATCAGGGCTGTCTCGTGTTATCAGGCTCGACAGTGTTTGCTGCTGGTGGCTCGTCCTGTCAGACAGACAACCTTCCTAGACAGTCCTTTGTGTCTGTCTGTCTGTCTGTCTGTTGTTGTTGTTACGTCTGTCTGTCTGATGTTATGTCTGTTTGTCCAGTCCTGTCTGTCTGTCTGCCTACTACCTGCCTACCTGCCCATCCGTCCGTCCATCTGTTTATCTCTAACCAGACAATTAATGTGTCTGTCTTTGTTAACTTTGCCTTTGGCCCACACTGTGAACTCCAGCATACAAGCAGACAGGAGCATCAGCAGTGGTGTAGTGGAGGGTATACGCAGGTATACGTCATATCAATTAATAAGGCAGATGGAACAGATCAGAATGTTTAGCTTAAAAATGTTGATAAACTATTATTTCTTAAAATTTTAGGCGCAGCAATGTGCACACGGCGGCAGGCCTACGTGTGAATGTTCCAAAATGCAATTTGCGGGAAAACACCATTCTAAACTGTGCACTACACATGGACAGAGATGGAAAATATCCATTAGAAAGTTCGAAAGAGGGGAGATCTAAAGATGCAACAATTATCAAGGGTGCTAATATGACTAGTATAATGCCTTTGGCTGCTAGACAATAAAAGGATGTTGAAAAAAAACAATAGAACAGGAGAACACATATGAGGAAGTCTTTATAAAATAATTGCATCCACGTTTCTATGGTGGGATTTTGGCTATAGGCTACTTTAAAAAGAAAAGGTTCCTGGAGTATCCTTTAGGGGTTCTTTAAATTTAAACTGTGGAGGAACCCCTATAAGTTATTCGAAGAACCCTTTAAAAGGGTTCTTCAAAGAACCCCTTTTAATGGATCCTCAAATAACCTTTTGAAGAACCTTTTGGGGTAAATTTTTTAACTACCCCCCCCCTCCCCTATTATTATTATTAATAATAATACGCATAACAATAACAACAATAACACAATATTTTAGTTGTCAGTGTTTATTATGATTTTAGTGTTAAAGCAGATTTAAAAAATCAAAATATGAGGTTAACTCCCAGCAGAGCCCCAAGTATAATAGGTATATCCTCTGGTGTGTTGATGTTAATGTGTTGATGTTCTCCGTATCCATAGCCAGAATGATTTAGCAGTGCATGGTGATCTAACAGGTTTCCTGTTATATTCATCAAAGGTGTAGGGAGGGTGAAGTCTGTGAATCCAAAAATGTTTTATTATACAGATGATTAACAAAACATGCACACGACAGTATTCATACCTTTTTGTGGTAAATGTGAATAAAAAAACTGTTTTGATAATGGTTTTCATACACATACCTTGTCCATAATGTAGAGGCCTATGGAAGAGGCAAGGGAGGAGGATGGTAAATGTGATCTGCATAACATACAAAAAACAATTGACATACCTTTGTATGCCTCCTTGTCTGTATGCCTGCAGACACAGACACAAAAGTGAGCAGTTCAGTCATCTGCACCCAATACAGCTAGCCTTCAACATATTCTTATAGCCAACATATTCTTACCTCTTTGTTGATTGATATCCATTGAATTGTGTCCATTTTCTGTTTTAGAAAGATTTGCACAAATATGAAAAGATAGATGGTATCATCATAAAACAATATCAATTTAGATCATACAAGGGACAAACCTTACCTTAAATTGAGGAGATCTTTACATTTGTCCTTTAAGTGCCTGCACCTGCTGTCCTTTCAAATTAAAATCAAAATGTTTCAGTTGGGCAACCCCCACCAACTAAGGAGGTTCCTCAATTAACCTCACCTCCTATGGGCTTCTTGGAATAACCTTTTGGGGAGCAATTTTCAGTGCCAAGATCCCTAAGGTTCTTCAAAGAACTTTGAGGATCTTTGAAGAACCCTTGTTGAACCGCACATTTTTAGAGTGCATGCCTCATAATCTGAAGGAAAACGTCCAGGTTAAAGAACAGGAAAAATATAGAGATGAAAATAACCTTCTGGTAGGCCTAACCGTCTTCTCAATTAAATGTTAACTAGCTACAAAGTAGCCTATACCTACCTGGCAGAATGATATCATGATTATTTGTATCAATCCAGTGGCCATTTGTTTTGCAAACTCCATCTCATGTGCTACAGAAACACTGCTATCCAAACAACAGTGCTAGGCACCTGTGAATTAAGGGTAACCACACTCAAAAATCTAAATGTCTTTACCAGACCTCAAAAGTGGTCTCCTGGTGTTTTAAGCATTGTTATGGACTTAAAACATTGTGTTGTTTTTCTATATAAAAACATTTGACTTTGAGAACAAAGACCTGAAAACTTTTTTGAAAAATCTGAAATCTGTGAATTTCTGACTCAGTTGACAGACTCATTTATCTGTCTCAATAGTAGGGCTACTATTACTTGCACAGTACAGCTTGGGTTGGCCTGACTGTGAAAGACCAATATGGGATTTATCTTTTTAGGTCATTCAGAGTGTATGTCACTATTTTTCATAGAATTTTTCACACAGGCTACCTTTCCTTTGCTGGGCGTGCCGTATGGAAAGTATTTGGCTAAATTAGAGTATACCCACTTCTCCAGGCACCACTACACCACTGAGCATCAGTCTTTTATAGAAGAAGAGCAATACATTGGGATTTTCATTGATCGTCACTGTTCTGTTGTGTCATGTGGTGTAAATTAGAGTTTGTCACACCACATGACAGGAAATGTATTGGCACACTTCACACAGGATGGACAGGGATGGAAAGGTACAGAAAAAGATAGGTTTGCTCTTTTATTTAAAGCTACCAGCGATGCTCATTAATATTTCACAAGACTGAAAAATGTGCCATAATCTTTCTTTCTGTGATGATCTGAGCATCTGAGAATGCTTTTAGATCTCAAAACCTGATTTTGTCATCTTTGGGATATCTCTCTCAATATCACAATTATAAGGATATAATTAAAAGATCTTTAGGACTTCATCTCAATTTCAAACGATATCAGTTTCAATGGAACTTTGAGTCACAAAGGCGCTCAGGGCAAGGCTTAACTTTTTCATAAACTTTTGTAGGACATCTGGTTGATCTCTGCCTGATTATAAGGCATTAGATAATAGTTCCTTCATACTACTCAGATCTTCCTACAGTTTCATCTTGGATCTCATGGATGAGAATATTTCTGGTTATCTAATAGGCCATAGTTTGATAGGCACGTGTGGTCCATAGGGGTTTATCAGTACCACTTTGCCAAACACAGAAGGTTTCATAACACGTTGATTTCTGGTTATAAGTATAAGAGGAACAAGATTGAATATTTCCTTGAATTATTAAAGCCACCCATATTCATTGCGCAATACGTTTACATTATTCATGTTGCCTATGCATTGTAAATATGGCTATATTAACCCTAAACCTACAAATCATGCTGAAGGTTAGTTCTGAGTTGTTTATTCAGGTACATGTGCAGACGTGTGTGTGTGTGTGTGTGTGTGTGTGTGTGTATAGTGAGTATTATATACTACAGTAGCAGCATTGGTCATGGTCTGGCTATATATTGTTGTTCCTATCCCATCTGCCAAGTCCCTCCTGAACTCTATCATGTCACACTTCCCTTCTGTCCCGGTGCCCTTTTTGCCTAGAAATCAACCCTAAAACTACTGTACCCACCACCATGCTCACTTCGACCCTTTACACTCCCACAAACTACATATCGTGTGCGAGGCGGAGTAGGAGGGCCAGCCGGTTTGAGTGTGCTGATTGGTTGGTGGTGTGGCTGGTGGGTGTGGTCTGAGGCAGCATTGCCTGCAGGGGGAGGCTGGCCAGTGTAGCAGAAGCCTGGAGTAGTTGGGCAGGTCCATGGATCTACTGCATGCTGCAGCCGTGTAAGGAAGGAAGGAAATAGGGCAAGAAGGAAGGAGAGAAGACGGGCTAAGAAGTCATGTGGGAGGTGTAAATCCACTGTGGGTGAGCGTGCTGAGAGGAGAAGAAGAGGTGAGTGTGTGATAGAGAAGGAGGTTAAGAGAAGAGAAGGAGGGAGGGAGGGAGGAGAGGAGATTCGGCTGGCTGTATGTGTGAGGCTGCAGTTGCTGCTTCTCCATCTGCTGCTTCTGCACTGTGTGTGTGGTCGATCACGATAAAGCTCTACCAGGATAACAGAAAGCTTTGACAGAGGATGAAGGTGTGTACTGTATCTAATGTTTGGGTGTAATTATAATGACTAACTGAAGAGATGAGGATTAGTCAGAGCATGGGAAAGTAAGCCTGTGTGTGTGTGTGTGTGTGTGTGTGTGTGTGTGTGTGTGTGTGTGTGTGTGTGTGTGTGTGTGTGTGTGTGTGTGTGTGTGTGTGTGTGTGTGTGTGTGTGTGTGTGTGTGTGTGTGTGTGGTGTGCGTGTGAGGGGTGTATCTTAGGGGTGTGCGTGTGTGCGTGCGTGCATGAGAGAGAGCATTTGTGAGTGAATGTGTATGCATGGGGGTGTGTATGTTAGTGTATACTTAGAAAATGAGGGCATGTCAATGCACTTTCAAGTAGTTTTTCCGTCCCACATATATGGACTTTACAGAAGAACTGAGGAGGAATTAGCAAAAGTGCAATGCATCAAACACTTGGTATTTCTTTCATCAGTGCATCGTAATTGAAAACCCACTACTACTGATAGTAGTGTGTGTGAGTGCGTGCATGATGGTTAAAAGTATATAGGTCAGTATTGGAGAACTAACTGTAGCCCTATGTGGTTTATCTAAATGAGGCATCTGGAATCTTTCCCTTTGGCTCTCAGTAGGAAAATAGTGACCAGACGCTGACAGTTTCCTTCCCTTTATCAGAGCCAGTAGCTGAAGTCCCTTCATCAATGTAGCAAATGTTAACTCTGTTCTCTCAGATAGTGGGGCCAACCAGATACCTCACTGGAAAACAGTGCTAATTGAAAACAAAATAGCCCTCGTATTAATTAGTTCTTATCGAGTCCTGAAAAATGCTTATGTTTAGGACTGTTTAGGATTTAGCACTGAGATGTTTTTTCTCCTGTGTTGGTAAGTCTCCAAGGACTGGGTTTTCTTTCTCAAGCATGAGCTGACTTAGAGACTGTCTCTGTAGTTCAAAGAAAGGGAGAACAATTGAGCACATTTGATCATAGTTGTGAAGTAGATTCAAATGTACGTTTTCACTCCTACCTCCACCCTACAGCCACTCATAAAATAAATGTGACCCTCTTGTTAATAACACTGATGCTCCATTAATCAATAAATGGATGGACACATAATCCTCCTTGTTTTAAACTGAACAATGTGGTGCTGGCCCAGAAAGAGCTTGAGTTAAAGGGATGTTTACTAGAAAACAAAATATTGTATTTGTGCTGTGGTGTGTCTTGATCACATTTTTACCCATCATGCTGTTTTTGTCCTGAAATGCTTTGCTATGTCATTCTTCATTGTATCTTTGAAAAGTCACAAAAGCAGCGAAGAATAGATCTTTAACTGCCACAAGGTCATGTACAACTTTAAACCATTCCACTAGTGAGTACTGATGGAAAACACTTATTTTCTCCTCTCTCTCTCTCTCCTCTCTCTCTCTCTCTCTCTCTCTCTCTCTCTCTCTCTCTCTCTCTCTCTCTCTCTCTCTCTCTCTCTCGCTCTCTCTCTCTCTCTTTGTGCCGCCTGTATGAGTCAGAGAACCTTCATCTTTGTCTCTGTCTCGTTCCCTCTTGGAAGAAAGTTGAGTGAGAGAGAGAGAGTGAGATGGCTTTGTATCTGTTCCAACCAGAGTCATATTTTTAAATGTTAAGGGCAGCTACGTACGGTACAACTCTCATATTACATCAGCCGTGTTAGTAAGCTTCTCAGCACTATTAATTCAGTACAGCATATTGGAGGTTCATTGAGTTTGTAGTGGATTGTAGGAACGACAGCTCCTTACTAAGCATCTGCTTCAGAATGTGTGCGATATACAGTAACTGTGAACCATGACGACAGTCAAACTATCCCAAGGAATCCATACTGTCAACATTCAGTCAATGAGAGTAGGAGGGTATAGATAGAGTTGACAGAGTCATGTCTTTGCTATGGACGTATTCCTCACACAAGTGTCTACAAATCTTTTCTTCTCTCCTGGCTTTGAGGCATCACAACACTGCGAAGCCTGCTGTCATGCTGCTGAAATCATAGCTGCCTGCTTAAGACAGTCAGCAAGCAGGCTTGTGGCTAATATTAGCATGCTCACACCGTCGTATCCCTGCAGACTAATATTAGCGTTCTGTGCTCACTGGGGTTTAATTGTCTGTGTGATTTGACTCAAACACACACATACGCACACACACACCCTGAGCCCCCTTGCACTGATTGCTGGAGGGGTGTCAAATTCGCCTGGTGTCTGTCCTTTGTGTCTGTCCTTCTATAACAAGCCTCATAGAGCCATGAATGGAGAGGCTCCTTGGGTTGTCATGGAGAGCAGAAATAGAGGAGAAATCCATACAACGCAAGGACATCAGACAATTACTATCTCTGATAAGATTCAGGAGTTTCTGACTTACATCTGATTTGACCATGGCATTCTCATCTTATATCTGATTATATTATATAAGTCACAGTAATTACATGTGTTAGAAGTTCAAGTTAATATAACTTCCTTGAAATTCAAGTTAACATAACTTAATTGAAATTCAAGTTACTACAATTTTTCCATGTAATTCAAGTTAATACAACTTTTCCTTGAAGTCCAAGTCAACAGTAAATCAGTAACCACATGGCAGGTGGCGAGTGGTAATGATCTCGCTCCATTGTGACTCTTGGCGCGGCAGACGAGTGTGCGTGTGTTTGTGACTGGATAGCGCCCATATCCCGCCAGCCTGCATGCCAACTTGGCCAACTCTCAGTGAGCAGGGCATTCAAGGGTGGCACTGCAGCATGTATACCACCGGTACTAAGGATAGACAAGGAGGAGGACAATATGTCCCTTAACTCTGTTCCACAGCGTCTGGGTGCTGGTCGTGTAGTTTTGTTTACCTAAGCCCTATGTAATTCCGTTACCGCAGGCTACTTTCAGTCTTTCTTTCTGCCACTTTCTCTCTCCCTCTCGTTTAGACAGATTTTTCATCTTCTCTTCCTCTGTCTCTTTCTTTCTTTTTCTCCCTCACTCCTGTCTGGGCCGACGTTGTGATGGATAGTTGAGGCTCATCAGCCTCTTTCCAAAATGAATACGGCCCGGTGTCGTCTTTCAGCTGATGGCCTGATAGCTACAAACATAACTGATAGTTGTGGTTTATCAGCCAGTAGCTCTCTGAGGTGAGATAATTGCTGCCAGGAACAGGAGTGGCTGTCACTTTTATGACACTGGTTAAGGAGATTATCTTCCTCTTGACACCATTTAGACAATGAGACCCCATTTTTATGTTTTTATTTAACCTTTATTTAACTTGGCAAGTCAGTTAAGAACAAATTCTTATTTACAATGACGGCCTACCCTGGTCAAACCCGGATGACACTGGGCTAATTGTGCGCCGCCCTATGGGACTCCCAATCACTGCCGGATTGTGATACAGCCTGGAATCGAATCAGGGACTGTAGTGATGCCTCTAGCACTGAGATGCAGTTCCTTAGACCGCTGCGCCACTCGGGAGACCCCACGGGGCCCACTAGTGTAAAACTACTGTAACAAATGGTATAAAAGCCTCATTAAGGTGTCTATGTTGCCTGTGAGTTGGCGCTAGCTCCACTGAAGGAAGGTGTGATGGGTCATTCCACGAATAGAGTGCATTTTATGTTCTTGAGACATTATGTGAGTCAAATTTTATTATGAGATAAAACACTAAATTTAACAGTTGGATCACATACATCTACACTCTAACGAAACTAACTAACTAAACTAAAATTCCAAAAGTAGTGTGTTTTCATTAAAATAATTTAGTTGTTTTCTCTGAAAATCCAAGTTTTGGCTTGTCCCACGTCATGTCTGTCCGACCCACTTAACCATTATTGGTTAAGTGGGTTTTAACCATTATTGTGAAGTTTTAACCATTATTGTGAAGCCTTAGTCATTTTGTGGCTTTGACAAAGTCATTTCTGAAGATGATGATTTACTTAATGTGATTAGTGATTCATTTACATTTGTACCCAAGGTTTAAGGTCAACCCTGTTACATGAACTGGACTCTCGTTTTAATATGGTAAAACTATTCCTTTTAAAATTATTTTTTCAAAAGAAACATTGAAAAACTAATAGGCTTGTCAAATCATAGTGTAAAAGCAGGTGAGCTGCTTCTACTCTTTTTGGACATTTCCTGGTGTTTTGTGGTTGAAAACTGAGTGGGTCGAGCATAACACATCAATGCTGTTACCTATAGATAGATAGGCTAGAAATGTTTTGACAAGTTGAAATGTTTTGTTAGGATTGTATTAAATTGTCCCTCCTTGTTGCGCACAACAAGCTTCCATTCCTCCTGTCACAAGGGGAGTTATGGCTGATTTAAGTTGAAATTATCAACCATCTTATTGTCAACCCTGTTAGGAAAATATGTTTGTTATGAAGTTGAACATGTGCTCTTTATGACATAATGTTAAAAGTAGGTGAAAAAAATAGTTTTTTATGCCAAAATTACACTACCCAAAAGGCATGTGGAGAGAGGTAGGGGTCAGAGAAGGGGGATAAGCAGTTAGAGGGATAGAAGAGTAGTCTTTGGAAAATTATGTGTGTGTGTGTGTGTGTGTGTGTGTGTGTGTGTGTGTGTGTGTGTGTGTGTGTGTGTGCACCTACGTGCTTGCATTTCTGCGTTCTTGTGCGTGCGTTTGTGTGTGTGACATGCCAAGTCTTAAACACATTCCCTTCATTCTGTCAAGTCCTATTTGAGCCCCACACATGCACACTCTTTCTCCTACTGTTAGCATAAGGCAAGTCCTAACTCCAATCTGTCACTCTTAGCTACCCTCTTCCTCTTGAGTTCATTGTCCTCTTTCTTTCTATGCAGCTTCTCAGAGTAACATGGTGGGAAACTTCTGATAGTTTGACAGCAGGTGTTGCTTAACTGAAAGCATTTTGTTCAGCAAATAGTTAGATATGGCTTGGTTTAAAAAAAAAAAAATTGTGTGTGTTAAAACTTTTGTGATGAAAGAGGGACAGCTTGGTGTATGACATGCTGACATACACAGACAGATCTGTGTTATGACATGTTTTGAAGAAGAAGAAAATATTTCCATGTGTGAGGGAATTCTAGACGTTTGACAGATATGAGCTGTGTGAGATTGAAGAGGGTGATGACAGGTTCGAATATGCGGCCGCTTATTGAACTAAAGATATGCCATATCGTGAAGCAATGACAAAAGTCCTTAGTCTCCTTCCCACTGCATCAATGTGAAATGGATTCCTCTAAAGAAAACCAAGCCTTCCTTTCCTACAGCTTAAAGCTTCCTAAACTGAGTCTCCTTGAAGTGTCTTTTCAGAATAGATGGTAATTCTAACAGCCAATCAGGATAAAATGTCATTCTCAATCACTAGGGCACCTAACACACTGTGTTAAACCGATAGAGAGCCAGAAGGGTGGCATTTAGTCATCAGGGAAAGCAGCTTTCCTTTGTTGTTGATTAAGACAATTATCTCAAAGCTGTAAAGTCTAGATTGGATGATTGGAAGTGATTGTGTGTAGTACACCTCTATGTCTGCAGAAGTGTACAGTATTCTATAGGGATTATAGATTACCTATGTTATCTGAGGCAAAGCTGTTCACCCTTTATTGTACTACTGCTACTGCCACTCATTCACCTCCTTACTACCTCATTCAGCCATTCACTACCTCACTGCTGCACTCTTATACTTAATCCAGTCATTGCTTCATTCATTCAACAACAGCTGTTCTCCATGTGTAACACACATGATCAGAAAAGTATGACTTATCTCTCTCTCTCTCTCTCTCTCTCTCTCTCTCTCCCTCTCTCACAGGTATGGTGACTAGAGATCTGCTGGAGGCGTCCTACGGGTCTGTTTGTCCATAATGTCCTTAGTCTTACTGAGTAGGAAGGAAAATGTCCTCAAAATACACTGACACCCCCATCAACAGATAAACAAACAAAACCCTAGTAAAAGGAGAGGAGGCCAGTCTCTGTCTTCTTTATCACTCTCTCTCTCTCTCTCTTCCTTGCCTCGTGATGTGCAGAGTGTGAGGTCATGTCCCAGTCTGGAAAAGTCCTTCATCTGTACGTGGAGGTAAGGTCAGCCCCGGAGCAGGATGGGAGGGGGGGCTCGGGCGGAGGAGTGGAGGGGCCTGAGACTGGGAGTAACTCAGCCTCAGCACAGGATGGGCCGGCTGGGCTTTTGTCCCAGCTAGCCGGCCAGACAAAATGCCAGACTCCTACCAAAGCTCCAACGCACCGCCTAGCCCATAACTTCACCCACACCCAGTCTCCCTCCAGACATACAGTGAGCTTCCAGCTCCACCAAGGCAATGGCAACCAGTCACCTAGCATCTCCAAGCGGCAGAGTTTACCAGCAGCACTGACCCACTCCCCAGCCTTTTCCGGAAATGGGAGGACCACCACCCCCCACACACCCCCCTCCAAAGGGCAGGGGGTGGGGGGAAATGCCAAACGCTCGGTGGTCACCTTCAGCTACATTGAGAAGGCTAACGTCAAGACAGTGGAGAGCCCACAGAACTCTGCCTGTCAGAGGAGGTCTAGGGAGGAGAGGTCATCCCCACCTTCCCACCCCCGGAAGAGACTCAGCGATCCCATCTGGTTGGGTAGTCCTGGCTCCTCCTGCAGCTCCAGTCCCAAACTAGCGTTTCGTCCCCCAGGGTGTATCCAGCAGCAGCAACAGCAGCAACTGTCAGTCTCCCCCAGCCACCGCCACCCCGTCTTGGATCCCGTCGGCAGGGCAGCCACCCAGCGTGCCCTGGAAGAGTTTGGGTTTGGTTCCCCCCTGCTCAGGAGTAAGATCATCCATGGGCTCGAGCAGAGTCCCAGGGGCTCCCGCCACAACCAGCAGGCCCGTTGTCTGTCCTGGGCAGGTGGCTCTCCTGTCCAACGCCACAGCGCCTGCAATAATCTCCCCAATAATCACGCCATGGACGCAGATAGAAACCGGGCCGTTTGCGGGCCATTACCCAGGAGCCCAGCCTCCGACCAGCTTTCGTCCCATGCTAGGCAGGCCGCTCTGTGTATGTCTCCTAACTCGAGACCCAGGTTGTGCATGGGGCCCCAGGCCCAGAGCCCACACCACTGGGCAGGTCAGGACAAAGTTATCACAGGAAGTCCAGCCACCCAGAGACAAGTACACAAGCCCTGTAACAGCAGTTCCTCCCCTCAAGGGACCATTCTCCAACTTAGCAATAAACTAGGGGTGGGAACTGTACTGAACCAGCTAAGTGGTAGCAAACCCTCCTCCTCAGCCAACAGCCCTGAAGTGGCCCGGAAGCTAGCCGAGGAGGCTACTAAAGTATCCTCTATTTTAACAGAGGTAAGAAGGAACTCATTGACATTGCACAGCACTTTAGACGAAGTAGAGAGCCCCAACTCTGGATGTATGTCCGGAGAAGCCAACAGTTCTGTCCCAAAAGCACAACGGCAACATTTGCAGCATCAGAAAGTTAAGATGAACATCCCTTTACACGGCCTACACACACCAGCATTGAACGACACTGACTCTCACCAGGCTGGAAACTCTTTACCATCGTCACGCACACAGGACACAAACTCTCCAACACTAACCAATCATGGGACACAGCACGGAGGAGGGCGGGCTCTGGTTCAGAGCTCCATCCTATCAGACGCAGTAGTGGGTGGAGGAGTGTCCCCAGCCCTGCCTTCACGCTTCCTCCATCCCTTTCTTCCCCCAGCCGAGACCAGCTCCCCTCTGAGGGACCCCAGGCTGCTGAGAGCCCAGGTCAGAGTCACCGAGAGCCCCACGCTGCACCGCTGTCAGCCCCCGCAATACACTGGAGATTTCTGGTCCTTGGAGCCGGACAGGAGAGCCGACTTGTCCTGCTTCGACAGGGGGGACAGTGCCGAGCTGGCCCGTAGGCTCTACATACGCCAGAGTGTGGAAGAAGCGCCTGTCAGCTGGACTTCCAGGCAGCCCTGGAGCCACCTGGCAGGGGAGGAGAGCAGCAGCTCCAGTTCCAGCCCCAGACATGGACCTGGACCCGGTCAGCAGCCCTTGAGCACGGCCCAGCAGAAGAGGGCCGAGCAGAGGAGGAGGGAAGTTCTGCTGCTGGGCCCTGTGGTGCTGGACTCCCCAGAGGAGGACGAGGGCCTGGATGGGGATGGGGAGGAGGATGAGGAGGAGGTTTACGGACCAGGGCAGCAGCCAGGCCTGCTGAGGGTGGAGGAGCCTCGAGAAGGGGAGCAAATTGGGGTAGCGGGGTCCTCGTCACGCAGCTCCAGCGGGGTGACGGGCAGCCTAGGTGAAAGGGAATATGTGTCCCCAGAGTCCAGTCAGTCCAGCCACCAGAGCAACGAGACAGGAGCTGCCACCTCAGGGATACAGGTGAGACATTCCTCTTCTTACACTCCCCTACATATTTATTTGGACAGTGAAGCTAAAACTTTTAATTTGGCTCTATACTCCAGCATTTTGGATTTGAGATCAAATGTGTAATATGAAGGGACAGTACAGATTGTTACCTTTTATTTGAGGGTATTTTCATACATATCTGTTTTACCATGTAGAATGTCATTTTCATGTATCAACTCCCTCCATTTAAAGGAGTCATAAGAATTTGGACAAATTCACTTACACTCCCCTACATATTTATTTGGACAGTGTAGCTAAAACTTCAAATTTGGTTCTATTCTCAAGCATTTTGGATTTGTCATTTTGGATGACTACTTTAAAACACATATACAGTGGGGAGAACAAGTATTTGATACACTGCAGATTTTGCAGGTTTTCCTACTTACAAAGCATGTAGAGGTCTGTAATTTGTATCATAGGTACACTTCAACTGTGAGAGACGGAATCTAAAACAAAAATCCAGAAAATCACATTGTATGATTTTTAAGTAATTAATTGTTGAAGTGTACCTATGATATAAATTACAGACCTCTACATGCTTTGTAAGTAGGAAAACCTGCAAAATCGGCAGTGTATCAAATACTTGTTCTCCCCACTGTAAGTGAATTTGTCCAAATACTTCTAAATGGTAAAACAGATATGTATGAAAATAACCTCAAATAAAAGGTGACATTCTGTGCTGTCGCCTCATATGAAACATTTGATCTCAAATCCAAAATGCTGGAGTATAGAGCCAAATTAAAAGTTGTAGCTTCACTATCCAAATAAATACGTAGGGGAGTGTATATGCATTAAAATATTAATTAAAATATATAAATGTTAACTAAATGTATCTTGTTATTTATTAATTTTGCCATGTGTACATGTCTGGATGTGTGTTCCAGACGGACAGTGGCGCTGCAGTCCCAGGCCCCTCCCTCCACTCCCAGAGGATAGCTCGTGCCAAGTGGGAGTTCCTATTTGGGACACCCGCTGAGGAGGCTGCCAGCAGGGGGGAGAAAAGTGAGAGCTCTGCATATTTACCACCCATAATCATTACCCATAGAGATAGATACAGTATTAGCTATATATAGTATTTATCTCTATGACTATGTCGATGTCGATGACCCTTTAACTGTTCCAACAGGATAGACACTATACTGTACATGTGATTCAAGTGATACATGAAACGTATCATAGCACGTGTTCAAAACACGCACATAGGTCAGTGTTCAGCAACCTATAACAACAACATTAACATTAGAATGGTAGAGCAGAATTTTTCTGTACTTTTTCAGTGATATCAACTGCTTCCTCTGTTCCATCATGTCAGATACCATCGAGGCCTCCACAGCTCCTCCTAGTGGCCAGTCCAGTGAATCCCCCACCCCCACGCCCCCCACCTCCATCCCCATCATTTCAGCCAATCACGAGGTGCAGCACGTGGAGGTGGAGCTGGTGACTCCTCCCCCAGCGGCGGCGGGGGCGTCGCCCAAGACAGGCATCATCCGGAGGACCCTCAAGTACTCGGAGACGGACCTGGACGCCGTGCCCCTGCGCTGCTACCGCGAGACCGACATCGATGAGGTGCTATTGGCTGAGCAGGAGGATGCCGACTCAGCATTTGGGAGTAACCGTAGCGTGAAAAGCACGTCGGGTACAGGCAGCAGCCCCCTCGGTGTCTGTCCCTATAAGAGAACAAGTGGGGAGGAGGAGGAGGAGGTGGAAGGAGAGGAGGAAGAGGAGGAGGAGGAGGAGGAGGAGGAGGTGGTGAGCTGGGTCTCAGTGAGGATGCAGGGGGACATTAAGAGGCAGCAACAGCAGCAGGTGATCAGTCAGCTGCTGAAGAGGTGAGATGGACACACACATAGACACGTAGAAACACACACGCACAAATGCATACACAAACTCCTTTTTTTTTCTTTTTTTTTTACAAATATGCTTACACACATATACATACACACATACACACACACTCATGCAGATACACAGAAACACACATTTCAAGTTTGACAGGATTTTGACCAATTTATGCATCATCACATACAGTGGGGGAAAAAAGTATTTAGTCAGCCACCAATTGTGGAAGTTCTCCCACTTAAAAAGATAAGAGAGGCCTGTAATTTTCATCATAGGTACACGTCAACTATGACAGACAAAATGAGAGAAAGAAAATCCAGAAAATCACATTGTAGGATTTTTTATGAATTTATTTGCAAATTATGGTGGAAAATAAGTATTTGGTCAATAACAAAAGTTTCTCAATACTTTGTTATATACCCTTTGTTGGCAATGACACAGGTCAAACGTTTTCTGTAAGTCTTCACAAGGTTTTCACACACTGTTGCTGGTATTTTGGCCCATTCCTCCATGCAGATCTCCTCTAGAGCAATGATGTTTTGGGGCTGTCGCTGGGCAACAATCAATCAATCAATCAATCAATTTTATTTTATATAGCCCTTCTTACATCAGCTAATATCTCGAAGTGCTGTACAGAAACCCAGCCTAAAACCCCAAACAGCTAGTAATGCAGGTGTAGAAGCACGGTGGCTAGGAAAAACTCCCTAGAAAGGCAAAACCTAGGAAGAAACC